>NW_022990279.1:76364-609342 GCF_902827175.1 Gymnodraco acuticeps | reverse complement strand
TCCACAAACAAACTAAACAGGTTTTTACAAATGCCTCATGATTCGCTAACAAACACAATGTGGTTTGCAAATACAAAACACCATCTACAAACTAATGCATTTAGTTTTGCAAAGAAAAAACACATTTTTCTAATAAATCATGTTTCAGAGACACATTCAGCATTGGTTTTACAACTACAACACTTTGTTTTACAAGTACAAAACTTTGTCTTCTCACAGCGGAATATTACTGCCAAAAGTCACGTGACTCACTCACGTGACTTTTGGCAGTAATATTCCGCCGTGGTTGTGCTCGCACACACTCACACATGCTCACTCACACATGCTCCACGGCAGCAAGGGGCGCTACTGAGTCCATTTGGGAAGGCGGGAGGTTGAGCAGAGCATGGAACAGCCCCTGCCAGCCTGATGACAGGTGTTTCTAGCGATCCAGCCATCTGTTACCCGAACTAATTTCACAATGAGCGGCCAACAGGTGAGTTTGTTAATTTTTCTGATGAATAAGCCAATGTTAACTGAAACTAAGTTACTGTTTCATGAGTATGAGCAGACTGCAGAAGCTAGTTTACAACAAGCTAGGCTAATTTTGGTTTTGGTTCTGATTTAGGATGAGGGCTAAACTACCGCCCCAGTTGAGCATGTCTTAGAATTAGATTGTCCCTCAGCCAGAGAATGCTTACCTGCACCGACCAATGTACATATTGAGTGATTCAAAATGTTTATAAAAACGTTGTGGTTGAAAGCCGCTGTGTAAATTACACATATCCGTGAGGTCTCCACCAAGACACTCCTATTGTTTATTGTTGTATTGGAGAGTGCCCGGTTTTTTTTTACAAAGATAACTCAATAACTATCACAGCTGTTGGAACTAGGGATGGGTATCGTAAAGCTTTTATTGGTAGGCCTACTACTACTCTTACCGATACTGCTTATCGATCCGGTACTTCTGTACCGGAACTGTATTTGTATTGGTACTTTTTGTATTCCACTGCCATTCAGAGGTAAATGTTGTACTTCTACTCCACTACAGATCAGAGGTACATGGTGTACTTTTCCTCCACTACATGTATTTAATACCTTTAGTTACTTCACAGATGTGGATGAATGATGTGAAATATAATCAAGTGTTGAATCAGACTTTAGTTCCACCTGGAGTAAATCCATCAGCTCCCCTGCAGTATACAAAGCCATTCAAACTAGCTGCACCTTCACCAGCTTTGAGAACACTTTCATGATCAATCATTATAAAACATATCATATATATTATTCTGAAATGGACCAATCTGCACAACGACTACTTTTACTGTCGCTACTTTCACTATATTTTGATGAGAATACTTTTCTACTTTTACTTGTAACAGAGTAAGATAATCTATAATGTGTGTAAGATAATGTGCAAAATGTGTGCTTTAGGTAGGGATTTTGATATAATCTGTTTAAGTTATCTCACTTTACAGATACAAATGTGTTCTTTGCTCAAAACTGCTTTTAAGCTAGCAAAAAACACATTATACTGTTTTATTTATTCTTGTTTGTATGTATTTGTTTCCAGAGGCCAGAGTATGCACACATAGAAACTGCTGCACGGAACTTGCTGTCTCTTTTAACAGCAACAGTCAGCCAAGGGCAAGTTCAGGATCAAGGCCAGCCCCAGCCCCAGGTTCAGGTTCAGGATCGAGGCCAGCCCCAGCCAGGGAACTCGTCAGGAGTTGAGAGTGAGGCCAGCCAATGTCCAGCAGGAGATGACAAAGTTAGACAAATTACAGTGTTGCTACAATGTATAAAGTATGGTTGGTAGTTAAGATTGTGTATGACATGCCTTTCAATTTTCTTTCCAGGTCTTTTCCAGGTCTCTTCAGAAGAGAGCAAACCAGTGGCAAACGTAGATTCCCTGCGCCACTGAGAACAGTTTCAGCCACATCCACAAAGACCCTTAATGTACAGTTTTATTTGCTCCCAAAACCCATTAGCAGAACTCCACAAGGGACTCAGGAGCTCAGGCTGTTGATGGCAGGCCTAGGTAAACGCCTTATAGCATTGCCTGAACAGAGCAACCATGCAGAGGTGACCATTAAAATAATGATATTTCATTAAGAGGCTAGCCATGGTAATTTAATATGATTTGTAGTGCTAATGTTTTTTATGTTGTCCTTGTTGTATATTGTCTTCCTACTAAGATTTCAACAGTTCTTTCGGCTGAATACCCGAAACTGGAGACTTTGACTGGTGGATGGCTAATTTATAAAGCATCGGGTAAGCAGATTCAGCCTTATTTAAAAATGGGGTGACACAACTATAATGGGTTGAGATTCTAAACTACATTTTTATTTTTATGTTTTAATCAATGTTGAAAACAAATACAAATAAATTGATGTATGCTCACTTCCCACTTTCAAAAATACTGAAGGACGAAGTGGCCAGAGAAAACTTTCTGTGATCCCACCTGAGTCCGAAGGCTACACAGCAAAAATGCTAAAGTGAATTTCAAATAATGGAAAACACACGCTTTTCATTATTCCACTTCAAGAGGAACTAGACACCACGCCTCTTCCCGCTGATGCCCCTGAGTTCAGCAAAATGCCTACATCTCAATGCAGGACCTGTGGAGAAACCTTACCCCTACAGTTTCTTGCTCTACATGTTGAGTCTTGTAGCAAGTCTGCAGAAGATACTGAACAAGTAGGTTTTTCTTTACATGAGACCTTGCTGAGCTAAAGCACCTTGTTCTTCTTGTTCAGTGAGTGCATTATCCAAACTATAGTATTGTCATATAACGTTTGTAAATCTGATCCACTTAACAGGAAATTGATGAAGATTCAGATGGAAAGCAAGACCATGATGATCAAGACAATAGTAAGTGTGAATACACTTTCATGACACAACAAATAAAACTTAACATAATTCTATGCTACACTCATCAATGATAATATATAACTTCACTTGTGGTGTACTTATTCATATAATTATGTGTCTAGTCATTAGTCTGATCTGCTTCCTTCTATGTCTTTCTTATTTGTTTCTCAGTGACCACAAAGTTGTTGTTGAAATGTTTCCTCTGCTTGAGCAGATCATTTATATTTGAAATTTCAGAGCCGTTGTCAGTTATTTTGGCTTCATTTGTCTTTCATTGCTACAGCTGTATTAAACTAATGCTGCTCACTGTATTTTTTCAGCTTCCCCAGTCGTGAGTGAGAAAAAGTGTCCCATATGCCAAGTAGTGTACCCTGCTGACATCATCGAGATGCATGCCAGTGCCTGTGTTGAGAGGTATGTTGTTGTTCTGTATAGTTTAGCCTTGAGGCTTAACAAATGTGCCTTTTTTCATCAGATGCATACAAGTTCACATATCCAGTAATCATAGATAAAGGTTTATTTCAAAGTTTGAATTCTTCTTCAAGGCACGCAATGTAGAGTGGGCAAATCCTATGCAATGCAGACTTGAAGGTTTGCCCTTTTTGTTTTAGTGCAGTTGTTTTTTTTCACAAAAAAATACCCAGAATATTTACATTTCTTATAATTGCTCGGTGATCCTGCAATCGGAGAGGGAGTGAACCGCTACTGGTTTTCCAGAGTGATGCAGAAGCTGAAAGAGGGTTTTAACTTGAACTTTGGTAGGGTGTCTTATATATATATGTTGAAGTGTGTTCATGCTGCAATATTCCTAATCCATCTATAATTTATCCAATTAAAACATATTTAAGATACGATCATACCTACATATATAGTTTAATGTAATTTATTCTGTACAACCACAGAATTGCTGAGTAATATAACATGATCATTGTTCCACGGATTTGTTCTGTTTGCACAGGAAATTGCTGTGTCACAAGGCTGTTCGATGGAGAGCCAGACCACCTGCAGACGACTTCATCGTCTGCATTCTTGGTTGAGAGTGACCTTTTTCTGATGGTGGGCAGAATCATTGGCCATTGCTTCCTGCATGGAGGTCCTGCACTGACGGGCCTAAGCCCAGCTGTTGTTCATATCTTGTGTGGAGGCACAGCTGAAACTGCCACCATTAGCATTCGTGACTGTCCAGACATGGATCTAAGGGAGAAAATCCAGATAGTGTGTATTCTCCAAATTGCACATGATTCATATTTGAACACATTTTAGATTCAGTTTAAGTGTGTCGTATTTGAACACATTTTAGATTTGGTTTAAGTGTGTCCATATTGTGTCTTTAAGCTCGAAGGGAACTCCGAACTCTCAGCTGCTGAGAAGGAGAGTGTGAACACCTTGTGTCTGGCATGGGACCTTCCTGTGATGTCTAACGACAAGCGGCGATGGCTCTTTGAGAGACTTCTTTATCATGCGGTATTGAATACTGTTGACACTATTCAACATATTGTATAACACTTTTATCCCACTGAAGGTATAAAGATTTGTTTTTGTATTTTATCTCAACAGGTAATTGGACGAGCCATGAAGCAAATCAAGCAAATCAGAAAAGGACTCAAAGACACAATGCTGTCGCCCTTCATTAATCAACGTCCAGATGCAGCTCCAATTCTTTTTCCACAGGAGTCAAGTGCTATAGCGGCCATACCGCATAAAAATATAAGAAAGAAATATAACGCAAAGTGCCGCCGAGGCACCCGTCAGCGAATCTTACGCATGGGTAAAAATCAAGGTCCGAGCAAAAGTCGTTTCAGTGCAATTTATTGTCAACACATCAAGCATTTCTCTTCCTTCTTACCCGATGGTAAAAAACCATAAGCCTACCGGGTGCGCCGCTCACTACCACCTGTTTCCCATATTTATAATGAGCCGGTCTCCCCTCCCCCGGTGCCCAAAGGCTGTCTTTACAAAACAGAGGCATGGTACAACTTATTTGATCAACTTAAATAAGAATTAAAAGGAAGATTTACTATAAACAAAAAAGAACAATAAAATAAATGGATAACTATTAAATAATATAAGCTCCTAGATATGGCTTCATCAAGTGCTGTGTTGACCCCAGAGGTAAATACGTCTAATAAGACCGGTAGTATTGATCATAGCTGGAAATGAAGTGTTCAATCAGAAACATTTTCCAAACAGCAGAAAAATTATTTATTCCAGATGGCTTGTCTGTTTGATGTTTTTGTATGTAGAGCATTCTTGACCGCATCAACTGGCCGACCATGATTGACGTTGATGATGATGATGATGATGATGATGATGATGATGATGAATGCTCTTTGGAAGATAAGAGCCGTGTCACAGGATACCTTCGTCGCTTCATTCAAGATGGTATATTTCCTTCATGCAATGATTGATGCATGTACTGTATGTTTTAAGTGTAATGCATTCACATGTGTTCTCATTATCCACATCTATCCTAGTCGAAGAACAAACGTGTCATATTAGTTACAATGTAGTACTTAATGGAGGTTCATGTACAACACCAGATCTGAGTCTTATCTTTCTAGCCTTAACAGATTAAAGAGTCAGAGCACCTTAATATTGATTTGTGCAGTGTATTTAATGTAAATCCAAATGTATTAGATTTCAGCCACCCTTCTTCCCAGTACCTGACACAAGAATTTTAGTTGGTTTTGTTCTTGTGCGAAATGTATCAAGTGCAGCATTCTCCTTTACTGCAAGCATTTATGTATTGTTTTTTTCTGCAGCATCCAGTGATGAGTTGAAGGAACTTGCAAAGTTCTGGGTTGGACGGGAGGCTCCTTCCAGTACCCTCACAGTGGAGGTGATTAACGGTGGCCTACCAAAGTCATCCACATGCTTTGAAACACTCCGTATTCCTGCCCACTACCAAGACTACCCAACATTCAAGAAAGAGTTGATGGCGTGTCTTAGCACAAATGACACTGGATTTGGGCTGGTGTAAATGTTGGCAGCAAAATGTGTGACTGTTATATCACAGCTTGTACCTAAAGCTATAGTCAACTGTTCAATGTTCTTGTTTTGCTCTTAGTTATGGAAGTAATATTCTGTTAGTTCTGTGCAAATTTCCAGGCTAAGTTTATTATACAAGATTTCAAAATAAAGTTCAGATAAGTTTACCTTACTCAACATGTCTGTTGCAAGTGTATTGTGCTTTTACTGTAAGCCTAGAAGGTGTTGGACATACTGGACAGTAGCTAGATAAATGTCTGAGCCATGTGATTGGGACTGTGCCAGGGGATTTATGGCTGCCCCCAGTGCTGCCTCTTGTTGATGGCTCGACAAATGGCCTGTCTCAGGATCAGTGACCCCATGGTGTGGATCATCAGGCTGTCCTCCCAGTCAAGATGAGGGAGGTATAATAATAATAATAATATCCCATCAGAGACTGCTCTGACCTCACCACCTTCAAAAAACTCACTTCTTCAATCTGGCTTTTAATGTGTGATTGTTTTTGTATTATTTGACATTAACTATATATTTATTTGTTGTTCCTTCCTTTTCTTTTCCCTTCACTATATCTGTAAAGCGTCTTTGAGCACCTGTAAAAGCGCTAACAAATTAAATCTATTATTATTATAATTCCTTAAAAAAAAGACACCAGAATGTGATACATGAAAACCAGTTGCAGATTTAAACTAAAACAAATAGTTACAAGATAACTTAAATGTCCAAATGTGAAATATAACTGAAGAAATTCCTGTACTATAATTTCCACACATAATTGTAACGGTCTGTAAAGAACTGGTGCTCTCCTGTGCTGTGCTCACTAGTAAGACATGAGCATGCAAAACATTCTTGTGTGCAGGAGTTTTTTGTCGGTCCATATCCCCTTAGGTGCTCCATATGATACATTTCTCTAGAGCAAGGGTGTACTGTAAAAATGTTCAGGTTATGAACCCCCCTTTACCGCCACATTGTCTGGTTCTGCCACAGGATGCTGGATGTTTCCCATGTGCCACAACTGATTAGGAGTTAAGTTTCCCTCAGTTCTGAGTGGGTGGTTATCCCAACCACCACAAAATACATCAAGACTAGCTTGTAGTCTGGGCAGAAAAACGTATTGACAACTGAAGAGGTGTGCAAAGTTTGACAGGTCAAGCAAACCATCATCCTCTAGCGAGTGCAGCACGTTGTAGAATACGTTGGTCACAGCACACCACACGTCCCTCCAGAGGCGTTCAATTCTGGAAGGATAGTTTATAAGATAAGATATGGTTTACATACATTTATGCTTCATATTTTTATTATTTTTAACCAGTGATGGAAGTTAAAACTCTGAAAAGTAAAATGGTTGTTCCAATTAAGTGATCAATTAGTTTGTGGGGGATACTAAGGCCTAACTTGTTGGTCCAATTAGTCAATAAATATTGCATGTAAAATAATTTAATTCAAATGTTCACAGAAATTGTTCTCATTTAAGTTCATTTTCTGGGCCAAATTCCCTAGTGCTATAGATACCAATCGTTAGCCAGTTACGTTGTGTAAAACACGATGAGTTGCAGTATTTAGTATCAAAGCATGGAGGTCCTGCACTTTTTCAAGAAAGGCATGATCCCTGAAACCATGCCTTTGAAAATTATGTCACAGCAGTTGATACCTTAATTAGAAAACAAATTAACAAAGATAAATGTTTCAGAATTGTCTACAAATCTCTTGACATGACAGTGCTGCAATATCAATTCAAGTAATAATGATGTTAGCTAGCTTTGAGAAGTGCGACTGAACCTGAACCTTTGAGAAGTGCGACTGAACCTGCCTTTGGTTGTGCACACTCTTTCCAGCGATGAAACTGGACCTTTCTGTTCCCCTGACAGAGGACATCAGCCGTGCAATGTCAACGTGCTCAACTCCGTGATCTGCTCTTACCAAATGAATAGCATTTATAGTGCGTGATTAAATGTGGTCCAAACCATGTTATCTTCTCTTTAAATGATCTTTATAAACATATCATATAGACACACTATTATACAAGCCAACAAAAACATGATAATCATGAAAACCTTTTCAGCTCTTTACTCTTTAGTTAAATATTGATGTTCCATACTTGTCCATGAACACTCTGAGTCCCTAATCTCTTTTATTCTAAGTTAGATATGGGGTGTCAAAATGTAGTCTTGACTTCTGTCTCAAGTTGACATGAAAGGACCAATGTCACTTACCTTAATGGAAATCCATATCTGTCCACTGATTTCTGAAAGAAGGCACGGGCTGTTGAGGCCAGATTGTTGTTTGCTGCACCCAGGAACATGATCTAAAAAGTTAAATAAAAAAGGATGTAAACGTATCTTTTTATAGATTAATGTTTTTCTTTTTTTATTGAATCATACCTTTCTTGAAAAGCCATCAATGCCACCAAATATGACAATGTTGTACCTGATTAAATGAAAGAAACTATAATAAGACACATATTTGGGCTGAACAATTATTAAACATTAAAATAAAAATGTGGCCTACAATTTTGGTCAATATTGTGTTACAAATGGAATCATACACAGCGAATCAGCTTGTGGTTGGTGTCAATGTGCATCAGGGATTTGGGACCAGGAACTGAGTAGGTGCGACGCACAACACACCCTAGCTGGTTCATTCGGAAAAGGATGCCTCCAGTGTCCACACGGTGCATGGAGGCCCGCACCCTCTCCCACTGGACTCTGAATCCTCTGGACTGCAAGGTTCCCTTAACCAGGCGGTACCCAGCATGAGGCATGTCTTTTTTAATGTCAGTTACCAAATTGTCTAACTCTGTATCTGAACAGGTGCTATAGAGTGCTCTGACAGAGAAGGCAGACTCTGACATTCGTCTGTAAATTGTACGAGTGGACACTCCCATTAGGTTAGCAATACAGGGCACTGGAAGACCCAGGTTAAGAAGATGTAACAGGGAATCTGGAGATAAATCAAATCTTGGACGCCCAGTGACTCCATGGGTAACCTGAACTAATACTTTGGGGACCCTATTTTGTCTTTCCTCAACAACCAACTTGTGTAGCTCTGTGAGTGCATCTACAATAGCCTTTGGGATGAGAACCTGATTAGAGAGAGCACTAAAAAGAACAACCTCCTGAGAACAGACAAACTCAAGGTAATCGATGTCAAGTGGCTGCTGATGGACAACATGTAGAACTCGTGTATGGAGCCTCTCCAACATGCTTTGTCCGAGCAATTCCTAGAGATAGAAGAAAAGGATGAGCAAGTGTGAGGTGAAACATTTAGGTAACTTAGATATTTAACCATGGCTGGTAAGCAGGGGTTGAATTGGGTACACATTACGTTTATACCCTCTGGAACTCCCTCCCACAACACATCAGAGACTGCACAGACCCCCCCACTTTCAAAACACTGACCAAAACACACCTCTTCAAGATGGCTTTTAATCTGTGAATTATGCTGTATTGCTGTTTTAATAACTTTTAAGTGTTATTTTATCTTGTTTTAATAACTTTTAAATTCTATTTTATCATGTTTTATCACCACTGTAAAGCGTCTGAGCACCTGGAAAAGCGCTTTGAAATGCAATGTATTATTATTATTATTTTCAGTTTTCATTGTAAATATACCCACATAAGAGAACCCAATTCAACCCCTGCTAAGTTTCTATATTATATGTGATATTGGCAGATAACCAATGTGAAATGTGTACCCTGTGGTCCACTATCTGCATAAAGTCTCAGTGCCCTCTGTTTAGTTTGAAAACAGTTTAAGTTATAAATTGGGTAATTTCCACACCCTATTTGAACTGACACTAACACTGAACCAATAGGATCAAACTATCTGACGTCACGGTTGGCTTGTGGGCAAAACACAGGCAGCACCAACACAATACTGTTTTAAAATGATTGGAACACAAGCAAATAGAAGACTATAACTATGCTGCTAATCGGGTGGTATAGTAGAATAAGCAAATACATGTTAGACGAGGTAACAAACGATCATTTCACAGATGTTCTCATAAAATCACAGAATCCCTGTCTTTAGCGGGTATTCTTTCACACACATACGGGTTTTGGGCCGAGGGCGACACCGTACTTCCGGTATCAACCATTTCACACGAGGTGCATACAGAATATCATAGTCTATTCCTTAATCAATATAGTCAACTCTAAAATACCACATATATGCAATGGCATGATAATATTATTGTGACAAGTGGGGTATTCACCTGGTGTTTCCAGAAGATAGACGTAGATGCTGCCAAAATCGACCGAAGGCCACTTTTGAGGGTCGTAATTCCATACATTGTACATCCAACCACCCACACAGCTCTAGTTTACGCTGGTAACGACCTAGAGCACACCCCTCAAGTCCAGAGATGTAATCCGAAGACATGCAGCGATTTCTTCGGTCGTTAATTCAGAAAAAAAAACCTAGTGCGCTCTGCCTGGCTACATTAGCTAGCTGTTTATATTAGCATCGGCAGGATTTTTGCACCTCCAGAAAAATGGCGTCTTTATAAAAAATATATGGCGCGCGTTGCATTGTGGGTAGCTGTGACGTCACTGTGTGTGAAAGAATGGTTATTACAGACTTTTCAACTAACCACAAAGACTTGTCTCATTCATGTAGTCTACTGATGGCTATATATATGTGTATTTATTCATTTACATGTATATGTTTACAAGAACCGATTACTAAAAATAAATTAAAAAACGAAAATTAGCCTAGCTTGTTGTAAAATAGCTCCTGCAGTCTGCTCATACTCATGAAACAGTAACTTAGTTTCAGTTAACATTGGCTTATTCATCAGAAAAATTAACAAACTCACCTGTTCGCCGCTCATTGTGAAATTAGTTCGGGTAACAGATGGCTGGATCGCTAGAAACACCTGTCATCAGACTGGCAAGGGCTGTTCCATGCTCTGCTCAACCTCCCGCCTTCCCAAATGGACTCAGTAGTGCCCCCTGCTGCCGTGGAGCATGTGCCCATATATATATATATATATATATATATATATATATATATATATATATATATATTAGGGCTGTCAAACGATTACAATTTTTAATCAGATTAATCACAGCTTAAAAATTAATTAATCATGATTAATCACCATTCGAACTATGTCCAAAATATGCCATTTATTTATGCATATTGTTGTGGGAATGGAAAGATAAATGAAAGAAGGCGGATATATCCATTTAACATAAAGTATCTATGTTTATTATAAAACATTTCTGCGTGTCAAAATGAAAGACAACCCACACACCTATCAATCATCAAACCGTGGGGTCTTAATTCATTACGTGTTGATTTCTATCAACGGGGGAGTACTTCAGGAAAGTCGACGGGGGGGGGGGGGGGCGGCTAGTGGAGTACTTCGTGACCACAGAGTGTGGACGTTGTGATCAGCTGTTTTAGCGCAGTTCTCCAGTGACGGGGGGGAGTCTCCCTCCGCAGCCGGTTGGCGTAGTTTTGGCACAATTCCGTTGTACAGACCGACGTTAACAGCAGCCCTGTCTGTGCACACGGAGACCGACTCTGTCATCCGGTGATCTAACCGCCTTCTGGAAAAGCTTCACAAGTACGTCGGTACGCAAATGCGCTTTGTGACACAAGTGACGGTACGCATTTCAGATTACACACATAACCTGCGTACCAGTTATGTGCACCCCTGTACTACAGCAAAAGTATTCTCCGTCGGGACTTCCTGCAACAACACCACGCCGTTATCAAAGATGTTCTATTGAGAAGACGATCACTATGTGACAAAAGTTTTCAAAACCGTGGCTACTGAAATCAATCTTACTAACTGCTGTCTGTGCAATTTACTCCGCGCGAGTTGGCAGACTTTATTTTGCTTCCTTTAACATCATTTTTCATGGTGGGGCTAAGCCATTTCTTGGTATGGGTGTAGCCTACCCCAGCCATACCCTGGCGCTGCCACTGGTGGCACTATGGGGCGGGCCATTCTGCACATGCGTTAAATGCGTTAAATATTTTAACACAATTAATTCAAAAAATTAATTACCGCCGTTAACGCGATAATTTTGACAGCACTAATATATATATATATATATATATGCATGTGCCACCACGGAGGAATATTACTGCCAAAAGTCACGTGAGTGAGTCACGTGACTTTTTCACTAGTACTGAGTCCAACAGTGTCAAACTCACAAAGAACTAATGGCAAAAAAAAAAGGTTTCCTAACCAGGCTTCGTGTGATTCTGTTTATTTGTACCTTACTTTGACCATCCGTTCACTGTTATTGATCATTGTGGAGAGAGGCAGACGTTTTGTTTTGTATTATAGCAGCTATCGGATGGAATCAATACATTCACAGGTTGTCGTGTCCGACTATCACAAGTAGAATCATAATAAAAATACGCCGGTAAACTGTGCCTGTAGAAAACAGTTTATGCCACAATAGGATAGCAATAGCAAGTAGCCAGTTTAGCTTCGGTTGCTATGCTAACATCACCCATGTTATACCAGAGAAACTTTCATAACAGCGTTGTGATGCCAAACAGCGTCAATTCAGAGTGACACACATTCACTTAAGGGGAACTGGGGATATGTATCAGCTGCTTGTGTGAGTCGGACAGTGAATACTTTAGAGCGGCCGCTGCAGTGTGAGCTAACCGGGAGCTAACGGAGGAGAATAAACTCCTGTAGAAGAGCAGCCAACACTGCAGTGGTCGGTAAATGCCGCAGAAAGACATTAATAAACAATGAACCACGGCACTCTGGAGCAAAGTATAAGGTTGGAGAAGTCATTATTTAATTTAATCTGGCTTCGTGTGATTAAAAGCAACACGATCATCGACCCGACGCAGTTCCCCGTTGTTGTTGTTGTGAGCGCCGTAACGCCGTTGGGGAGCGAATCAGCGATGTAAACGGTTACGTCATGACGCAGCAGCGGCAGCACCAGTCGGGTGCTGGGCGGTGTGAACAGAGCGGGAGCAGAAAAGGGAAACCGGAGTTGAACCAGAAAAGCTCTAGCTCGGAGCTAGAAAGGGAAAAGCGCTGGTGTGAAAGCCGCAATAGTGAACCGATTTGCTGGAAGCAGAAAGTGCTTTAGATCGGTTGAACCACAACGCTCATATTACCCATGGATGTATAATAAGAACCATATTACCCCTCCTGTACCCGGTGACACGATGGAATTAAGAGAGCTCAGACCCTCACCTATATAGAGGTCGGAACATGTTTTAAGTATAAATAAATAAAAGCATAAATAAAAGTAGGAATAAAAACATCAATGAATGAATAAATACAGGAATAAATAGCGTGCAGTGTTTTCAGATGAATTCAGTGCGTGTGCTGTGGCTCAGCTGGAAAGCAGTTGACTCATGACCGCAGGGTCCCTGGTTCAACGACTGGTCAATACGTCTTTGTTGTTTGTTTATAAAAGCTACAGCTAAATGAGAGGCTTTTCAATCACAATCATTAAACTGGAATACAAACAATATTGTTAACATGAAAATATGATTTAATGTTCGTTGTTTAGAGTTATTCTAAGGCTTTACTCATTGGGAACTCTGTATGAGATAGAGATAGAGCACACTGTTGAGATGTCCAATCTGCCTGTTTTACACACTTTGACCAACAGGGGGGGTTGTGTTCAGATGAAGCCCATGATGAAGCCTCATGAGATGAACCCTTTTGCGAACCAATTGACTGGAAAGCTTCAAAGCTTCATAAGGCTTCATCTCGCCATCACTAGTAGCTGGTCTCTTCAGTGGACCTGCTGCTTGTTACGTTTCTCCATCGTTGTGTACAAACTGGATAAAACGCCGGCTTTTTGTTGTTGTTCAGGAGTTGATCCCGACGTATGCGGTGCTTTTGCTCTGGCCGGACAATTTGGTGCTCGAAATGAACCGGATTCCGGAGCTAAGAGGCTGCTCCGCTGCGGTGTGAACAGGAAAACCCGGTGCTTTTCAAGCTCCAGCTCCGAACCGGCCCTGAAACACCGTTGGTGTGAATGAGGTAAAATAAGTCTTGCATTTCGCATGTGATGTTTGTAAAGTTCCAAGTAAAGTCGTCCCTTGTAAAGTCGTCCGATGCCTTCCATTTCGTTTCGTAAGAGGATAACCAAAGGGAACAGCGCTTCAATACAATCGGCCATTGTTGTTGTTGTCGACGTGAGGGATATCCGCGCGGTTTGGATTTTATGAAGCAGGCACGTAAACGGTGACGTCATGACGCAGCAGCGGCAGCTCTGGGCGGTGTGAACAGAGCGGGAGCAGAAAAGGGAAACCGGAGCTGAACCAGAAAAGCTCCCGCTCGGAGCTAGCAAGGGAAAAGCGCTGGTGTGAAAGCCGCATGTATGGCGCTGCTATATATGATATAGCCATGAGGGTCTTCGCCTCGACCGGAAGTAGATGGGCGTGACTTTAAAGTTCTTTGCAATCCACCAAAAACCGAGAGAAGAAGAAGCTACAGTTATTATTCCAGTTCGGCTCTGGGTGGGTAACAGTTGATTTGTAATGCTAAGCTGACTTTATTTGAGTTATTTATTACACCAGTTGTCTTTAAGACAGTTTGAGTTGTTGTGTTGGTGCTCTTTACCATAGATATAGTTTTAAATATGCTTATTAGCATCGCCATTCACTGTGACGTAGCATTTTTTCCATTGAAATGAATGGGGTTCTTCAGTTAGCAGCTAACACTAAGCTAAGCAACGGTTTAGCTCATTAGATAAATAGATATACTTTATTTAAATAATTATTTACCTTAAACTGAGAAATGATTGTGTCACAGCAGAAGTGTTTAAAAGATACAATAAGATATAATAAAAATGAAGCATTCGCAGCAAGTTTACACACGGGACACATATCACTAGAGTATCTAAAGAATACACAATATACAGAAAATACTGTATACATGGAGTACATTAAACAGTCTTACTTGCTAATGTTTGCTTTCTGTGTTAACTTAGTGATAGTTAGCGACAGATAGCGTTATAACCGTGGTTCAAACAACCGTTAATGTCATTTTAATGAAATAAAAGTGAACAAACTGTGAGCTGTAAGTTAGAATGTAAGTTGCTACACAGATTATGATGAATTATATCTAAATATTTGTATTGTATTAATAATAATTTACACAGAAAACCAACTTGTTATCGTAATGGTTAAAGTCATTTGCATGTAATGTTAATAACTATCTGACCTTTCTATCATTTTCTCCTCTGCGTAACATCACATTGACTAAATGGATCAATTTGGAACATGTTTACGTCACAGCAGCATAGATGAGACAAGGCACTGCACATGATGTGATAAAACACTACATATAAGCATCTAGAAATAAACTCTTTGAATTCCTCCTCTTCACTCCTGACAGTTTTCCACCTGAAGCAGCTCTGTGGTCTTCATCAGGACCCAGTGTTCCCAGAGAGGACCTGAAGCAGCTCTGTGGTCTTCATCAGGACCCAGTGTCCCCAGAGAGGACCTGAAGCAGCTCTGTGGTCTTCATCAGGACCCAGTGTTCCCAGAGAGGACCTGAAGCAGCTCTGTGGTCTTCATCAGGACCCAGTGTTCCCAGAGAGGACCTGAAGCAGCTCTGTGGTCTTCATCAGGACCCAGTGTTCCCAGAGAGGACCTGAAGCAGCTCTGTGGTCTTCATCAGGACCCAGTGTTCCCAGAGAGGACCTGAAGCAGCTCTGTGGTCTTCATCAGGACCCAGTGTTCCCAGAAAGGACCTGAAGCAGCTCTGTGGTCTTCATCAGGACCCAGTGTCCCCAGAGAAGACCTGAAGGAGCTCTGTGGTCTTCATCAGGACCCAGTGTTCCCAGAGAGGTCCTGAAGCAGCTCTGTGGTCTTCTCAGTGTTTCCAGCTTTATGAATGCAGGTGTGTGTGTGTGTGTGTGGTGTGTGTGTGTGTGGGTGTGTGGTGTGTGTGGGTGTGTGTGTGTGGTGTGGTGTGTGTGTGTGTGTGTGTGTGTGTGTGTGTGTGTGTGTGTGTGTGTGTGTGTGTGTGTGTGTTGTGTTGTGTGTGTGTGTGTGTGTGTGTGTGTGTGGTGTGGTGTGTGTGTGTTGTGTGTGTGTGTGTGTGTGTGTGTGTGTGTGGTGTGTGTGTGTGTGTGTGTGTGTGTTGTAGTGTGTGTGTGTGTGTGTGTGTGTGTGTGTGTGTGTGTGTGTGTGGCTGTGTGTGTGTGTGTGTGTGTCGTGTGTAGTGTGTGTGTGTGTGTGTAGTGTGTGTGTGTGTGTGTGTGTGTGTGTGTGTGTGTGTGTGTGTGTGTGTGTTGGTGTGTGTGTGTTGTGTGTGTGTGTGCCCTTCCTCCTTCACTTTCTCTCTCCCTTCTTTCTCCCCCCGTCTCTTCCTCAGTTATATGCCCTCCCCGTTTCGTTTTGCGTAAACGCTCCCCTTTTAACTTCAGCATATTGTGTTAGTACGGTAACTCTTCTTTATTACCGTTAGCATACTGGTTTCTGTTAGGTAACTCCTTTATGTTACAGGATGAATCCTCAGTTTATTGACTTGTTGTTTCTAGGCAAGGCAAGCTTATTTATATAGCACCTTTCAACACAAGGCAATTCAAAGTGCTTTACAAAAAACGAAAGACATTAAGAAAATGGCATTTAAAATCAGTCATTAAAAAGAAAAGATGATAAAATAAACATTAAAAGAAAAAATACATGGATAAAAGTTACAGTGCAGTCTGAGATATGAATAGTTCAATTAAAAGCAGCGGCAAAAAGAAAAGTCTTTAGTCTAGATTTAAAAGTAGTCAGAGTTGCAGCGGACCTGCAGGTTTCTGGGAGTTTGTTCCAGATATTTGGAGCATAATAACTGAACGCTGCTTCTCCATGTTTAGTTCTGACTCTGGGGACAGAAAGCTGACCAGTCCCTGAAGACCTGAGAGATCTGGATGGTTCATCATTTAGCAGGAGGTCAGAAATGTATTTTGGGCCTAAAACATTCAGTGCTTTATAAACCAGCAGCAGTATTTTGAAATCTATTCTTTGACACACAGGAAGCCAGTGTAAAGACTTCAGAACAGGAGTGATGTGATCCACTTCCTTAGTGTTAGTGAGGACTCGAGCAGCAGCGTTCTGAATCAGCTGCAGCTTTCTAATAGATTTTTTAGTGAGACCTGTGAAGACACCATTGCAGTAGTCGAGTCTACTGAAGATAAAAGCATGGACAAGTTTTTCCAAATCCTGCTGTGACATTAGTCTTTTAATCCTAGATATATTCTTTAGGTGATAGTTGGCTGATTTAGTAACTGTTTTAATGTGACTGTTGAAACTCAGGTCAGAGTCCATGACTACACCTAGATTTCTGGCTTTATCTGTTGTTTTGAACATTGCACACTGAAGCTCAGCGCTAACTTTTATACGTTCTGCCTTGGCTCCAAAAACCATTACCTCAGTTTTATCTTTGTTTAATTGGAGAAAGTTCTGACACATCCAGTCATTGATTTGTTCAATGCACTTACTCAGTGTTTGGATAGGAGCATAGTCTCCTGGTGAAATTGTTACGTACATTTGTGTGTCATCTGCATAGCTATGGTAACTTATTTTGTTGTTTTTCATTATCTGAGCCAGTGGTAGCATGTAGATGTTAAAGAGAAGAGGCCCCAAGATGGAGCCTTGAGGAACCCCACATGTCATATTTGTCAACTCAGATGTGTATTCACCTATAGAAACAAAGTTGTTTCTGTCCTTTAAGTAGGATTCAAACCAATTTAGAACTGTTTCCGAAAGTCCCACCCAGTTTTCCAGTCGGTCTAGTAATATGCTGTGGTCAACAGTGTCAAACGCAGCACTGAGATCTAATAATACTAACACTGAAGTTCTGCCACTGTCTGTGTTTAAGTGGATGTCATTAAAGACCTTTACAAGAGCAGTCTCAGTGCTGTGGTTTGGACGAAAGCCTGACTGGAACACATCAAAACAGTCATTTAAATGCAAGAAATTACTCAACTGTTGAAAAACAACTTTTTCAATGATTTTACCTAGAAATGGGAGGTTTGATATGGGCCTGTAATTGTTCATTACTGAAGCATCTAGATTATTCTTTTTTAAGAGCGGTTTAATGACTGCAGTTTTCAGGGCCTGTGGAAAAATACCTGAGTGAAGAGATTTGTTTACTATATGAAGTAGATCTGAGGCCATGCAAGGCAAAACATCTTTGAAAAATCCTGTTGGAATAATATTAAGGCAGCAGCAGGAGGATTTCAGAAGTTGTATAATGTCCTCTAGGTTTTTATCATTAATCTGATGGAATTGTGTCATGGTGTTTGAATTGATGTTAGGTGGACATAGGGACAACACATTTGCTGTTCCTGATGCAGAGGCACTGACTGTTTTTCTGATTTTCTGAATGTTGTCAGTGAAGAAGGAGGCAAAATCATTGCACGCCCTGGTGGATAGAAATTCAGAGGCTACTGACACTGGGGGGTTAGTTAGTCTGTCGACGGTAGCAAACAAGGCACGTGCATTGTTTTTGTTTTTGGTAATGATGTCAGAGAAGAAAGATTGTCGTGCGTTTTTCAATTCCAAATTATAAAGGCCAAGTCTCTCTTTATAGATTTCAAAAGTGAACCTGGAGATTTGTTTTTCGCCACCTGCGTTCAGCTTTTCGACACTCTCTTTTTTCTGCTCTCACGGTCATGGCATTTCTCCATGGAGATATTTTCTTCCCAGTCACTTCCTTTACCTTAGTTGGAGCAATGGCATCTATGACATTTTTTATTTTTGAATTAAAATGATCTACTAGCTCATTTACTGAGATGTTAGCAGGGGCAAGTGTGGAAGAAAAATTCTGAGTAAACATTTCCCTAGTGTTTTCAGTTAAATATCGCTTTGTGGTTACCTCTTTTTGAACATTTTTGTGAACAGAAATAGAGCTCTCAAAGAACACACAGGAATGATCAGAGAGCGTAACATCAGTCACCACAACCTTAGAGATATTCAGACCCTTTGAGATAATTAAGTCCAGAGTGTGCCCCTTATTGTGCGTGGGCTCCGTCACATGCTGAGTCAGTCCATAGCTATCAAGAACACAAAACAGTTATTTTGCCCCTCTGTCCTGGGGGTTGTCAACATGGATGTTAAAATCACCAACAATGACTAGACGGTCAAAGTCAATACACACTATAGACAGCAGTTCAGTAAAGTCATCAAAAAAGCTTGCACAGTATTTGGGTGGTCTATAGATATTTAGGAACAGAGCTCGAGAGGAGCATTTCAGCTGAAGGGCCACATATTCAAAAGAAGCAAAGTTCCCATAAGATGTCTTCCTGCATTGAATGGAATCATTGAACAAAATAGCAACTCTACCTCCTTTCTTATGCATTCTTTCCTGACTCATAAAACTAAAGTTGGGAGGGGTTGATTCGATAAGAACAGCTGCACTGTTATTTTGTTCAATCCAAGTTTCCGTTAAAACATAAAATCAAGATTGTGCTCAGTGATAAAATCATTGATTAAAAATGTTTTTCCTGCCAGAGACCTGACATTTAATAAAGCTAGTTTAAGTTTGTTAAACACACTATCAGTAAGATGTTTTGTGACAAGCTGTGGCTGCGGTCTTCTAGTCTCCTTTTGACAGATGCCCCTTTCACACCAACGCGTTTTCAGCTCCGGCTCGGAGCTGGAGCCTGAAAAGTACCGGTTTTTCCTGTTCAAACCGCAGAGGCGCCGCCTCTTAGCTCCGGTTCACTTCCAGCTCCAAAAAATTGTCGGTCTAGAGCAGTGTTTCTCAAACTTTTTCATACCAAGGACCACTTAACCAATAAAGAAAAACTTGCAGACCACCTAACTCCACAAATATCCCAAATCACATCGTTTTTCTAGAACAGATTACAAATCGCCTGAAAATGGTATAAACAAGTGGCAAAGCTTGCTCCATTTCAGAGATATTCCCGCGAGAGTGCGGAAAACTTAAATGTATTTATTTATTTCAAATGTGAAATTGTACCAATATACTAATTGACCACTAGGGGGCGCTCACGGACCACCAGTGGTCCGCGGACCACACTTTGAGAAGCACTGGTCTAGAGGCAAGAACTTCGGAGCTAAGAGGCGGCGTCGCTTACGTCTCTCTTACGTCGAGGCGGGGGCATGGGCGGGATCAACCTCCTGAACAACAACAAAATGCCTGCGTTTTATCCAGTTTGTACACAACGATGGAAAACCTCAAACTGGATAAGCACAAAGAAGTCTTGCATTTCGCATGTGATGTTTGTACAATCGGCCATTGTTGTTGTTGTCGATTGTCTTGTTTTGTGTCAGCTGTAGTTGTGTTGATTATTTCAGAGACCCATCCGGAGAAGGAGAACTGAGAGCAGCATGGAGGAGAACAAAGAGACCCCTGGAGCTCAGGTCAGTGTGCACTTCATCACAATATATTCCTAATTCCAGCGTTTCCGCCAGGCGGGCGTCTTGCCGTCATTTGACGCCCTTGTTCAGCTCGGAACGCCCTGAACTCGAGCCGAGGGCGTCCAAAAGAGTTTTTATCGCTTGAAATTACGAAAAAGGACAAGGACATCCCTCTGTTGGAGGGGCAAATGAGTCTGGTGGGATTCTTTTCACCGCCAGCAAAGCGTGTTCCTGTGCTAGTGGAGCACGCGCGTGAACTGCGAGCGCCGGAGCCTCACAGCGGCGAAACTGAGGCTCTGGTAAACTGGTAACATGAAGAGCCATTTGGGAGCTGAAAGAGCTGGCTCTTCTTATGGCGCGTTTCCACTGCAGCGGGTAGCTCGCTTTAAGCGAACCGTGCGGGGCCCGTTTTTGGTTGCGTTTCCACTTGGCCTAATACCAGCTAGCGGGTCCTAATTCACAGTTTTTCTGGCCCCATAAAATCGTGGTTCTAGGGCCAGGAACAACCAGGCTGAGTTGGGCTGAGTATGCTAAACTAGAGAGAGAATCGCTGGCAAGGCGGCTACAACTACAACAAGATGAACATATTTGACCGTGATTTAATTGTAATACACGTTTCAAAATGATGCCGAAGTAACAACATACTGATACCGGTTAGTAAAAACCATGAATTAATGCTTTGACAAGTCTGCAGACAGACGGCAGGCGAAAAACCCTTTTAAAATACGTGTTTTCTAAATGGAGCTTGGCTAAGCTAACGTTATATATGCTCCGACCGTCCACACTCACAACAACGGCCTATACAGACATAAATAAACCAGCGACTGTATTCGCCATGACACAGGCTGTCTGTGGTTTGTAATTGTTTAACTTTTGTCTAGTTTCTGAACAGATATGAGGAGCTGTGAGCTCTGAGTGCTAAGAGCTAACGGCTGTGTTGTTTTTCTGGGGCTCTCATTGAAGATGACGTCACGGCTCCGCCTACACTGCGTTACTATAGTAACTACCCCAGTTCCTAATTTGTAATGGAAGCGCAGCATTAAAGTGAGCCGGGCCTAATAAGGCCTAACCAAACCGAACAAGGCCGAGCGAGGCCTGCAGTGGAAACGCGCCATTAGTGAGCCGAGCCAAATGGTCCGATTCCCATCACTAATACGTAAAGAGATAGTATCTATAAGGGACGGCTCAATTCAAAATTCAAGTCCAGGGTTTCCCTCACATAGACTTTACTTGGGCCGCCCAGATTTAACGGCCACCAAAGTATATTTCCCGACCCATTCATTATTATTTTTGTATCCGTCCGCGAGCACGACGCCATCTGCAATCGATTTACTAGTGGACAATGATCCCTCGCTTGCTGTACCTGTTCGCTCTGCTATCGCGTGGAGGGTCTGCGAACAAGCCGCCAACAGAAAGGTTCATGTTAATGTTGTTGCACCTCACGAATGCCTAACACTGTTATCCCCAAATGAAAGATCACAACCTGTTTTGAAATATACAATATGAATGCACAATATGGTTAGATAGAGGTTAGAACGTTGTTGTCTACGATTCTTTAATTGTCAGATCAAGTCTGAAATGTGACTTGCATCACAGCAGCTCCATGTGTAACATCAACATAGACACATAAGACAAACACAATACATGAGAAACAAACAACAAACATGTAACATAACAGCAGGACCAGTGAGAGCTGCTCAAAGAGCCTTCAGCGTGCATCTGATCTGTAGCTCTGTGTTTACTGAGAGGACTGACTGGAGCACAAAGGATGCTTCAGTCTGACTTTATTGAATCTCCATTAGATGGTAGCAGTTCAGATTCTCTGTTAGAGCATGCTTTGGGTCCCAGATGATGCTGTTGGACAGCCTCTCAGGTTATTATGGTCTGTGTGATGCCCCTGTGGGTGCATCAGTAGAGAGGAGGTGGCTGTCCTGTCTGTGCTGTGGTGATTGGTGTTTGCATTGATTGCAGTAACTCAGGGCACCTGGGTGTGGTGTCCTGCAGCTATTTAGAGCCTCTCTGCTCCTCTCTGTGCTCTCTCTGCTTTTCCCTACAGGCCCCCGGTTTTGTTGAGTATATGTTGTTGTTACTTTAGTTGCTTTACTTTGTGCACCTCAACACTCACACATACACATTCATGCAACCCTCACCCTGCATTTACACTACTGATACCACTGACGTCCACACCTCATGCCTTACTTATTGTTGCACTTCATTTAATTTGGATTGTTTCCTTTAAATAAACATATTTTGATAACCGTTGACATGGTGTGTCTCCTTTTTGTTGTGGCCTTTTGAGCCAGGTCATAACAAATGGGGGCTCGTCCTACGGGTTATTTGGTTAAAAGTTTGTGTAGTGCTCAGAGCACATGGCGTCATTTGAGCAGCTAATTAGTTGATGTGGTCCAGCTGTGTGCTGGCTCGGCGCTGCTATTTGGGGGACACATCATGTTTTTTGGGTTTCAGGAAGCTTTAGTGTTTGACATGGCGTCAGGTTTTGTGTGCCAATCAGAAGGTAAGATGTTGCTACTTCTCGGAGACTTCAACCTCCAGACAGGGAAGATAGACAAACTAACATCTCTGTTAACCGCCTTTGCTTTCTCACTGTCTCCATCCCCACCGACTCATAAAGCTGGCAATGTCCTTGATCTCATATTCTCAAGGAACTGCGCTACTTCTAACCTCTCTGTAAACCCGCTCCACACATCCGATCACTTCTTCATTTCATTCTCTCTACCCCTTTCCAAACATAACAAACTAATCTCTTCTCATCCTGCACCTGTCCGCCGTAACCTTCGTTCCCTCTCCCCCTCTACCTTTGCCTCATCGGTGCTCTCAGCCCTCCCTTCCTCTGACTCGTTCCAACTCCTGCCTCCAAACTCTGCTGCAGAAACTCTCCTCTCTACTCTCTCATCCTCTCTGGACTCTCTCTGTCCTCTCACATCTCGGCAGGCTCGTCAGTCCCCTCCTGCTCCCTGGCTAAATGACGCACTGCGTGCTAATAGAACCGTCCTTCGGGCAGCAGAGCGGAAACGGTGGAAATCCAAACACCATGACGACCTCCTAACCTATCAGGCTCTCCTCTCCTCTTTCTCTGCTTCGATCTCTCAGGCAAAAAGCACTTTCTTTCAAGATAAGATCCAATCTTCCTATTCCAATCCCAAAAAACTATTTTCCATCTTCTCCATCCTCTTGGACCCTCCCAAAGCCCCTTCCCCCTCCTCCCTTCTGTCAACCGACTTTGTTAACCACTTTGAAAAAAAGGTTGATGATGTTCGCTCTTCTTTTTCTGACTCACCGCTGGGTCACCAGACCCTCCTTTCACCCACACACTAACCTCCTTTTCCTCTCTTTCTCCAAGTGAGGTTCTTACCCTCATTACCTCTGCCCGCCCTACCACCTGTCCTCTGGACCCTATCCCTTCAAACCTCCTTCAGACTATCGCTCCTGATATTCTACCGTTTCTCACCCACTTCATCAACACTTCTCTAACTTCTGGTCACTTTCCAAACAGTCTCAAGGAGGCAAGAGTAAACCCTCTCCTAAAGAAACCTACTCTCAACCCGTCTGATGTTATAAACTACAGGCCTGTCTCTCTCCTCCCGTTCCTGTCTAAAACACTTGAACGCGCTGTCTTTAAACAACTCTCCTGTTATCTCCATCAGAACAACCTTCTGGATCCGCACCAGTCTGGTTTCAAGGCAGGTCACTCCACAGAAACTGCTCTCATTGCTGTCACTGAGGAACTGCACACTGCTAAAGCAGCCTCCCTCTCCTCTGTCATCATCCTTCTGGACCTGTCTGCTGCATTCGACACGGTGAACCATCAGATCCTCCTTCACACTCTCCAAGAACTTGGAGTTTCAGGCTCTGCACTTTCCCTCCTCACCTCATACCTGAAAGACCGTACCTACAGGGTGACTTGGAGAGGGTCCGAGTCCGACCCTTGTCAATTAACTACAGGGGTCCCTCAGGGCTCTGTTCTTGGTCCCCTCCTCTTCTCCCTGTACACAAACACGCTCGGATCAGTCATTAGCCCGCATGGTTTTTCATACCACTGCTACGCTGACGACACCCAATTAATTCTGTCCTTTCCCCGCTCAGAGACCCAGGTCGTCGCACGCATCTCTGCTTGTCTAGCTGACATCTCTCAGTGGATGTCTGCTCATCACCTCAAGCTCAACCTTGACAAGACTGAGCTGCTCTTCCTCCCGGGAAAAGATTGTCCCACTCTTGACCTAACAATCAACATCGGCACCTCTGTTGTTTCCCCGACTCAGACTGCAAGGAATCTGGGTGTGATCCTAGATAACAACCTGTCCTTCACTGCAAACATCGCTGCTACAACCCGTTGCTGCAGATACACGCTTTACAACATCAGGAGGATACGTCCCCAGCTGACACAGAAAGCAACGCAGGTTCTGGTCCAGGCTCTCGTCACCTCACGCCTAGACTACTGCAACTCCCTCCTGGCTGGTCTACCTGCATGTGCCGTCCGACCTCTGCAGCTCATCCAGAATGCAGCGGCTCGTCTGGTCTTCAACCTTCCTAAATGTTCCCACACCACTCCGCTCCTCCGCTCACTTCACTGGCTTCCGGTAACTGCTAGAATCCACTTCAAGACAATGGTACTTGCATACCATGCTGCGAATGGATCTGGCCCTTCCTTCATCCAGGACATGGTTAAACTGTACACCCCAGCGCGTGCACTACGCTCTGCATCAGCCAAACGACTCGCTGCACCCTCGCTGCGAGGGGGACCCAAGTTCCCATCAGCAAAAACATGTGGGTTTGCTATCCTGGCTCCAAAATGGTGGAATGAGCTCCCATTGACATCAGGACAGCAGAAAGCCTGCACATCTTCCGGCGCAGACTGAAAACTCATCTCTTTCGACTCCACTTCGAGCGATATAATTACTAACAAAGCATTTAAATTCTAACAAAGGACTGGCTTACCTAAAGCCAGTTGAGTAGCACTTGAAATGTTTGGATCTATGAAACCTGATGTACTTATATGATTCTGTTTTCTTCAAGGTTGTGTCTTCCTGGTCGAATGTACTTATTGTAAGTCGCTTTGGATAAAAGCGTCAGCTAAATGCAATGTAATGTCATGCTTGTTACGCTTTTGTAAAGAGTTTTCCCCGCTAGGCTTAAGTGGCGTTTCCCCTTGTTTGTTTTTTTCATAGTGTTGTGGCGAGGTGGTTAGTGTCAGCTGTTTTCGGACAGCTGTCTCGGGGGCACATCCGCGTGATTTCTTGGTGTTACCTGCGTGCAGGTCGCTCCATAAATCCACCGGCTTCCAGTGCGTAATTACCCGCCGCAAGCCACATGAAGACTAGGTGAGATTAGTAAGATTTTGGTTGGGCAGTTAGGGGGAAAATTCTCTGTTGGGTTTTGTCTTTTGCCCAGGTGTGTTGACAGTTTAATACTTTGCTTTCTGATTGGGTATAAATATATATTATGGCTTCTTTGTCGGTGTTTGTGGATGTGCCCTCAGTATCTTTCTTGGATGATTGCCAGAAGGCGCAGTTGGTCGAAATAGCAGAGCATTATGAAATTGCTGTTGTAAGGAGCAAGCGGAAACATGAGATTAAAGCTGTCATCTTTGTTTGAGCGGGGAGTGTTGCAGAAGAGCGAGTCTGGTGCGGCAGGGGTCGTGCCAGTAGTGGTTCAGACAGCTGGTTTGACATTCGAGCAGCAAAAGGAGCTTTTGGCCATGCAGTTTAATCAGGAGAGGTTAGAGTTGAGGATTGAGCAGGAGGAGTTGAGGATGGAGCAGGAGAAGTTGAGGGGTCAGCAGCAGGAGGCAGAGAAGCGTTTAGAGGTGGAAAAGATGAAATGTGAGAAGGTGCTGGAGGTGGAAAAGATGACATTTGAGGTGGAATATGCTAGATTACGGCCGATTGGAGAGGGCAAGCTTGCTCCGGTGGAGGATGGTTCTGATAGGTCGGCACCAGGTAGTGGCGATATTATTTCTTACTTGCGGTTAGTGCCAAAGTTTAATGAGCGTGACCCTGACATTTTTTTATTCTATTTGAACGCGTAGCAGAGGCAAGAAACTGGTCAGATTGGACAAAGTGCTGTTACTTCAGTGTGTACTCACTGGGCGAGCACAGGAGGCTTATTCAGCTATTTGTGGCGAAAATGCTTTGGACTATGCTAGAGTAAAATCAGCAAGTCAGAAAGTCTCTGACAGGGTGACCCACAATCTTTGAGCAGATTTATGATTTCTAACAGGTGGAGCAGTTTTGCCGAAGTAACAACATACTGATACCCGTTAGTAGGGATGTAACAATACCAAAAACTCACGGTACGATAATATCGCGATTAAAAAGAGAATTATGCTTTGGCCATGGGTGACAGCAGTGGGTAAAACTGTGCATTGTCTCTCCACCACTTCAAAAACAATACAGTTTTTGCCAAGAAGGTGAGGCTTATTGACAGGGCGAGATATAAATCTACTGTTGGTACTTGTCAATGTCTCTAGGTATGTACATGTAGCCCTGTAAATACGATGTCCTTTTGTGTTATCTGTTTTAGGTTCATGTTGTAACCTACTTGCTGCCATGTTGGACAGGTCTCCCTTGAAAAAGAGATCAATGATCTCAATGCGACCATCTGGTTAAATAAAGGTTTAAAAAATAAAATAAAATAATTTAAAAATATCGCGGTAGATTTTTTCAGTCTCACGACGGTATTGAGACATTTATTTACCGCGATATTCGATATATCGTTACATTCCTACCGGTTAGTAAAAACCATGAATTAATGCTTTGACAAGTCTGCAGACAGACGGCAGGCGGAAAACCCTTTTAAAATGCGTGTTTTCTAAATGTAGCTTGGCTAAGCTAACGTTATATATGCTCCGACCGTCCACACTCACAACAACGGCCTATACAGACATAAATAAACCAGCGACTGTATTCGCCATGACACAGGCAGTCTGTGGTTTGTACTTGTTTAACTTTTGTCTAGTTTCTGAACAGATATGAAGAGCTGTGAGCTCTGAGTGCTAAGAGCTAACGGCTGTGTTGTTTTTCTGGGGCTCTCATTGAAGATGACGTCACGGCTCCGCCTACACTGCGTTACTATAGTAACTGCCCCAGTTCCTAAACTGTAATGGAAGCGCAGCATTAAAGTGAGCCGGGCCTAATAAGGCCTAACCAAACCGAGCGAGGCCGAGCGAGGCCTGCAGTGGAAACGCGCCATAAGGAACCTTAATATTTAATAAACTATGAATATTTTATATCCATATAACGGGAAAAAGCTCATTTAACTGATCTTTTTCATTTTTTTTCCTAAAAAAACACACACAAAGCTAACACTGACCCTCTGAATTAGCCCGAGCGAAAAATGCTAACCTATTACTGCACCGAAAATCACTCCTAGCTCCCTTATTACTTATCCTAGCTGCACATCCAACACATCGTTTATGATCGTAAAGACATCTAACGGTGCCCACCTCAACACTGAAAGATACAAACTCGCGACGTTATCAACAAAAACGTACATCAAAACATGTGGCGCTAGGTAGCCTAAAACGCTAACATGGCTTACCTTGGTTTTGTCTGGTCTAAACTGGTCTTCAATGGCATTAAAACGATGCTGTAGTTAATCCATAGGTTAATATCCAATGTGGCTGTGTCCCATTTGAAATGTTCTGATAATCTATAAGCAATAAAACTGCAATTCCGTTTTCAAATATCAGAGCAGGCCATTCCTACGCTCTGTAGCAAGATTGAATGCGCAAAGACGCAACCTTTTTTTTAATATGAGTGTGTGCGGGAGGATTTCCCTTGGATTCTATTGGCTCTAACGGTCAGGAAGAGATGTCACATGTCAAAATTGAACAAGGGGGGCCAGAGATAAGGAAAATCCACCCAAATGGCCCCAGAAGAGGTTTTTTTTGCGAAATCTGTCTAAAAAGGTCAAATATCACTTATTTTGCATCAATTTTGATACAGGGTACTTATTATATGTTGTACTTTGGATTCCTAGTGGCTAGTGGAGTACTTCATGACCACAGAGTGTGAACGTTGTGATCAGCTGTTTTAGCGCAGTTCTCCAGTGAAGGGGGGAGTCTCCCATCGCAGCCGGTTGGCGTAGTTTTGGCACAATTCCGTTGTATAGACCGACGTTAACAGTAGCCCTGTCTGTGCACACGACTCTGTCGTCCGGTGATCTAACCGCCTTCTGGAAAAGCTTCACAAGTACGTCGGTACGCAAATGCGCTTTGTGACACAAGTGACGGTACGCATTTCAGATTACGCACATAACCTGCGTACCAGTTATGTGCACCCCTGTACTACAGCAAAAGTATTCTCCGTCGGGACTTCCTGCAACAACACCGTGCCGTTATCTTGATTCTGATTGGCCAGAAGACATTATCAAAGATGTTCTATTGAGAAGACGATCACTACGTGACAAAAGTTTTCAAAACCGTTTCTGGTCTTCGGTATTTCCAGACAAGTGGCTACTGAAGTCAATCTTACTAACTGCTGTCTGTGCAATTCTCTGCGCGAGTTGGCGGACTTTATTTTGCTTACTTTAACATAATTTTTCATGGTGGGGCTAAGCTATTTCTTGGTATGGGTGTTGCCTACCCCAGCCATACCCTGGCGCTGCCACTGGTGGGATGTATGGGGCTAGCCATTCTGCACATGCGTTAAATATTTTAACCCAATTAATTAAAAAAAATAATTGCCGCCGTTAACGCGATAATTTTGATAGCATTAATATTTATATAAATGTGTGTGTGTGTGTCCGCATCTGTAGCCTGTTATTGTCTCATTATACCGCACTGTGAATGAATCAAAGTATATATATTAGGGCTGTCAAACGATTACAAATTTTAATCAGATTAATCACAGCTTAAAAATTAATTAATCATGATTAATCACCATTCGAACTATGTCCAAAATATGCCATTTATTTATGCATATTGTTGTGGGAATGGAAAGATAAATGAAAGAAGGCGGATATATCCATTTAACATACAGTATCTATGTTTATTATAACATTTTTCTGCGTGTCAAAATGAAAGACAACCCACACACCTATCAATCATCAAACCGTGGGGTCTTAATTCATTACGTGTTGATTTCTATCAACGGGGGAGTACTTCAGGAAAGTCGACAGAGGGGGGGGGGGGCGGCGGCTAGTGGAGTACTTCGTGACCACAGAGTGTGAACGTTGTGATCAGCTGTTTTAGCGCATTTCTCCAGTGAAGGGGGGGGGGGGGAGTCTCCCTCCGCAGCCGGTTGGCGTAGTTTTGGCACAATTCCGTTGTACAGACCGACGTTAACAGCAGGCCTGTCTGTGCAAACGGAGACCGACTCTGTCGTCCGGTGATCTAACCGCCTTCTGGAAAAGCTTCACAAGTACGTCGGTACGCAAATGCGCTTTGTGACGGTACGCATTTCAGAGAGATTACGCACATAACCTGCGTACCAGTTATGTGCACCCCTGTACTACAGCAAAAGTATTCTCCGTCGGGACTTCCTGCAACAACACCACGCCGTTATCAAAGATGTTCTATTGAGAAGACGATCACTACGTGACAAAAGTTTTCAAAACTGTGGCTACTGAAATCAATCTTACTAACTGCTGTCTGTGCAATTTACTACGCGCGAGTTGGCAGACTTTATTTTGCTTACTTTAACATCATTTTTCATGGTGGGGCTAAGCCATTTCTTGGTATGGGTGTAGCCTACCCCAGCCATACCCTGGCGCTGCCACTGGTGGCACGTATGGGGCGGGCCATTCTGCACATGCGTTAAATGCGTTAAATATTTGAACGCAATTAATTCAAAAAATTAATTACCGCCGTTAACGCGATAATTTTGACAGCACTAATATATATATATATATATCGCATATATATATATATATATATATATATATATATTAGGGCTGCACGATTTTGGGAAAAAATCTAATTGCGATTTTTCTGACAAATATTGCGATTGCGATTCGAATTGCGATATTTGTTTTTAAGCGACTCAACGGAAGTTTATTGTAAAATGCGGCCAGAACTCCGGCTAGGAAGGTCGTATCAACGTGCTCCCGTCTCTAGCACCCCCGCAGCCCGAGCTACGAGTGAAAGAACTAAACTTACATGAAACTTCCGTTGGGTTGCTTTAAAGTCAAGCTTCAGTTTAAGATTCACCCTGTAATAGAAACACGTGATGGAGCAGTACTAACCTGACTCAGAAACCATCTAGGAAAGCTCCATTGGAAGCCATTTGAAAAGGGCAGGCACTTTCAAAAGCACTTGGCAGGTGATTGGATCAATCTGTCTATCACCTTCTATCATGGGCTACTTCTGATTGATTAACAATGGCTGGTACATGTGGAGCACAGCACTTCTGATTGGTGTGGTAGACTGACACACAATAAAAAAAATTGTTTTAAATGTTATTAAAAAATATATGTTAAAAAAAATCGCAGGCTTTGCGATTTGATAATCGCATCATTTCAAATCGCGATTTCGATTTTAAAATGATTAATCGTTCAGCACTAATATATATATATATTTAAGTCGTCATGAACACATTTGTCCATCAGACAGAGTGCTGCTGTGCCTCCTGTCATCATTAATGGACGTCTCTTTAAAATGACCGCTCAGAGGAGAGGAGTTCTCATTTCTCTAACCGCCTGCTGCTTCCCCTCCTCTCTCCTTGGCTCCCCTCCTCAGTCCTCCGCTCGCATCTCCTGTGGGCGGGACTAAGTATCGAGGATAGGAGTCGAGGAGGGGAAATTTGAGTATTGAGAAACCTCTATTGGCTCCTTTATCATTAACAAAGCATTTGTCCAGGATATTGTCTTTCCTGCTGTGATCCCTAACATACTGCTGGAACCCAGGTAACACAGTCTCCAGGCAACATTGCTTCATGTCCCAGAGCACTATTGCTGAGTTGTAGCTCGTGAACACAGTGTCCTCTGCCGCTGGGAGGCACATAAACAACAAACAGTAAAATACACCCGAATTCTCTAGTCAGATAAAAGGGTCTTAACGTCATGCCGAGAATTTCTACATTGGGATTGCAGGTTTTACATTTGACTGAGTATGATCGGCACCACAGATCATTAATATACACACAAATACCGCCTCCTCTGGTTTTCCCCGAGTTCGCATCACTGTCTGCTCGAACAAGGGTGAGTCCGGGTACTTCAAAGAGATTCAGGCTTTGTAGATTGTAGCCAACTTTCCGTGAAACATAATAAAGAGGTCTCAAGAAATTCATGACAGTACCTTGTGTATGTCCTTAGTGTGTCCACGTTGTTGCTCAATGAGCGCAGGTTTGTGAGAATGATGGATGGAAGTGGTGGCCGGCTGAATCTCTGCCGTAGGCGATTCTGAACGCCTCCCCTCCTTCCTTGTCTCTTTTTCCTGGTGTTTCTAAGCGGCTCCTGAGGGATTTCATCCAATATCGAAGAGCACAAGTGGCTTGGTGTATTCGTAGGAAGCCGATCGCATTGTAGCTCTAGCATAGCCTCGCGGCTGTAGCAGCGTAGAGGCCGGGGCTCCTCGCCATACCTGTTCGTGCTGTCACTCAGGTGTGTCTTGGAAAGTTGAATGGCCAGACATGGTCGGCAGAAGGCAAATGTAATCCACAGGATCAAAAGCATGGTCTCTCAAAATGACGTTTCATATAGACACAACAAAGTTTAGACAATAATTAGACCAAAAAAACTAAAACAAGACGAACAGAGCATACTGAGACTCGCAGTGACAAGATGCCGTCTCCCTCTGTCTCCTGTATACCAGGGGTGGGAGTAAGTCATACATGTGCAAGTCTCAAGTTACTGGGGTGAGAGTCAAGCAAGTCAAGTCCTACGAAATCCTGATGAATAACCCCAGTTTCCGCATTTAAATCAGTGGTTATGAAAACTAGAGTTTTATTTTCAACATTAACAACAATGGAGAGTGGGGCTCTGAAATCATAAAACAAGTAATAGGGGGATTAATTGGGCAGTTCAGTGCGTGTGTATAGAGGTGCGTGTGGTTAAAACGTAGCAGCCTGCGGTCGCTCGTTAGCTGTTCTAATGAAGGTAAACACAGTGAAGACACAGCTCTTTGCAGCTGGTGCTGCTCTTCTGAGATTCTGCTGAGTTACACGTTACTGCCTCCTGGTGCTGCAGAGATTTCATGAAGTGAAGGAGGTTTTTCTTCTATAAAACAGCTGTGGGCAGCAGATACTGTGAGTCACAGACATGAATACATAGGTCAAGGCAGACTGGTTCACAGACTCTCCTGTTTTGCCGATCCGGTGCTTGAACAAATAACTACACCCCTGGTCGAAATGTCCCTAAAATGAAGTCCGAGTTTGAAATATATCTCAAATAATGTATGTATTTCCCCACATAAACATAACAGTCTGCAATGAAACGGCTGTCTCCTGTGCGCTCCACTTCCTACTTTTTCCTGCGAACGAGATACTATCTCTTTTTTTTTTTTTTATTGCCCTCTTGGTGCTTAGTACAATGCAAATATTTTTATTTTAAAAAGTAAAGTCCTTTCGAGTCATCTGTCTCAAGCCTAAGTCAAGTCTCAAGTCATGAATTCAAAGTCAAGTCGAGTCTTTTATCAATGTTAGTCAAGCAAGTCTCAAGTCAAAAAATATGCGAGTCAAGTCATGTGACTCGAGTCCCCCACCTCTGGTATATACTTTGGTTAGAATATTTCTGTATTACTGTATCAAATATAATACAAATATAATAAACACAAACAGTTGATAAGTAGTATTTTGTTAACTCAAGGTTTATATTAAGTGAGTTTTTATTGTGTTAACTTGTGTATTTATGCTTTTTAGATTGACTTTCTCTCTTTCTCTGTCCGTATGTTCTAGAAACCGAAAGGAAGAGAGAGATGTCACAGCTGTCAGCAATGTGACAAATCCTTTACAAGATCTGGAAATTTAAAGCGCCACCTGCATATTCACACTGGAGAAAAACCGTATAGCTGTGAAGAGTGTGGGAAAACTTTCACTACATCAAGTTATCTCAAAACACATCAACATATTCATACTGGAGAAAAACCTTACAGCTGTGAAGAGTGTGGGACAACTTTCACTACATCAGGTGCTCTCAAATCACATCAACATATTCATACTGGAGAAAAACCTTACAGCTGTGAAGAGTGTGGGACAACTTTCACTACATCAGGTGCTCTCAAATCACATCAACGTATTCATACAGGAGAAAAACCTTACAGCTGTGAAGAGTGTGGGACAACTTTCACTACTTCAGGTGCTCTCAAATCACATCAACGTATTCATACGGGAGAAAAACCTTACAGCTGTGAAGAGTGTGGGACAACTTTCACTACATCAGGTGCTCTCAAATCACATCAACGTATTCATACAGGAGAAAAACCTTACAGCTGTGAAGAGTGTGGGAAAACATTCACTCAATCAGGTGCTCTCAAATCACATCAACGTATTCATACTGGAGAAAAACCTTACTGGTGTGAAGAGTGTGGGACAACTTTCACTACATCAAGTGCTCTCAAATCACATCAACGTATTCATACTGGAGAAAAACCTTACTGGTGTGAAGAGTGTGGGACAACTTTCACTGAATCAGGTGCTCTCAAAAAACATCAACGTATTCATACTGGAGAAAAACCTTACTGGTGTGAAGAGTGTGGGACAACTTTCACTCAATCAGGTGCTCTCAAAAAACATCAACGTATTCATACTGGAGAAAAACCGTACTGGTGTGAAGAGTGTGGGAAAACGTTCACTAGATCAGATGCTCTCAAATCACATCTTCATGTTCACACACTCTTAAAACCATAGTGGTTTTAAGAGTGTGGGAAAACTTTTTCTTAAAGTATTCATCTTAAACCCAAGGTCCCCGGCGGCGGGGACCCTGGTTTTTTTTTTCACGATAAAGTCTCAGGGGATCTTAATATTTAAGAACCTATTAATGTGTTATACCAGATTAACAGAAATTATCTCAGCTAACTGACGATACAAACCTATTTTACCAAAACAAAACACAAGTCTCATAAGAAGCATCTAAATGACCCCTTAGCGAAAAATGGAAATTGGCACAGAACTCAAGATAAAAGTACCCTTATTACTTATCGTAGCTGCACATACAAGATATCCGATTAAAGCTGAGGTTCCACAGATTATTTAGGTATATAGTATCATCACTGAGTCATCCGAACTCGCGACAGGGGAAGCAAACACAGACATCACAACACGTACCTTTACGGAGCTTCTAGGGAGATCGTCTCACCGTAGCTGTCAATCTGATCAAAAGACGTGTTCAATGGCATTAAAACCAGAAAAAACGCGGCTGAATCGGTTGATCCATAGGTTGATAACGTCTCTGTATAAAAAATGTATTTCATTTATAATCCATAATTCCATTTTTATGTAAAAATCGCAGAGCAAAAGTTAGCTGCTAATGGTAGCCACCAGAGTGGCTGCTGCTTCCGGTCTTGGCAATGCGGCAGTCCAGCGCAGTCTAACCAGTCTAACACACACATACATTACCAAATAAGGACTATGTGTGAGTTCCCCTCGATTCCATTGGCTCTAACGGTCAGAAAGAGATGTCACATGTCAAAATCGAAGAAGGGGCCAGAGATATGGAAAATGGCCCCAGAAGAGGGTTTTTTTTGCTAAATCTGTCTAAAAAGGTCAAATATCACTTGTTTTCCATCAATTTTGATACAGGGTACTTATTATATGTTGTACTTTGGATTCCTAAAGCTTTTAGTCTACTAACCCATCATCCAAGGTTAGTTTTCACTATAAGTACATATTTTTTGGACGGACACTATAATTTACAGTTTTTTACCATGTTCAATCTGAATTTTCTTTAAAATAAAAAACATCTATATTTATTCTGACTTTTCTACATCCAACTCACAGGTTTATCATTACTTTGAGAAAAAAGATTATTAATTTAACCCTTTTTAGAAGGGAAGATATGGTCATTTGTTCTGGGAATGTTATTTTCGAGCCTGAAACCTGAAAAACAGGCTCGGGGTTTAACAGGTTAAAGTCCATGAGCGAGTTTCACTGTTCATTAATCTGCAGAGTAGTTTCTCCAATAATCTGTTTGTTTAATAAAATGTTGTGACTTTAAACTTTGATTGGGATGTTTTTGATAGTTCCTGTACTGTCAAATCAAATAAAATCAAAGTTTATTTATAAAGCACGTTTAAAAGCGATTTTTGGTCGGGCCAAAGTGCTGTACATGTAATAAATACTACAATCAAGAAATGTTGGAGGAAAGAACACTAGTATGCCTTAATGATGGACATGGCACAAGAGTAGATGTGCACAGGGGGAAAGTCTCATGCCTGGATCTGACATTAGTGTCAAACTGTTTGGTTCATGCGAATGGTTAGTTTTGAATAACTCCACTGTAGGAAGTGACCATTATCCAGTGCTTACTAAAATGAATAATAATGTATATATGCAGGAAGGAGGTGTAATAACCAGGTGGTGCTTTGCTAAAGCTGATTGGGGGAAATGTAGGATATGGTGTGAGGAGTCGGTACACCTGCTAACATCAGAGGGAAGCATAGAGGTCATTACAAGCCAAATAACGCAACATATACTAAATGCAGCAGAGAACAGTATAGCCAAAGCAACAACCAAGGGTAGGAAGAAAGTGGTGGAATGAGGAATGCAGCAGGGCTACTAAAGAGCGAAACGATGCATTTAGAGAATTAAAGAAAAACATGACACAAAATAATGTTATAGAGTATCAAAGGAAAAGGGCAGCTGCTCGAAGGACAATAAAATACACAAAAAAGAGAACATGGAGAGAATTGTGTTCTACCGTTGGCAGAGGAGTAACATTAGGTGATGTCTGGTGACCAGACATCACCTAATGTTACTCCAGTGCTGGAATTGGGCCGGTACTCACCGGTACGCAGTACCGGCACTTCTGGTTCTGACCCATGGAGTACCGGCACTTCTTGCTCAGTACCGGCATGCTGGCGGTACTCCGGTACTCATGCACCGTGCCAGTACTCAACACTCTCCCGCCGTTCTTATTATACATCCATATATATATATACAGCCGCCCGGTACTCAGTAGATGCGTCATGAGGTGCCGAACGGACATTCTCATCGCTCTAACCGCTGGAGTTTCACAGCGGCTGTCAGCTGTTTACTCCTGTCATTCAAACAGAACGTGCTGGAGAGGGGGCGGGGCTTATCTTCTCCATGTAAATACTGTGGTGGAAACGACTATGTCAAAATTAACCTATTTGACCGTGATTTAATAGTAATACACGTTTCAAAATAATAATAATAATAATAATAATAATGCCGAAGTAACAACATACTGAAAACTGTTAGTAAAACCATGTTTTAATGCTTTACAATTTACATACCTAGATGCACGTGTGTTGTGTTTATGCAGTGCAACTCCCACCCAGTGGGTGGCTATGTAGAGTGATAGAACAGAGCAGGCACGCCCCCGAGAGAAGGAAAGCACGTCACAAATTAGCATTTCTAAAATGTTAGCATGGATTAATAAAAGTGCAAAAAGACAGCGGTTGTCGCCGGAAGAAACTTCAAATACAGAGAATGCTGTGCCTGTGTTGGAAATTGTGTCTGATGGGGAGCTTTCTTTGGTTGATCCTCCTGCTCCAAGTTCTAGTGCATTAGCATTAGCACTAGCTCCGCCGCCTCCTCCAGAGCCTCTAACGTTAGCTGCTGCTGGCGCAACTGCCACCACCAACACCGGGCAAAGCGATGCACCTGACTGCTGGACAACGGACCAGGTGCAATATTTTTGCAAGACCAATGCATGGCTCCTTCTTAAAGATAAGAAGCTAGGATGTCGGATATGCAGATATGTCAAATATTTGGGAATACACACTGGACAAGGACTGAAACTGTCAACTGAATGGGGTGAGTGTGCAGTGTTTCATTTCGGTGTTGACAAGGGCAAACAACAAGCTAGCCTGAGAAAAAAAATCAAAGAACATAAAGAATCACAAGCCCATGTAAAAGCTGCTGACATCCTTACATCTGCTTCACGTGAAACTATTCAACATCAAGTGCAGTCTATGCATAAATCTGAATTAGACACCACTATCAGAGTTTTTCGAACGGCATATAAAATTGGCAAACATAGCCGGCCATTCACAGACATGCCAATTGATTTGAATGTACAGAAACTGAATGGGCTGAACGTGGGCAGGGTTTTGCACTCCAATAAAACCTGTGGCGAAATCATCGACCACATAGCTCATGAGCTGAAGAAAAAAATGGCAAAAGACATTACAGAAAACCAAAGAAAACTCTGTGTTTTGGTCGATGAATCTACCACTATTAGTGGTAAAACGGTGCTTGTTGTGTGTCTACGCTCAGCATTAGCTGATGCTGAGCCCGAAACGTTTTTTGGGAGCTGATCGAGTTGGATGGAACAACGGCTGATGACATCACAAAGGCGTTAATGGAGTGTCTTGGAAGAGATTTTAACGAGGACTTTTTAGGTCAGTGTTTCGTTTCTTTTGCATGTGATGGGGCTTCAGTCATGCTAGGGAAGAGAACAGGCGTTGCTACCCAGTTGTGTAGTAAATTCCCAAGCCTGTTTGTGTGGCACTGCTCCAATCATCGTCTAGAGCTGGCAGTTGGGGATGTGGTCAAGGAGGTCTCAGGGCTCAATCATTTCCAGATCTTTTTTGACAAACTCTATTCCTTGTTCCATGCCTCCCCCAAAAATCAGAGGCAGTTAGCGCAGTGTGCGCAAGCAGTCGGACAGCGTCTCCTGGTGATAGGGCGTGTTTTGTCCATCCGCTGGGTGGCTTCAAGTGAAAGGAGCGTCAGAGCAGTCTGGGAAAACTACCGAGTACTTCATGATCACTTCACAAATGCTGCAAACGACACGAGCAGGGATTCCAGAGACAGAGCAAAGTACAAGGGCCTGGATGATGTGCTCACATCTGCAACGTTTGTCAGCAATCTGGGACTGATGTACGATGCGCTCACAGAGCTCAGCGACCTCTCTCGGCAACTCCAAAAAAGAGAGATGACACTGCCTACAGCAGATAGGCTCTTAACTCGAGAAATACGAGTTTTTGAATCCATGGTCACCATGCCTGGCCCACACATGACTACAGTTCATACAGCTCTAGCTGAGAAGTCCTTCAAGGGTGTTGCCCTGCGTGAGAATGGCAGGCTTGTACAGATTCATGCAGGTCAGTTTTTCCGCAGTATGGTAGAGAATCTGAGACACAGAATGACTTCCACAACCTCCTCTCATGTCAGCACAAGAGAAATCCCATTACATGGCCGGGAGGCCCGGGACAATCAGCTAATCCAGGACATGAAAGTTATCCATCCTGGAAGTTGGCCTGAAGAGGAGTTAGACGTACAGTATGGGGACGTAGAGGTGCTACGTTTGTGCGAAGTGCTGAAAGTGGACAGAAGAGAGACTGTTCAGGGCTTTCGCGAATACAAGGAAACCAGGGCATCCCGTACACCTGCTGCCATGGAGCCTCTACTGAAAGCAGTCCGAACCATCGCTGTCTCCACTAGTGAGTGTGAGCGGGCATTCAGCTGCATGAACGATATCCTTACTGCAAAAAGGAATGCTCTCTCTGTCAGCCGACTGTCCAGCCTGGTTTTCATTAAATGTAATGGACCATCACTAGGACAGTTCAATCCGGAACAGTATGTGAGGTCCTGGCTGGCAAAGGGAAGGAGAAGTGCTGATGAAATAGCCTGTCCAGCTCCAGCCCCTGATACTGATGTCCCCAAGGCCTTCTGGAGCCTTTTCTAACAATGTGAAGTATATTGCAAAGCAGCTCACCCAGTGAGAAGACTTTTGGCATAATGTGCCGATTTGTACAGATCCTGGAGATAGAAGGACTTCAGACCAACCAGGGAGTTATCTGATCAGCTTGGTGTTCAATGTAACTCTTTACCATGGCTCAGACTTTGTTACTTGCAGTTACAGTTTCTCATTTTAGATTGTGCAAATTTTGCATTTGTTTTTACATGTTCTTTGTTCATGCTCTTTATCATTTTTCTGAGTTGGAAAGTTAGATTGCATCATAGTTTACTTTATACATATTTGTATTCTTCAGTGGTGAAGTATATTGCAAAGCAGCTCAGCCATGTGAGAAGACTTTTGGCACTTTTTCGTTTTTCGTTTTCTGAGTTGGAAAGTTAGATTGCATTCAAAATGTACAGAAATACTTAATTTTGTTAAAGCTTTTTATAAAAAATGCTTCTGACCAGAGCTTTGTTTCCTTGTCATTAATGTTGAACACCACCAGAGGGGCTCTCACCTGAAAGGTCTCTGCTTCATGTGTCTTCAGCAGAAGATCTAGACTTTGATTGCTATATTTTCAGTTAATATTGACCTTACTGAGCTTTAGCCATATCCGCTGCCTATCAAAAAAAAAGTACAGTGAACCTTTCTAAAATATACAGTAGTAAAGAGACAAACCCACCAGCATTATAGTAGCCAAATTCTTGTTTGTGGGCTGTATATATAAAATTGACTTGAAAAAGTTGCTGATTTTAGAGTACTGGCACCTTTTTCATTCCAATTCAAGCACTGGTCTGGTCCATGTTTAAGCGGATGAGTGGGAAAAGGAAATCCATTAAAATTCCAGGTTGATGGGGAGAGGCTGGCAGTGACAGATAAAGAGAAGGCAGATATGTTAGGAAGGACATTTACAGCAGTACATAGTGGGGAGCATCTCAGTGATATCCATAGGCAGCAAAAACAGCAGTTACTAGCAGAGAATGAAAACGTGAAGGAGAAGAGACAGGATAATAGGTCAGCTCTGGATGTGGAATTAGTAAGAGTGAATAATGATATGGGAAAAACATTGAAAATGAAAGAGATAATAGCAATAGTGTACGTTGACATTGAAAAGGTGTATGACTATGTGGAGGGATGGGTTACTGATCAAATTGAGTAGAATGGGTATTGGAGGGAGAATGTTCAATTGGGTAAGGGCCTTTTTAACAGACAGGACATTTAGAGGAAAGGTTGGAGCAGATATTTCCAATTATTTTGAAATAGAAAATGGTATCACCAAGAGAGTGCAGTCAGTCAAACAAAATGCTAAAAATTATTAAATGTATTGCGAGCTGCAGCTGGATGCAACTGGGGCGCAGACAAACAAGCATTAATAGACATTTACAGATCAATGATGAGGTCCACGAGAACGAGGGCATGTGGAGTGGAGACCATCACGTTTGCCAAAGCAAACCCATTTAGCCGTGTTCCTCCATGGCTGTTCCCAGAAGCTAACATAGATGTGAGTATCATAGAAAGGAAAAAAGAGAGGCAAATAAATGAAGTGGGAATTAAAACGAGTACCTGAACGAAAAGTACTACAATTACCTCAAAATGTACACAGATCGTTCTAAGAACAAGGAAGAGTGTGTTGGAGTTGGTATACATCCCAGACTTTAAAATATCGATCTCAAAAAGAGCGTCTGATCAACTATCAGTGTACACAGCAGAAATGCTGCTGTAATAATAGGATTGCAGTGGGTTGAAGAGGTCAGACCAGATAGGGTGGTGATATGCACAGATTCATTGTCCATATTAAAAAGCATACAATCAACAACAACTGTCAGAGAAGACATTCTCATAGAACTTAACCACAGCCTGTTAAGACTTCACAGAGGTGGTATAGATCTACAGTTCTGCTGGGTGCCTGCATGGGGGAAAGGGAACGAGTGCGCATGAGGGGGTGAAAGGGAACGAGTGCTCATGAGGGGGTGAAAGGGAACGAGTGCGCATGAGGGGGAGAAAGGGAACGAGTGCTCATGAGGGGGTGAAAGGGAACGAGTGTGCTGATAAATGAGCAAAAAGTGCACTACAAAAGGAAATAACTTTACCAGTTCAACTTGGAGAAGGAGAAGGAAAAGCAGTAATTAAGAAGAAAGGGAGATCTGGCAGAAAAGGTGGGAGAAAGACCAGAAAGGCAAAGAGTGTCACAAAGTACAAAATACAATTACAATTAATATTTATAAAGACATTTCTTGTTACATCGTGACATCTATAAAGCTGAAAGAAAAACTACAGGATGAAGTTTTAGAGGCAGAGCGGGAGAGGGGTTGGTATTCTGGGAACAGAAGGAGTGAGAGCTACCAGAAAGGCACTGGTTACCTTTCTGAGGGAAACTGGGGTAGGAAAAATAATTTAACATTAGGTCAGGAAAGATCATAGATTTTTGTTTTGTTTTATTTATTTATTTAATGTTTTTTGTTGATTGATTGATTGATTGATTTTTTGTTTAGATCATAGATAGATACGTCCATGAGTTAAGAGATGGAATGATATGATGATTCACAGTCCAGGGTTGCCAACTCTCACGCATCGGGCGTGTGACACACGCTTTCACTCTCAAAATTCCTTGCGGCGAGGAGCTTCTGGGACGCTTCGAGCCGCGGCGCAACGTGTCTGGTGGAATAGCACCCATTGACTAGAGTGGCCGCGATCGCTAAAAACGCCGCAGCGCAACGCAGCGCAGACGCTCCTGGTGCGATTAGGGGGTCAGTCTCACGCTCTCACGCTGCCCAAACTATTCTCACGCCAAAAACAAGATGAACCGGTGATCGTTTTTGGTTGGTTATTTACAATGTTGAGTTGCTCAAGCTGTCAATCTGCTCCCTCCCCGCCCCCACCACTCTTAACAACGTTAACAGACAGCTGAGCAGTGGGAGCCGGTATTGCGCATGCGCAGATCTAAGATCCAGTAGAAATGATAACAAAGTAAAAGTCTGCTGCTTATTGTTCTACTAGACCAAAATAGAGTCAAAGAGTATGTGAGAGTTGTAGTATCAGGCATAATAGGAGAGTGTGTTAATTAATATATTTGGCAGTTCGGAGTAAGTCTGTAGATTTGTTTGTGTGTGTGTGTTTCATGTGTAGGCCTCTCACGATAATTAATTTTGTTGGATACATTTTCCCGGAAATGATTGCGATAAACGATAATATTGTCGGCACCGTTGTATGACCATTTTAGACCACTGACATAATGATAATATATAATAATAATTCAAGTACATCCTTTCAAACTGCTAGTCACATCCTCATGGAAATGGCAATTTATCGAGTTCATTTTTATTTATCGTACGATACGTCAATTAATTGCTTATCGCGACAGGCACACAATAAAACAGTGGAAACAAACATGTGTTTGACTTTCATTAGTGAATTAAACTTTGTGCCCTTTATAGTCTGTGTCCAATATTGTATATATTGTATATATATCATATGCTAAGGTCCCGCTACTGACACGATAGCAGTCATTAAGTGCGCATATTTGTAATTAAACCCATGATATCAAAATCTCACTCCAGCCAGGTACCCAAAGTTGGCAACCCTGTCCTAATGTTCATACATTTGTAACACTGTACACCAAAAAAAATGTCACCTGAAGCACCCCCCAGGATTGCCAAAGCACCCCCAATAAATATGTGTTTCTTTTTTTTCTTTTTTTTCATAAAATTATTATTATTATTAAATTAAATTAGAAAAAGTATTGATTACATCAATGCAAATGTGAAACAAACTCATTTTTGACCAAAAACATAAAGCCAACACAGGTGATATGATTAGGCCAATGGCCAGCACCCATTCGATTTTTGACCTACCCATTGGCTAAATTACTTGAGTGACTTCCTGTTAGCTAGAGCGCCAAATTATTAGCTAACGTGGATGTTGAGCAAAGAGATGGAGATGGAGATGATAAGTAACAATCCCCAAGAGGGCCCAAGACGGCCAATTCTTAAAAAATACCCCACACGGCCATTTGGAAATCAGCAGAGATGTTTCTATAAAGGCTGGATGGATAAACATGTATGGTTAGAATACAGCGTGTCCAACGACGCAGCGTTTTGCTTTGCTTGTCGGCACTTTTCAAAACGAGTGCACGGAGTGCAACCAGCATTCATCTGCAACGGGTTCAACAACTGGCGAAACGCATCAGCGACTCTGAACACTCATCGTGAAAGTGCGGCGCACAAGTTTGCTATGGAAACATGGAGTGAGTTTAAACAAAAACAGACAAGTGACTCAAAAATAGCAAACATGATTGACAAGGGACATTCAGCTTTGGTTATGGAGAACCGAAAGTACATATAGGCCGTGGTTGAAAGCCTTCGCTATTCCGCTTGTCAGGGAATCGCACAGCAAGGTCACAGCGAGGTCACAGCGAGGTCACAGCGAGGGTGGGGACTCCTCTAATAGGGGTAATTTTATCGAGCTTTTGCACCTCATCAAAATGTTTGATGTTACAGTGGATACAAAATTGGCAAGCAATCCATCAAATGCCAAATACACTCACCATGACATACAGAACAAATTATTTGATATAATGGCTGATATGATACGAAAAGAAATAAGTGATGAGGTGGGGGAGGCAGAGTACTTTGCTGTTTTGGTGGATGAAAGTAAAGACATTAGTAAGAAGGAACAGATTTCAGTGATCGTGCGGCATTTACAGCCACTGTAAAGGAGATGACCTGGGGCCTCAGACGTTGCATGAGGAATTCTTCATTTCACCCCAGCAGATGGGTTAGACGCAGACTCACTACTAAACAGCATAAAGCTTACACTCAGTCAGTGTAATATAGACATTAATGGTTGTGTTGGCAGTGCTATGACGGAGCATCTGTAATGTCAGGATGTAACAATGGAGTGCAGGAAAAGTTCAGGAAAGAAGTGCCACAGGCAATTTATATACATTGCCATCAGGGCCGCCTTAATGCACGGGCTGACCTGGGTTGAAGCCCAGGGGCCTACGGAGATCGGGGGCCTATCATGAGCCAATAACATTTTATTTTTTTTTAAATTCAAATATCTATTTTTTTTTTCCGGGTGTTTTAAAAAATAAACAAAGTCTTGGCTTTCAGAATATGAAACTTTTATTTCCAAAATCACACGATAAATACATGTTTGAAGCTTGTAAAGGGAAGATGACAGCTCTCACTCACCACCCTGCTCTTCCACAGCGCCGCCCCCCCCCCCCCCTCCGGCTGAAATTATGAATGTAAGGTGTATAGTAATCATAGATAACACGGCAGGGTCCGTTACAGTTTGTTTTCATCTGATTTCAAATAAAAAAAGTCTTGGCTTTCAGAATATCAAACTTGTTTCGGCAAATTCAGATGATAAATACAACTTTGAAGCTTCGGCATAATTACAAGCGGAGAACGGAGTAACTTGACGTCACAGCAGCCGCGAGCTGCTGCTGGATATAAGTTCACTGGCAGCAAGTAACCCTATTCCGCCTATTCCCCACTTCCTAAGAAGTAGTAGTACAAATGCTTTACCAGGCGGGATGTTGCCCAAAAATTGTCAGAGGAAGAGAGGAAGGAGAGGAGGCGTTCAACGTAGACTGAGGACAAACGGGCTAGACAACCGACGCCGGCTCCCCCCGCTCCCAACTATCCTTCTCTCCAATGTTCAATCCCTACAGAACAAATTGGACGAATTGGAGGCTTGTGCTAAATTCAAGCGAGATTACAGGGACGTGTGTCTGCTGGCATTCACTGACACGTGGCTGAAAGCCTCGGACAGCAACGAGGACCTACACATCAGCGGTTTTGGGTACCCTGTTCGGATGGACCGGTCGCCTGTCATAACAAACAAATCCTGCGGGGGTGGAGTATGCTTTTATATCAACAAAAGGTACTGTAATTCCTTCACAGTTCAGGAGGAAGTATGTATTCCGAATCTTGAACTGTTATCCATTTCGCTTTGCCCCTTCTACTTGCCGAGAGAGTTCCCCCTGCTGTTTTTCACTATTGTTTAGATTCACCCACGGGCAAACGCCTCAGCAGCCACTCAGCTGATTGAGGAAGTTACTAACAGACTGGACTCCCTCTCCCCCGATGCTCCTAAATTTATTTTAGGAGATTTTAATCACTGTCAGGTGCATAAGAGCTTAAAAACATATGAGCAGTATGTCACATGTCCTACAACTTTAAATAAATCCACTTGACTGGCTATTACGGCACGGTGCCTGGTGCGTTCAAGTCCCTGACCATGCCCCCTTTTGGAGCTTCATACCACACGAGCGTTCTTCTGGTGCCGATCTACAAACCCATCTGCAGGAAACAAGTGTGCACAAAAAAAACTGTGAAATGTTGGACAGAGGAAAGCATTGCCACCTTACAGGCATGTTTGGACTGCACGGATTGGGATGTGTTTTATAGCTCATGCTCTGATCTCAATGAACTGACGTCAACTGTCTCATCCTACATATCATTGTGTGTGGAGTCTAACATTCCTTGTAAAGACATTACCGTCTTCCCTAATAATAAGCCGTGGGTCACGAAGGAACTAAAGAGTGTTATAAATAGAAAGAAACGTATATTTTACACTGGAAACAGTCAGGACAAAAAAGAAATTAACAGAGAATTAAGAAATGAGATAAGAAAAGCTAAAATAGCTTATAGGGATAAGGTGGAACTCAAATACAGCAGTGGAGATCTTCGGGAAGCCTGGAGGGGAATCAAATCAATGTCCTCCATCTCCCAGGGTAACAACAATGACAGGGCTAGGAATACCATTAACATTGAGGGAACAAATGAGGCAGACCTCCCCAATGCTTTTAACATTTTTTATTCTCGATTCGAGAAAAATGATTTCTCCATAAACACCTCAGAGTCTCTCTCACCTATCTCAGACATAGTCATTGAACAGGATGATGTTAGGAATCTCTTAAAACGAGTCAATATTAGGAAGGCCCCAGGTCCTGACCATATTTGTGGGCGTACACTCCAGTATTGTGCTAGCGAACTCTGTGGTGTTTTCCAGCATATCTTCCAATTGTCACTTGAGAATAGCCAAATTCCTGATATGTGGAAATCCTCAACTGTAATTCCCATCCCTAAGAAGCCTCATCCTAAAGTCCTAAACGACTTCAGACCGGTGGCTTTAACGTCATTGGTAATGAAAATGTTTGAAAAAATTGTTAAAGGCCTTGTCATGTCAGTAATAGGTGGTGAACTTGATCCACTCCAATGTGCATATCAGGCAGGGAGAGGCGTAGAGGATGCAACGCTTTTTATACTGCACACCCTCCACAAACACCTTGAAAAGCCACAAGCCCATGCTAGGCTTTTGTTTGCTGACTTTTCTTCAGCATTTAACACAATGCAGCCGCATCTCCTGGTGGAGAGCCTATTATGTCATTTTAAACTGCCCGATCAACTTGTTTTATGGATTTGAAACTTTCTAACTAATAGAGAGCAGAAGGTGTCTGTCAATGGACGCCTCTCTGACTCTGTCATCACTTCCACGGGCTCGCCTCAAGGATGTGTTCTTTCGCCCCTACTTTTTATAATGTACATTGATAAATGCAGGAGCATGCAAGACAACAGCTACTTGGTTAAATTCTATGATGATACCGCCCTCTTGTCCCTCCTTAGCGGCTCAGAATCAGGCCACGAGTGTGCTCTTGCCGATTTTATTTCCTGGTGTGATGACAGTTTTCTGGATTTAAATGTCTCTAAAACCCAGGAATTGATCATTGATTTTAGACGTCACACGGATGTTCCTAAGGAGTGCATCATACACAATGACAAGGTAGAAATTGTCACATCATACAAATACTTGGGCACCATTTTCGATGACCACCTCAAATTTGATGTGAATACTGAGTGTATTTTGAAGCGGGGTCAACAGAGAATGCACCTTCTTCGCAAACTGAACTCTTTCTCTGTCAGGCCTTTCATTCTTTGTCGTTTTTACCAAGCATTCATTGAGAGCCTTATTTGTTTTTCTTTTATCTGCTGGTTCCATAGCCTTACACTGAAAGACAGGAACAGCCTGAACAGCATTGTTAAAACCTGCTCTAAGATCATCGGCGTGAAACAGAGAGACTTAAATTCCTTCTGTAACCAACAGATTATGCGGAAAGCAGAGAGCATTCTGAACTCTCCAGGTCATGTACTTTCACATGAATTTCGTCTGTTACCATCAGGGCGTAGATATGCTCTGCCTGATCAAAGGACTAATCGCTTTTCTAAATCATTCATCCCTTCTGCACTCAAACTTTTAAATTCTTGAAAAGGCTTTTAACTTGATTATTTATTTATTTATTTATTATTGTGATGCTTTGAACTATTTATAGTGTAAATTGGAATTATCCACATCTCTGTTCCCGGGTGTATCTGTGTGTTTTCTTCTTGTATGTTCCTGCCTGTGTACATGACATAAGCTGCTGCTCATAACCAATTGCCCCTTGCGGGATTAATAAAGTTGTTGATTGATTGAAATGCTCTACAAGTTTTTCTCTGGGTCAGTGGTGCACGATCTGTTCATGAAAAAACAAAAGGAACTCGAGCCAACAGCACAGTGCGTAGAACTCAAGAAGCTGAGTGATACTCGCTGGGCATGCCAATACACTGCAATCTGGGCAGTCAAGAAAACTCTCCCAGCAATACTGGCTACCCTGCGTGACATCATCGGCCTGTCAAATTCACACCGGAGGACAGAGGCGAGAGCTCTCAGTGCAATCATGGACGAGACATTTGTTGTACATCTCATTTGTTACGTTCCCTTCTAAATCTAGGGGGTACAAAGGGAAGTAACAACACACAAGGATGACCAAGCACGACAAAAAAGGAGAGAAAACCGACCTCTGAGTAACTAACAAGTCGTTTAATGAACAAGACAGGAACACGGGCTCACCAGCCAACTTGCACAGAATACTATAGCATCGATATATCACGGAGCTCCCCTCCTATCAATCGGCAAGACACAGGTCTGCACACATGCAGCCAGAGGAGGAAAAAAGGAGAGAGCGACTGCAGCTTTTCTCAGGTCCTTTATGGAGGCCCTGATTGGTGATTGGGAGCACCTGGAGGAGAAGCTGCACCTGGAGACAATATAGAGGGAGAGAGAGAAAGACACACACACACACACACACCCAAACACCAGCACCCACTACGGCACGTAACATCATTATTTTTCGGAGATGTATTCAGAACAACCAAGTTCATGTCGGATCAGCTTCAGTCCGCCACTTTTGATCTTGAAGCGGCAGATGATCTGGCCCAGTCTGTTACCACTGCCATATCTGAAAAGCGGACCGAGGGAAATCAGAAATGAAGCAGAAAGTCTGTGCGTGAAGGCAGGAATTGCACCACAGACGCAACGTGAGAGAAGGCGGGCCCAAACATCTCAACATCTGGAGGGGTTTGTAGTGGAAGCCCCGTTAGAAAGAGCATGCTTAGAAACAGATACCTGAGAACATACTCGTTCTATCCTGTTATAGACAGGTTGTTAATGGAGATGAAACGTCGCTTTTCAACAGAAACCAATGAAGTACTGAGAGGTGTGTCCGCCCTGAGCCCCAAACACACATCATTTCTGGACAAAAAAAATGATACTGCCCATGGCCCGCCACTATGGAATCAGTGAGGAAAACCTGTCTGCAGAGCTTTACCAAGTTCGCCGGCTGTTGGAAAGAAAAGAAGAACAGGGACATACTATCACCAGCACCAAGGAGTTTCTATCCCTCATGAGGCCATACAGAGATGCATTTATAGACTTGTACAAACTGATATGCATATCTCTGACACTTCCCGTGACCTCAGTGAGCTGTGAGCGCAGTTTTTCTTGTCTGCGTCGTTTGAAAAACTACCTGAGGAACACCAGTGGGGACTCTCGAACCAGTAACCTAGCACTGTTGGCTATAAACACCGTGAGAACAAGGGCCCTGGACAGCGACAAAATCATTGATTGAACAACAGACGCATTGTTTTGTTATGAAGATGTCTAATGGTAAGTGCATGATGATGCACCCCCTCTGTTGCCTATTATAAATGTAATGCATTGATGGTTGAGGCAAACATTCTGACTGTTTATAGTTATTTCTATGTGGCCTACTTGTGTTTAATTCTATGTTCAGAGCCAGTGTGTTAGGCTTGTGGACCTTACCCGCTCTAACAGTTGTAAATATGCAGTGGTGTTTGTTTGTACATCATTTAAATTAGTATAATCACACTAGTTCTTAGTTTATTTATGTTCAATACCTGACAAGGTCGGAGATCAGTGGGCGGAACTTCTGAAATGTAGTCACTATACTCAGAAGATTATTTTTGTGGGTACACCCACCCCCCTGTATATTGTCCCTCACGTTTCCTCTTCCCTTTTTGTTTTTGTAAATGTTTCCACGTGAGAGGAGTCACTGTGAGGGATACAAAATGTAATACTGATTTGTTATATCTGTTGTCAGCTTGTCAGTGATTAAAAGGAAATCGTCTAAACTGTATGCTGGCTCGGGTCTCATCCATCCATGAACAACGCAAAACACAATGCAGAGACCGCTTAATGTTGCTCTCAAAGTGCACCAATTGATGCATTTAACTTCAATATTTAAAATAAAATCTTCACGGCCTCATTGTAACAGTCGCGGGTGTACTGTGTGTGTGCGTGTGGGGAGTGTTGCAGTAGAAAATTAAACTCTAGCGCCGGTGCATTCATGGGAAACCCTAAATGTTTGAGCACCCCCTATGAAACGTCAAGCTACCCCACAGCACCCCCTAGAGAAAATCTCTGGCGCCGCCACTGGTTTCCAGCCCATATCAATAACATACCGAACTACAGGCTAATGTGAGATTCAGAAATTAGTTTTAAAAATCATGTTTTCATGTTATAGTAGGCCTACCTTGCATGAACCACTTTGAAACCTTATTGACCCCATGATGTGATTATTTATATCTTAAAACCTTTAACAATTATATTTAGATGTTCATAAATATCTACATTTATGTATAAATACATGTTAGGCAAACATAATTCATAGATGATCTCATTAATACCTATTTTATATGTATTACAAAAATAAGATAAAGTTTACTAAGCCACCTTTTTGTTTTAATTTATGAATTAAACAAAATAAAGCAACTTGCCAAAATGCAGCAACTTGCCAAATAGTTGCTGCAATGCTACAATAACATTTGCAATTTGTTTTTAATCTGCCATATACGGTATCGATGTCTCTCAGCCACCGTAGTGTCGTATAGGGGGCGTGTCGTATAGGGGGCGTGTCGTGTACCGTTTTGCTGCGGCTGGGTGATATTGCAGAAGCAATCCAGACGATCAACCGGTTCCTGTGTTTATTTCACCCTGCTGCACTTTTCTGTTTTCTACAGGTCAGTACATGATGAAAAGGATCGATGTTAACTTGTGTAAACAAGGTATAATGTTAGAGATGTTTAAGAGAGTGTGTCAGAAAGTTTTGAGCATGTTTGACATAGTAACCGTACTTTAAAAATACTAAACTGTCGGCAACTATGGAAGCCTTTTTCGCGGGCTTCAGCCGCACCGCGCCGTGTGTAAATGTGACCTGAGCAAAGGCTTGCAGGCAGGTTAGCTGCTGCGCACGGGTGATATGTTTTGAGTCTTGCAGGCACATCGCCATGTCTTTTTAGTTCATTAACACTGACAGCAGGGACGTGCACAGACACTTTGGGGGTGCAGGAGCTCAAGTGAGAAAAAGGGCATTTCCCATAATAATGTATAAAAGACTTACCGACACATTTATTTTAATACCCTCACACTCACGCAATTGTTTAATACTCAACATCATTCTACTAACACTACGCACAAGAGCAGACAACAATCACAATTATGAAGTTACTGTTTAAGGCGAGACACCCCAGGTGAATAGGGTAATTTTTTTAACTTAAAAGTATCAGCTAGAAATGTCTCCAGTTAATTACTTACAATAAGGCAATTGTTTTTTGTATTACAAGTTTTCTGAAATAGCATGTTTAAATATGCAAATTATCCATTATCTCATTAAATATGCACATATTTTAACACATTTCAGGAATCGAAATCTGAACTTTGGATATAGCCAGGTTCAAAATTCTTGTTTCATTTTTAGTCATATTAGTATCTAAGGCTTTTACAGAAGTGATTTTGGATATCTCTTTTTATCACTCCATAAATCAGAAAATACTGTCAACAGCCCTAAAATATAAATTTTCGCCATGTTTTTAGGTATACAATGTTGTATAATTCAGGCTATGAATGATATATGAACAAACCCTTCTGTAAAAGCCTTCATAATATTGATAGGAATGTAACTGGAAGGTTTGGTGTATCCACGTGCTACTGAAGTTGAAGTTTCGAACTCAGAGTAGGAGAAAAAACTCATTTTGAGAAAACGACGAAAGATTGCAGTGAGTCGCTAGCTAAACCCTCCTGTTCTTTGGATGACAGCTTGCGCATCGACGCACTCCGTGAAGGTATTTCATGTTCGGGGTCATTTGTTTTTTGTATAACCTTGATTCGTGCAAGTGACAATTGTTGTCGTCTTCTCTGTGAACATTTTCTTCGCCGTTCTTTTGCCATTTTGAGATTTCAATTTCTAGCGGAAAGCTAACCAGGAAGTGTTTTAGCACACCACGTGACGCATCTGAACGAATCACGTTGTCAGAAATTGACACCAGCCAATGAGATTTTGTTTCTTGGTTTAAGACCCCTTTGTGCTTTCACGATTGGTTGCTGATACAAAGGAAATGACCATATTTGGATCCAATGAGATTGTGCAGGAGAGACAGAGCTTTCCAGTGATACCTCTGATGACATGGTGCAAACAGCGGTCGCGGTACTTTATGTTACGTTAGAATGCTAACTTTTGGTGAATTTAGGAGAAATCTACAGACGCAAATAGACAAACTATAGTAAAATAAACACTTAAATGTGTATTTTGTACGTTTTCCTTCCAAAAGCCTGGAAGAAAACATGTTATAGAATCAAAATAGCACAACATCTCAAAATTGACCAGTACATGAAAATCAATGTTTTTGCCTGCCGTGTCTCGCCTTAAGTAAAATAAAAATATCGTTTTTTCATGTACTTGTACATTTTGGTCTATTTTGCTTCCATGTTTTATTTCACTCAATGGAAAGAAAATTTCCAAAAAACACATATAAATGGTGTTCGTTTTACTACCTGTCTGAGTTCATCTATAGATTTAAAGCTAATTTGCATATTTAAACATAACATTTCAGGGGGAAAAACTGACTTGACTATCTGGGGAAGTTTTTGATTTTTTAAAAATCCTTTTCACCTGCAATGCCTTGGTAACTGCATGCAAATTGGCACAATTTAATATGTAACGTCTAATTTGTATATCAATGTGGCGATTGTGATGACGTTATTAGATACACATTTTACTGTATTCACCTGTAGTGTCTCCCCTTAAGTACAAGGCAAGGCAAGTTTATTTATATAGCACCTTTCAACACAAGGCAATTCAAAGTGCTTTACAAAAAATGAAAGACATTAAGAAAATGGCATTTAAAATCAGTCATTAAAAAGAAAAGCTAATAAAATAAACATTAAAAGAAAAAATACATGGATAAAAGTTACAGTGCAGTTTAAAGGTGGGGTAGGTAAGTTTGAGAAACCGGCTCGGTATACACTTTTTGTTATATTGCATGGAATGCTTTTAACATCCCGATAGCAATGAATATCTGAAGTGCTTTGACAATAAATCCATAATAAATATCATCAGTGGAAGCCGTGGCGCTGTAAAAAGCATGACCAATCATCTGAGCCGGCCCGGCTAAAGTAACTGGATGGCCTACCTGCCTGTCTGCCTTCCATCTGTGCACAAACTTATCTCGTGCCCTCATTGGTCATGTGCGCGTTCGTTGTGTGTGTTGGAGGAGGGGCTCTGTAAGGAAGGGGCAGATTTTTTCCGGCTGTGTATTTTCAAATTCTAGCGCACTCGAGCTGGTTTCTCCAAAATTACCTACCCCACCTTTAAGATATGGATAGTTCAATTAAAAGCAGCGGCAAAAATAAAAGTCTTCAGTCTGGATTTAAAAGTAGTAAGAGTTGCAGCGGACCTGCAGGTTTCTGGGAGTTTGTTCCAGATATTTGGAGCATAATAACTGAACGCTGCTTCTCCATGTTTAGTTCTGACTCTGGGGACAGAAAGCTGACCAGTCCCTGAAGACCTGAGAGATCTGGATGGTTCATCATTTAGCAGGAGGTCAGAAATGTATTTTGGGCCTAAACCATTCAGTGCTTTATAAACCAGCAGCAGTATTTTGAAATCTATTCTTTGACACACAGGAAGCCAGTGTAAAGACTTCAGAACAGGAGTGATGTGATCCACTTTCTTAGTGTTAGTGAGGACTCGAGCAGCAGCGTTCTGAATCAGCTGCAGCTTTCTAATAGATTTTTTAGTGAGACCTGTAAAGACTAGGGATGGGTACCGAGCCCCGGTATTAAAGGGGCCCCAGGGCTGAATTATTAAAGACCGTGGTACCGCTAAGCTCCGACGTTATCGGTCTTTTTATCGGTACTGGAGACATGTAAAATATATATGTCATATGTATTATTGCTAAACATTATATTGCAGTTTTAGTGTCGCCAACTCCGTTTCTAATATGCAAAAGGAGGTGATAGTAGGCTGATTTAGTAATTGTTTTAATGTGACTGTTGAAACTCATGTCAGAGTCCATGACTACACCTAGATTTCTGGCTCTATCTGTTGTCTATCTGTGAGCTTTGTACAGTACATTAGCCTACGCCCATGAGCTAACTTATCCATTAGCCACCACCTTAGTTAACTATTTGCTTTTGGCTCTGTAAACTAGAGGCACTGGCAGCTTAGTCATTTGTTCATCACCACTCACCTTCAAACAAGCCAAGAAAAGCCGGCATAACATGGGACTGTGAGGTGGAAGGTGCTGCTACCTCAGGGTTTCCCACACATAGACTATACTTGGGCGGGCCGCCCAGGTATATTAACGCCCGCCCAAGTATATTTCGCGACCCTTTTTCTTTTGGTATCCGTCCGTGAGCGACGCCATCTGCGATCGATTAACTAATGGACAATGATCCCTCGCTCTACGCCTCCTGTGCCTGTTCGCTCTGCGATTGATTAACTAGGGGACAATAATCCCCACCTGTTCGCTCTGCGATCGCTTAACTAGTGGATGATCCCTCACTCCACACCTGCTGTTTGCGCTGCCATCGCGTGGAGGGAAACGAGAAACGGAGAAGACTACGTTAACTTAGAAGACGCAGACACTAAGGTAAAGCAACTAATTTTCTCCTTATTGTGTTGTTGTTTTCTGACTTTGGTAGGAGCTTCGAATTATTTGGATGAAAGTGGCAACTAAGGGTGTATTTAACGTAGCCAGGCCAACTTTGCTGCGTGCAAGTTACGTGTGCTAAATTAAATATTTAAAAAAATTATAATTTGTTTTCTCTTCGGGCTATGCCAGTTCGAAGGACACAGATAAGCTTTAGCTAAGGTTAGACTGTTAATTTCCCCTGCATTTACTCCTCAGATATGAGTATTCAAAAATATTTTAAGAGAATACGGCGTGAGGATGAGGAGGAGAGACCACAGGTAACTTAGCCAATGTTAGCATTTGGCTTGCAATGGCAATAATAAATGCATAAGTCTCAATAATTACATGTGTCGGTTCATTTGACCTGAAATTATATAAAGTGCAGTCAACAGTGAGTTGCAATGCAGAGACCAAACTAGATTCAAGCTTGTTTTCAATTATAGCCGGTGGTCAGTGAAGCTGCTGGCACAAATAGTCAGAGTACTGAGGGAAGGGAGAGGCAGCAGGTCCCAGTGTGGTAGAAGCAGCAGCAGGTCCCGGTCTGGTAGGTGCAGGTGAACAAGCAGCACAGTTCCAAGCATCCCATTCACAGAGACAGACATAGTATTAATAGCAAGGAGAACTCTACCTTTAGCCTTTAGCAACTTGATTCAGCTACAGATTTTCAGGCGTTGGGCGCCCTTTTTTTTACAATGTCCGTCTTTTCAGTGAATTGTCGTCTTAAAAAAGGAACCGACAATAATTCCGCAACAACATCTTCTTCACCTGTTGCCATGTCAACGTTAAAACGAATAATTACATTACATTGCATTTAGCTGACGCTTTTATCCAAAGCGACTTACAATAAGTACATTCGACCAGGAAGACACAACCTTGAAGAAAACAGAATCATATACGTACATCAGGTTTCATAGAGCCAAACATTTCAAGTGATACTCAACTGGCTTTAGATAAGCCAGTCCTTTATTAGTATATAAGTGCTTTGTTAATAGTTCTATTGCTCGAAGTGGAGTCGAAAGAGATGAGTTTTCAGTCTGCGCCGGAAGATGTGCAAGCTATCTGCCGTCCTGATGTCAATGGGGAGCTCATTCCACCATCCTGGAGCCAGGATAGCAAACCCACGTGTTTTTGCTGATGGGAACTTGGGTCCCCCTCGCAGCGAGGGCGCAAGCGAGTCGTTTGGCTGATGCAGAGCGTAGTGCACGAGCTGGGGTGTACAGTTTAACCATGTCCTGGATGTACGAAGGGCCAGATCCATTCGCAGCATGGTAAGCAAGTACCAGTGTCTTGAAGTGGATTCTAGCAGTTACCGGAAGCCAGTGAAGGGAGCGGAGGAGCGGAGTGGTGTGGGAAAATTTAGGAAGGTTGAAGACCAGACGAGCCGCTGCATTCTGGATGAGCTGCAGAGGTCGGATGGCACATGCAGGTAGACCAGCCAGGAGGGAGTTGCAGTAGTCTAGGCGTGAGATGACGAGAGCCTGGACTAGAACCTGCGTCGCTTTCCGTGTCAGCTGGGGACGTATCTTCCTGATGTTGTAAAGCGTGTATCTGCAGCAACGGGTTGTAGCAGCGATGTTTGCAGTGAAGGACAGGTTGTTATCTAGGGTCACACCCAGATTCCTTGCAGTCTGAGTCGGGGAAACAACTGAGGTGCCGATGTTGATTGTTAGGTCAAGAGTGGGACAATCTTTTCCCGGAAGGAAAAGCAGTTCAGTCTTGTCAAGGTTGAGCTTGAGGTGATGAGCAGACATCCACTGAGAGATGTCAGCTAGACAAGCAGAGATGCGTGCGACGACCTGGGTCTCTGAGCGGGGAAAGGACAGAATTAATTGGGTGTCGTCAGCGTAGCAGTGGTATGAAAAACCATGCGGGCTAATGACTGATCCGAGTGAGTTTGTGTACAGGGAGAAGAGGAGGGGACCAAGAACAGAGCCCTGAGGGACCCCTGTAGTTAATTGACAAGGGTCGGACTCAGACCCTCTCCAAGTCACCCTGTAGGTACGGTCTTTCAGGTATGAGGTGAGGAGGGAAAGTGCAGAGCCTGAAACTCCAAGTTTTTGGAGAGTGCAAAGGAGGATCTGATGATTCACCGTGTCGAATGCAGCAGACAGGTCCAACAGGATGATGACAGAGGAGAGGGATTCTGAATAAAACAGAAAATGAATTGTTACGTCCCATCTATATCCTGTGTCTCGCACCTGTCAGAACTAACGGGCCTTCTAGCATACCCTGCACCGTGGGAAACTCCGAAAGAATACGCCCATTGGCTACAAATCAATATATGATTGGTTGATCAAACTGTCAATCAAAGTGTTCGCTCTCATTCAGTTCAACGACCAGGGCCTTCTATCAAGGATACAGAATACCCACAGATGCAGAAACAGATCTGATTGGTTGCATTTATTTTCTAAAATGCGTAGTGCAAGGTCCAAGAAGGACAAACAAATCCACGTAACACTGTTTATTACAGATCAACAACCCAGATAAGATTCTCATTTATTAAATGTATTTACATTTTATTAAATTGTATTTATATAATTAAATCGATAAATGTCTTTTTTTTATCTGAGTTATCAGGGTATTCTCTCAATACCTTGAAGGCCCTGACGGTTCGCCACTGCATTCCAGGTCCTCAAACCTTACATCTGCAGCCTGGAGAGCAACATTGAGAGGAGGTTCCAGCATATTGAATTGCTGGGGGCCTTCAATGTCCTGGGTCCAAAGACAGTTACCTCAAATGATGTAACCAACATTTCAATGATGCAGACCCTTACCAACAAATTTATCCCACGGCAGGATGCCACAGTTATTCAAGAGTGGACCTCGTACAAGCAGCATGTTCTCGTAGGAGCATTTAAGGTTGGTAAATTACCTGAATTAATATGCACTGAATTTATTTCTGTCTCATCTGTCTTGACGGTTAGAATTGCTTGTTTTTGACATCTGTAAATGTTTCAATTATACTGTATGCTCATTTGCCCTGCCTTGGCTAATCCCTGAAGGACAAGACACAAGCTGAGATCATGCAGCTCCTGACCAGTGAGAAGTTCTGGATTAAGTCGTGGACGTTCGGGTCGTGGCTGAACCTGTCTCTGCGGTCCTGCCTTGGGTCTCGTCATGCTGCTTCCCTGATGGCTTCCACAGGATTGTAGCTGACATCCTTGTGGATTCATCTTCTTATTACAGACACATGCATTTCCTAACATTCGGTCTATATGCTGTAAAATGTATTATCTCTTCGATTTACACACGGCATCTATTGCACGTCTGTCCGTCCTGGGAGAGGGATCCCTCCTCTGTTGCTCTCCCTGAGGTTTCACCCATTTTTTCCCCTTAAACTGTGGGTTTTCTCTGGAAGTTTTTCCTTTTACGATGTGAGGGTCTAAGGACAGAGGGTGTCGTTTTTCTCATACTGATATTCTGAACAGGGTAAGTGTTTTGCATGTCATTTCTGTATAGTTCATTTAAAACAAACTGTCTGTTTTACAGGTGAAAACTGACCTGAGAAACCGACTGAAAGGGGAGCACCTGGCTGCATGTCTGCGGATAGCAGTTAATGGACCAGCACCAGAGGCGTTCCCATACACACAGGCGTTGGAGCTGTTCTTCAGGAAACCCAGAAGGATGAAGTGCTCTGAAAAACAGTGCCATCTTTGTGCAAAATGATTTCATACAGGAATGAAAAGTCAATAAATAAACATGTTGTTAAAACTCACACGTTGTTTTGTTTTTTTGCGCATGTTGTTTTATGGTAGCAGCCTTGCTCTTGTTGTTGGGCCTGGTAAATATGGACTGCTGTGCATTTAGCTGTCCTTTCAGGCCCCTCACCTTTTGGGAGTGTAGGGCAGAATCAGGAGGGAATTCCGTCTCGTAGTGTTTGTGCACTGTTTTGAAATGCCGCTCCTAAATTACCCTTCTTCGATAAAGCTACGCTCGCATTGCAGATGAGACAGATGGACTTTGAATTGGAATAGATACAAAAATAATCATCCTCCCACTCGGAGTGGTCTTGCTGTCTTGTGTGTGTGTGGACTGTCACTCCTGTTGACACGGACAACGTCAGCGAAATAGTGCCCACCAGCCACGCCCCGACACATGGGGTCACGCCGGCCAATCACAAAGCTTTGATGCGTTCAAGTGCATTATTCTTGCACAGGAAGATTATGTTATAGGACAGGGGTCGGCAACAGGCGGACCGCGATCCGGACCCAGACGCCGACTTATACGGACCCGGACCTATAATCAATACATTAATAGGGGAATTCAATTTTGACGGGGCGATTCTATTTTAAACGCTGCCGACAGCGGGCGAAAGAGACGAGAGAGTGATACAGGGAGAGAAACACAGAAGAAGAGATGAGAGCGCGGCAGAGAGGAAAGTGAGTGAAGAGAATAATTAGCGATACAGGGAGAGAAGCGGAGAGAAGCGGAGAGGAGAGTGAACAGGCGCGTTAGCGGCAGACAGGGAGAGACAAATAATTACACATGGCGCTCTCCAAGAAGAGGAAAGTGGACAGTGAGAACAGAGCTTTTAACCCTGAGTGGACGGACTCGTTCATGTTCATCCTGCCCACTGGGAGCACAGAACCAGTGTGTCTCATTTGTTCAGAGACCGTGGCGCTCATTAAAAGTGCCAACACGCCACTATGAGACAAAACACAAAGTGTTGGACCAAACATTCCCTCTCAAGTCAGAACTGAGGTCACAAAAAATAAGCAGTCTCAGAGCCCGATATGATCAGTCCACCAGGATCAAAATTAAAACTAAATATCGTTCCAGGGCAGGCTAACCGAGGCTAACCAATGAGCACCTGCATATGTATGACAATGGCCCTGACACCATTTTAGCCCAGATCTAAACTGGCAGGACAATAAGCTCCAGCTCAATTCTCGCACTGAATTAAAACAAAGTGAGTGAGGGACTGCAATATAAGAGGGAAAGAAAGAGAGACTTTAAAACTGTTCAATTGCTATAATGTGTAAAGACTGATATGTTCTATAATCGTCTGAAACAGTTAAGTCATGATGTGAAACGGTTAACAAAGAAAAAGGGAAACTCAAGCTGCTGCTACACTTTATTTTATTTATCTAAAATTAAGCACTTTTAAGATGCACATATTTTCAAAAGCTATTTTATTTATTTTCTACTATTTTATTTGTAAATGCAGCCCGAGAGGAACATTACACATATCCACAGTATTTACTGTATATCTGTATAGTTCAATGTTAATTGACAATAAATATTGTTGTGTTTGAATTTTTCTTTATTTGATTGGCAGTCAGTTGTTGATTACATGCAGACGTTGATAAAGCTGCAGCTACTTCAATATATATCACATTAATTCATAAAGCAACTTAGACATTTTGATGTTCCGGACCTTTGCATGGGAAGATTTTATCTAACTGGACCTCGTTGAATTTGAGTTGAATACCCCTGTTATAGGACATTAACGATAAAACAGAATATTGTTGTTCTATTTTTAGACAAATCTCGCGATCGACTGGGAATCTCCCCGCGATCGACCGGGCGATCGACTCTCTGGATCCAAACGGGCCCTTTCACAGCGTAGGTAGGATATCACCTGCTGAACTAAACACTCTCTCGCTCGGCACACTGCTTCCCTGAACACAAAGGTACTTGGTTGCCATACGAGACAGCATTGGTTGGAGGTTGGATGTGTTGCCGCCTTTCCAAGAAATAAACTTCTCACACTGATTACCATTCAGACTGGCAGTCATATGCAGCCACACTTTAGATTTTCTAAAGTGACACGTTTGCGGAGTTTCACGGTGAAATTGACATCGTAATTCCGACGGTTTGGGCACGAATTTAAGGATATTACGCCTCATCGAAAACCGGATCTGATTTATGTACGGTATGCACCCCTAACTGTGACATAGACGGATAACTTAAATTGAGAAATCTGATATGTTTGTTATGTACAGCTATTTGTTTGTAACTGTATGACGTACTTTGAATTTTGAATGAGAAGCAATCCAGACGATCAATCGGACCCTATGTTTATTTCACGCTGCTGCACTTTTCTGTTTTCTACAGATTTATTTATTGTTGCTGTGGTACCCAAGCTTTTGGGACAAGTAACATAAACGGAGCAGAGCTTGTTTCTATTCTGGGAAAGTGAAACCGACATTTGCTAACACTGAGAGGTGAAATGGCGCAGCAAGAAAATCGGCTTGACCAAAAGAAAGTCAGCTGTTCGATCTGTCTGGATCTACTGAAGGAACCGGTGACTATTCCCTGTGGACACAACTATTGCATGAACTGTATTAAAAGCCACTGGGATGGAGAGGATGAGAATCAAATCTACAGCTGCCCAGTGTGTAGACAGACCTTTGCACTAAGGCCTGTCCTGGTGAAAAATACCATGCTAGAAGAGTTAGTGGAGGAGCTGAAGAAGACTGGACTCCAAGCTGCTCCTGCTGATCACTGCTATGCTGGAGATGAAGATGTGGCCTGTGATTTCTGTACTGGGAGAAAACTGAAAGCCTTGGAGTCCTGTCTGCAGTGTGTGGCCTCATACTGTGAGAAACACCTCCAGCCTCATTATGAATCACCTGCTTTTAAGAAACACAAGCTGGTGGAGCCCTCCAAGAAGCTCCAGGAGAGCATGTGCTCTCGCCACGATGAGGTGAAGAAGCTGTTCTGCCGCACTGATCAGCAGTGTATCTGTTATCTCTGCCCTATGGATGACCATAAAGGCCACAAGACAGTTTTGGCTGCAGCGGAAAGGACTGCGAGGCAGAAAGAGCTGGAGGGGAGTCGACTAAACATCCAACAGGGAATCCAGGACAGAGAGAAGGAGGTGAAGCTGCTTCAGCAGGAGGTGGAGGCCATCAATGGCTCTGCTGATAAAGCAGTGGAGGACAGTGAGAAGACGTTCACTGAGCTGATCCGTCTCATGGAGAAGAGAAGCTCTGATGTGAAGCAGCAGCTCAGATCCAAGCAGGAAACTGAAGTGAGTCGAGTCCAAGATCTTCAGGAGAAGCTGGAGCAGGAGATCAGGGAGCTGAAGAGGAGAGACGCTGAGCTGCAGAAGCTCTCTCACGCAGAGGATCACACCCACTTTCTGCTCAACTACCCCTCTCTGTTACCTCTCAGTGTTTCCAAACACTCATCCAGCATCAAAGTCCGTCCTCTGCGCTACTTTCAGGACGTGACGGCAGCTGTGTCAGAAGTCAGAGATAAACTACAGGACGTCCTGAAGAAGACGTGGACAAACATCTCACTGATGGTGAGTGAAGTGGACGTTTTACTGCCTCCACCAGAGCCAAAGACCAGAGCTGAATTCTTAAAATATTCACGTGACATCACTCTGGATCCAAACACTGCAAACACACAGCTGCTATTAACTGAGGAGGGCAGAAAAGCAACATTCACGAGTCAACGCCAGATATATTCAAGTCACCCAGACAGATTCACGAAATGGCCTCAGGTCCTGAGTAAAGAAAGTCTGACTGGACGTTGTTACTGGGAAGTGGAGTTGAGAGGGGGGGGAGTTTTTGTAGCAGTTGCATACAAGAACATCAGCAGAGCAGGGGTTTGGGAGGAATGTTTATTTGGAGTCAATGATAAATCTTGGACGTTATATTCTGACATTAACAGTTATACCTTTTGGTACAACAACATCAAAACTCCCGTCTCAGGTCCTCGGTCCTCCAGAGTTGGAGTGTATCTGGATCACGATGCAGGTATTCTGTCCTTCTACAGCGTCTCTGAAACCATGACTCTCCTCCACAGAGTCCTGACCACTTTCACTCAGCCGCTCCACGCTGGACTTCGGTTTGATTTAGTATCTTCTGGTGGCACTGCTGAGTTCTGCAACCTCAAGTTGACAGAAGTAGTTTAAGTCCAGCTCAGTCGGCATAAAAACTGTTGGCCTTGATCATTTCATTAAGAACTTATGGTAACATTTTATTTTTATCATTCATCAAAGATAGCAGAAAACATGCATTATGTACTATGCAGGGGACTCTGACAGAGGATTACTCACAAAGTACACAGTAAAAGTACTTCCTTTTATTTCTGGTAGCAGTCAACTAGTACCGAGTCCAACAGTGTCAGTTTTATTAAGAACTTGTGGTAAAAAATATTTGTATAACTCATTGAATATAGCAGGAAAGAAAATGAAGAGCAGCTGATTTGAAAAGACTAACTCGAGAGACGGATGAGTGACTGCAGTGCAGAATCGCTGTATAGTTTAAATCTCCTTAGTTACAATGTTGTCCATTTTACCCAAAGGCTTATTATATTTACAGCCCTTAATAACATTCTTTTTCTGGGCTCAATGTGTGTCTTGCTGTTTTCGTTGTGATCGCTAAATTCACCTTGTTTAGTATCACTATAACACTGACCTGGATCGCTAGAAACACCTGCCATCAGACTGGCAAGGGCTGTTCCATGCTCTGCTCAACCTCCCGCCTTCCCAATGGACTCAGTAGCGCCCCCTGCTGCCGTGGAGCATGTGTGAGTGTGTTTGAGCACAACCACAAAGCCACGTGACTTTTGGCAGTAATATTCCGCCGTGAGAAGAAAAAGTGTTGTACTTGTAAAAAAAAAGTTGTGTACTTGTAAAACCTGAATTTGTCTCTGAAACATGATTTATTAGAAAAATGTTATATGTTTGTTTGATAGATACGTTTTTTCTTTGCAAAACTAAATGCATTAGTTTGTAGATGGTGTTTTGTAGTTGCAAACCACATTGTGTTTGTTAGTGAATCATGAGGCATTTGTAAAACCTGTTAAGTTTGTTTGTGGAGTTATGGCAGGAAATTAGCCAGGACATTACCCTCTCGTCAATAGTCACCAACCTGGGTGTGAAAATGGATGCCCATCTGACCTTTGAGGCTCACATTAAACACAGCTGTGCAAGAACTCCTTTTATCACCTCAGGAACATCGCCAAACTCCGCCCCACACTCACTCTGTCTGATGCCAAAAAGCTAGTCCACGCCTTTGTCTCCTCCAGGCTGGACTACTGCAATGCACTACTCACTTTTACTGTAACAGAGTATTCCTACACTCTGGTACTTCTACTTTTACTCAAGTACGAGATCTGAGTACTTCTACTTTTACTCAAGTACAAGATCTGAGTACTTCGCCCATCTTTGTTTGTATGTTGACCGTTTAAAAAAAAAAATCTTTAAAGCACTGAAAAACATTTTTAAATGTATTTAATTTACGTTGAATTTGTTTCATTACTGTATTCGTTTCAGTGTTTCTTATTGTTTCGGAACGTTTAGTCTATTTGAAATAAGTTGTATTAGGCGCTTTCACACCGGAGTACTTTTCCAAGTATAGTTCCGATATAGTTCAGAAAATGTGCGTTCACACCAAAAAAATCCGGAACTAGAACTTAGTTCATGAGAACCTGTTCACACCCTTTTCAGTCCCTGCAAGAGAGCAGGTACTTTCATGGGAGAAAAAGGTTCCCATTTCTGATTGGCTGGGCGGATTGCAAACCACGCTCCGTAAAACTCTCAAAAGGTTTTGTGAAGCCGCCATTTTATTTTCCTCGCATTAGCATTATTAGCATTAGCCCAGCGCACAAACGGAGAGAGACTAACTTATGGCAACACAAAAGAAAACATGGGAGCGGTTTACTTGGAAGGTGCTGGGACTTCCGGCCGGGGACTCCGGGTGGCAGTATTCGCCGTGAAGTTGTTTGCGGCCTGCCAGTAAACCCAAAGCAGAAGAAGTGACGTCAGCGGCTTCATTTGCCTAATCCTCCCTCAGGGACTTATTCCGGTGTGAACGCGATCTGCTCATGAACTAAGTACTTGGTGTGAAAGGGCCTATTGACAGTTTGTATGTGACAGTTTTGATTAAAGTTTTTTTTTTTAAAGTGCTCAAAAGCCGTTTCAACTGTATTTATTCTACGTTGAATTTTATTTCTGTGGTCTTTTTATTTTTTGTATTGTTTTTGCATCATTTTATCTATATTTGAGTGTTTTTTTTGTAAGTTGACCGTTTTAAATAAAGATTTTTAAAGAAGTGCATGGCAGCAATTTGAAAATCATTTTTGTTTAACTTTGGATTTGTTTTATTTCCGTCATCAAGTTGTTTAAATTACTCAAAAGCAGTGGAAACTATTTATTTTAAGGATATGTATTACTTCTGTCGTATGTTTTTATTTGTATCCTCAATGCTTCATCTAAACATCTGATAATGACAGTGTTTATATAAAGAATGTTTTTTAAAAGCGCAACAAATCTATAGAGAGGCAAAGTCCCTTCATTTCCGGGGGACCTTATTTCGGAAAAAGTATTGAAGTCAATGGCGAGGGAAAGATTATCTTTCGATCCCGTTCGAATCCACGAATTACACATGATGTTTGTCAATTTAAAAGATATTTTGCAAGTCAAAAAAATAAAAATGTGTTGTAAAACTGTGAAGTAACACTTTTTTTTGTGGGAAACCGCTCAATGAACTACATCTCCCGTCTCGCACCACACACCAAGACGGCCGTCACGTTTCACTTCTTTCAGAACGAGGCGAAAAGTATTAAAAGAGGTGAAAATCACTACAAGTCTGGGCACGTTGAGAGCTGTGCATACACACAAGGGGAGTTAGTCGGTTCGTAAGAGCCAGCATGCGGGACCGGGATTTGTAGTCTTTCTAGTTGTGTATTTTTCATAGTCTTATATTTCAACAGTTTTACGACAAACTGACTTTTTTTACATGGAAATAGTTTTTAAGATTGACAAACATCATATGTGTAAATTCGTGGCACAATTCAAACAGGATCGAGAGATAATCTTTCTCTCCCCATTGACTTAAATACATAATTTTTCCCAAATAAGGTCCCATGGGTCGGAAGTAGATGGGCGGGACTTCGCCTCTCTATAGAGTGGTGAAGTCCCTCCCCTTCCGGTGGACCTTTCAGTTTTTTAATATCTATATATTTTATACTATACTTGCACTGCTTACCGTTTTCATACGTTATATATCTTAGCATATTCATTGTGAAGCTGACCGTTGAGCGGCCCAGACCAAGCAAGGAGGCAGAGGCAGAACGTTAAAAAATATAACCCGACGTGGGCATTTATTAAAATTGAGCACAGGACACAGCCTCAATCTTGCTGTTCCTGTGCACACAGCCACCAGCCTCAAGGATCTCACACACCCTACCAGCCTCTCAAACAGACAGGGCAACAGACCCTAAATACACCCCATTCTAATCAGCACAACAAGATACAGGTGAGGGGGGAGGAGACAACACAGGACACCAGGTGCACACAATCATCAGCCACAGACATCAACTGTACTGTGCAATCACGCTAATAAAGTGCAATATTACCCGGCCTGAAGCCGTCAGTCCATAGTCACATTTCCTTCCCCCTCTCCCCAGGAAGCACAGTGTCTCTACGGTCTCGGCTTCGGGACAACCAGTCAGCCACCCGGTTTCAACGCCGCCTCCTCCGCCACCTCCAGCGGGGCCAGTGAAGCCGCCGTCAACCATGTCGTGATGCCACCCACGACTCCTTGTGGGTCCGGGTCCGCCTCCTCGGCCTGCAAACGCCGCTTCTCCTGCTTGTCTCACGTCTCCCGCTGCTTGTCTCTCGTCTCCCGCTGCCTCAACAGCCGTGGCCCCCCGGTCCATTCCAGGCACTGCCACCCCCAGCCGCGGTTCCTCTCTTTGGTCCCTCCTCTTTCCTCTCGCAATCCTCACCTCCTTACTTGGTCAAATCCCACTTCTGACACCAATTGTGAAGCTGACCGTTGAGCGGCCCAGACCAAGCAAGGAGGCAGAGGCAGAACGTTAAAAAATATAACCCGACGTGGGCATTTATTAAAATTGAGCACAGGACACAGCCTCAATCTTGCTGTTCCTGTGCACACATCCTACCAGCCACAAGGATCTCACACACCCTACCAGCCTCTCAAACAGACAGGGCAACAGACCCTAAATACACCCCATTCTAATCAGCACAACAAGACACAGGTGAGGGGGGAGGAGACAACACAGGACACCAGGTGCACACAATCATCAGCCACAGACATCAACTGTACTGTGCAATCACGCTAATAAAGTGCAATATTACCCGGCCTGAAGCCGTCAGTCCATAATGACGAAGTTACCTTCGTCACATTCATACACACTGTTCTGCTCACAGGCTGCTGTGTATATCTAGTGTATTCATTCCCCTCACTGTTTATTCATCATTCAATTCATTCTATATTTTATTCTGTAGATTGTATACATTACTTTTCAATGTACTGCTTTTTGCACTCCTGGTTAGAAGCTAAACTGCATTTTGTTGTCTCAGTACCTGTAATCTGTGCAATAAAAATAAAGTTTAATCTAATCTTGAGCAGGAACAAATGTATTTACTTAGTATATCTGACATTACCGATTAAACACATTTGTGCATTCTTTATGAATGCAAACCGAGTCAAGCCGACTCCGAGAGGAGAGACACCTCTGGAGATCAGAAGAGAGAAACTTGCTCTGTCATAGGCCTACTGGGTCAGGCTACAAGGAAGTGGAGAGGAACATGCAGCAGAAACCTATCTGTTAGTGCCATAGCCAAATTTAAGCAAGAGATTCCACCAATACTTAACTCGATAGCATGTCTGCATGTAGGGGAGGAAACTTATACAAAATGTACACCACCCCAAATTGATCATGTTGTTGATAGTGCTACAGATGCGCTGCGAATAAAATTAGACTCTGTTGCTCCTTTGAAAAAGAAGAAAATAAAACAACATAGATTAGCTCCATGGCATAATGCCGAAACCCGCAAAATAAAGCAAAAGTCGAGACAACTTGAAAGGATATGGTGTTCCACTAAACTTGAAGAATCTCGTTTAATTTGGCATATTACTCTCAATGAATATAAGAAAGCACTGCGTAAAGCGAGAGCAGCCTACTACTCTTCATTAATAGATGAGAATAAGAATAATGCAAGATTTCTTTTCAGCACTGTAGCCAGGCTGACAGAGAGCCACAGCTCGATTGAGCCTTCTATTCCCATAGCACTCAGTAGTAATGATTTGATGTGCTTTTTTAACGATAAAATTGTTACTCTTAGAAACAAAATTAATGACCTCTTGCCTTTGACCAGTATAGTGTTATCAACGGCTCCCGGAAGCGTGAGTTCTAGATAGATTACACTAGATAGTAAACTAGAATGCTTTTCAGCCATAAACCTTGAACAATTAAATTCAATGATTCTCTCTTCTAAACCATCAACGTGTATGTTAGACCCAATTCCAACTAAGCTGTTGAAGGAAGTTTTTCCATTAATTAGCACTTCTTTATTAAATATTATGAATATGTCTTTATTATCAGGCTATGTTCCACAATCATTCAAAGTAGCAGTGATAAAACCTCTTCTTAAAAAGCACAACCTCGATCCAGAGGTTTTAGCCAATTATAGACCTATTTCTAATCTTCCGTTCCTCTCAAAAATTCTTGAGAAAGCAGTCGCAAAACAGTTGTGTGATTACTTAAAAAACAATGATTTATTTGAAGATTTTCAGTCTGGCTTTAGAACACATCATAGCACAGAGACAGCTCTGGTTAAAGTCACAAATGACATTCTAATAGCCTCTGACAAGGGACGTGTCTCTATTCTTGTTTTGCTCGATCTCAGTGCTGCATTTGATACTATAGACCATGATATCTTATTGCAAAGACTAGAGCACTTAGTTGGCATACAGGGAACTGCTTTAGGCTGGTTTAGGTCCTATCTATCTGAACGCTCTCAGTTTGTACGTGTCAACGATGAATCTTCCACGCAAACCAAAGTTAGCCATGGAGTGCCACAGGGCTCAGTGCTCGGACCTATTTTGTTCACATTATATATGCTTCCGTTAGGCAATATTATAAGGAATCATTCTGTAAACTTTCATTGTTATGCGGATGATACTCAACTATATTTATCAATCAAGCCTGATGAAATTAATCATCTAAATAAAATTCAAGACTGCCTCAAGGACTTAAAAACGTGGATGACCTTAAACTTTTTGATCTTAAACACGACCAAAACTGAAGTTATTGTACTTGGCCCGAAGAATCTACGAAACAAATTATCTAAAGATATACTAACTATGGATGGCATTAATTTGGCCTCCAGTGAGACTGTAAGGAATCTTGGTGTTATATTTGATCAGGATTTATCCTTTAACGCCCACATAAAATCAATTTCAAGGACCGCCTACTTCCATCTACGTAACATTGCAAAAATCAGGCATATATTGCCTCAAAACGATGCAGAGAAACTAGTCCATGCATTTGTTACTTCAAGGCTGGATTATTGTAACTCCTTATTATCAGGGTGTACCAAGAAGTCAGTCAAGTCACTTCAGCTGATTCAAAATGCTGCAGCTCGTGTACTAACCAGTTAGGAAAAGGGACCACATTACTCCTGTTCTGGCTGCCTTTCACTGGCTCCCTATCGAACACAGGATATAATTTAAAATTCTTCTTCTCGCCTACAAAGCCCTTAATGGGCAGGCGCCATCTTACCTTAAAGAACTCATTATACCCTACTGTCCTACTAGGGCATTGCGTTCCAAGAATGCAGGGTTGTTGGTTGTTCCTAGAGTCTCTAAAAGTACAATGGGAGCCAGAGCCTTTTCTTATCAAGCTCCACATTTGTGGAATCAGCTTCCAGTTTGTGTTCGGGCGGCAGACACCCTATCCGTTTTTAAGAGTGCGCTTAAGACCTTCCATTTTGATAAAGCTTATAGTTAGGGCTGATTAGATTCAGCCCCTAGTTTTGCTGATATAGGCTTAGTTTGTCGGGGGACATCTTACTTCTTCCTTCTCTCTGTCTATAACTGTGTACTCTCATGTTCCGATTAACCCAGCTTCCCCACATTTCTTTCTTTTTGGTGTCTATATACGCTGGGATCCGGAGTCATGGATGATCCTGCGGTCCTGTGTCCTGCATCGCGAGCCCTGGATCTTGAGTCATGGCTGTGGTCCTGGATCATAGGTCCTGGATGGATATCCTTGTGGATTCATCTTCCTATTATACACACAAGCATTTCCCAACATTTGGACTACCTTTGTTGCAAATGTATTATCTTTTCAATTTACACACGGCATCTATTGCACGTCTGTCCGTCCTGGGAGAGGGATCTCTCCTCTGTTGCTCTCCCTGAGGTTTCTCCCATTTTCCCCTTTAAAACTGTGGGTTTTCTTCGGAAGTTTTTCCTTGTACGATGTGAGGGTCTAAGGACAGAGGGTGTCGTATTGTCATACTGATATTTTTGTACAAATTGTGCAGTCCACTGAGACAAATGTAACATTTGTGATATTGGGCTATATAAATAAACATTGATTGATTGATTGATATCACCAACAGAATACTACAGGATTGCTGGGAATATACAAAGTTCCAGGGGCGTGGGTTTGGCTGGACGAGTAAGGAGAGAACGAGGGCATATGGAGTGGAGACCATCACGTTTGCCAAAGCAAGCCCATTTAGCCGTGTTGCCCCATGGCTTTCCCCAGAAGCTTATATAAATGTGAGAAAAAAATAGGTGGGAATTAAAACGAGTATGTACCCGAACGAAAAGTATTACAATGACCTCAACATGTATACAGATTGATCTAAGAAGCAAGAATACGTGGGGATAGGCGTGTATACCAGAATTCAAAATATCAATTTCAAAACGAGTGTCACATAATCATCAGTTTATACAGCAGAAATACTAGCAGCAATTATTGGGCTACAATAGGTTGAAGAGGTCAGGCCTGATAGGGTGGTGATCTGCACAGACTCACTATCTGAGCATACAGTCGACAATAACTGTTAGAGAAGATTTGATTATTGAACTTAAACATTGCTTATTGAGACTTCAGATAAGGGGAATATATGTGCAGTTATGAGGGGGTTCAAGGGAATGAGCATGCTGATAAGTTAGCAAAATATGCGTTACAGAAGGAAATAGCAATACCAGTTTCACTTGGAAAAGGAGAAGGGAAAGCAATAATTAAGAAAAAGGTTGTGGAAATATGGCAGAAAAGGTGGGAGGAAGATCAGAAAGGAAGGAGATACCACAAGTTACCGAAATCAGTCATAATAAAGGTCTATACAGAAAGGAACAGACGGGAGGAGATCATCATCACTAGACTCAGACTGGATCATACAGGATTAAACCGCACAATGTTTATAATGGTAAAAAGCGAAGTTGAAGAATGCAGGGGGTGTGGAGTGAAAGAAAATGTGGAACACATCATATTACACTGCAACATGTACAAAACAGACAGGGAAAAACTAAGAGACAGGGTCAGAGAGGCAGGAAGGGAGTGGAGCCTGATCTGTCTGAGCTACCAGGAAGGCCTCTTAAGTATTTGAGTGAAACAGGATTGATTGGAAGAATTTAAAACAACGTAAACACAGTGGTATATAATTCCACAAGTGGTGATAGGATGATATGGGGATACACACTCTTGTACAGTAGGTGGCGGTATGCAGGGCCGTATCCACCATTAAGGTCACCGAGGTCCGGACCTCGGTAATTTTTTTCCAGCTGTGTATATAACAAAACTTGTGAAATAATTGCACTAAACGGGGTTCTTTGTAGTACTTCCATTTACTGACGATGGGGGCCCTCCATACGTAACCTCGATTAAAGCAAACCGAAGAAGACGACATGTATCAACAAACCACCGCAGCCCGGACTTGTATCGGAGCAGCGGAGGAGTGATGAGGTATCTAGAGATCTGAGTCCAGCGGGCTGCTTGTGTTTCTGTTCCTCAGGACATCATATGAGCAGCAGATCCTGTGTGAACGCTCTACGTTAGTCAGTGGACGTCCGACAACATGCACACTAGCTTATATTGCAGCTATAGGCTATACTTTGGGTTAAATTGCGTGAATAAACTAGCTAGAGAGCTACAGTTAATTACATTCATCCAATGTCAGAAGGATTACCTTTTAACAAACAATGTAATGCTTTTCTTTCATTTAGTAAAACATTGAAGATATAACATTGTATTGTTTTCTTTTTACACTGACTCAGATACAATGAAAAGACTGCGTCAGTCGAAGCTCAGCTTTGGTAAGGAAGAGACAGGACAGTCTATCAGTCAATCTATATAACAATAGTCTTCATTTATAATATAGACAATAGGCATAATTTTAAAACAGCATACATCTATTGCAGTTATGATGTCATAATAACATACAATTGTATAAAACACAATTTGCTTACATCTTTGTTCTCTTTTGAGAATCAAACAAAACAGATTTAAATAAACCAAATAATGCAAACAAGTAAGTAAGTAAAACTGTATTTGTATAGCACCCTTCTCAACACGGATGTACAAAGTGCTTTACAGTCCAGTATAATAATAATAGATTTAATTTGTTAGCGCTTTTACAGGTGCTCAAAGACGCTTTACAGATATAGTGAAGATAAAAGAAAAGAAAGAAACAACAAATAAATATATAGTTAAAGTCAAATAATACAAAAAACAGTACAGTACACAGGACACAATTCAAAGTACAACTATAAAATGTAGAATAAAATGCATAAAACAGCAGCAGGTAATACATACGATAAAACACCAATAAAAGACAGCTACTAACTCACCTCCTCCGACGACCCAAAGGCCTGTCGGAAAAGGTGGGTCTTTAACTGCCCCTTAAACATTTCTATTGAGGCAGAGGTTTTTATTATCTGGGGGAGTTTGTTCCAAAGCAAACAAGTGAAATGGATTAAATGGCTGAATTGCTTTTAATTCACTGGCAGTAGCGACAAGTGAGGAGGAGCAAAAAGTGAACAACGAGGGAGAGATTGAACAAAGAGAGAGATTGAACAAAGAGAAAGAGTAGAGGACAGAGACAGTAATGAACAGGAAGAAGACAGAGAGACTAAAGAAGAGAGGCTGCAGGTTATGGAAAGGAGAGAGACATGGAAAATGAATGTTGACAATGTTTTGTGATCATTTTAGCCTCTTCTGCATGTCCAGATCATTCATATTAACAATCAACTGATTCTTATGTATTACACATTCAAAAATTATTTATGCTGCAGCCCGCTGACATGGTTTGAAATCAATATATTATCCAATGTGTGACCCCCCACAGGACTTAAAAAGCACCTAACTAGATCATGAACATCACCAAAATGTCGGGGGGTGTATACCCCTAAACCAGTGGCGAGCCGTGACTTGTATACCTAGGCCCTCTGACCTGAAGGTATGCACCTTAAAGTTGTTTGCAATCCGCCAAAAACCGAGAGAAGACGAAGAAGCCGATTCCGAGCTGTCCGACTTCAGGCGAGCTTTTTGAGACCTCCCTTGGTTGCAATCGGCTATTCTCGTCTACTTTCGAGGCGAGCCGCAGCTCATCTCAAACAAGCCTATTATATATTTGTTTTACATTGTATATTTCGTTTATCCCATTGTTTTCTCAGCCGTTTTGAATAACGTTTTAAATAAAGTATTTTAAAGTGCTCAACTGCAGTTTAAACTGTATTTAGTCTACGTTCAACTTTATTTATGTCGTTTTATTTTCTCAACGTAGTTTCCTCATGTGAATGATTCTGAAGTGTTATTGATACTTTGTACGTTGACAGTTTTAAACAAAGTTTTTTTTGTTTTTAAGAACTCGGTAGCCGTTTAAAGATGGCGGCGGTGAAGTTGTTGACAGTTGTACTTCTGAACTTTTTCTTCACGTTTGTCTCGTCTTTGTACTTTCACATGGGGGACACCGAGAGGAAATGCTTCATGGAGAAGATCCCGGACGAGACGATGCTCATGGGTGAGTTTAACCCGGGATAACGAGAGCTCTCAGGCTAACAGCTGATCAACAAACTATGAGGAAGTTCTTTACAGGGACAAAGGCACCGTGATAAACAGCATAAACTCATCGACTTTAAACAGAGAAGTACTCAGATCTAGTACTTGAGTAAAAGTAGAAGTACCAGAGTGTACTCTGTTACATTAAAAGTCCTGCATTCAAAATGTTCCTCAAGTGAAAGTAGAAAAGTATTCTCATCTAAATATAGTTAAAGTAGCGACAGTAAAAGTAGTCGTTGTGCAGATTGGTCCATTTCAGAATAATATATATGATATGTTTTATAATGATTGATCATGAAAGTGTTCTCAAAGCTGGTAAAGGTGCAGCTAGTTTGAAGGACTTTGTATACTGCAGGGTAGCTGGTGGATTTACTCCAGGTGGAACTAAAGTCTGATTCAACACTTGGTTATATTTCACAGCATTCATCCACATCTGTGAAGTAACTAAAGGGATTAGATACATGTAGTGGAGTAGAAGTACACCATTGACCTCTGAACTGGAGTGGAGTGGAAGTACTAAGTAGCATAACATGGAAATACTCAAGTACAGTACAAGTACCTCAAAATTGCACTTCAGTACTTGAGTAAATGTACTTAGTTACTTTACACCACTGACTATAAATAAAAGTTACCATCAAATACACGTACATATGGTATAATGCTATTAACACTAGATTCAAAGGCTTTATTTTCATATGCACAGTAGCTACAGTGTAGATATGCCAATAAAAAAACTTAAATCTCAAGCTGCTCCAACAATTCAGCCTTCATATGAGACATCAAATACATATTAAAATAAAATAGTGCAATGAGTAACAGAGTAGAATAAAAGAGTGCAGCTTTTGTTGTGAGACCAATGAAGTAAACTATACACAATTTCAGAAAATAATAATAAAATAAGCTAAATGTTGCAGAGCTTGTTGTAAGTGACCAAGTAAAAGCAGGAGTCCATAAACATATATACACTATATACGCAAACACATAGCTAAGTTAGCTCACAGCTGAACAAACTATGAGGAAGTTCCTTTTAAGTCCAAATGCACAGTGATAAACAGTATTAAAGTAACTCATCATCTCTGATTAAAAGTTACTGTCAGATAAATGTACTGAGCCTATTTTGTCACTAATATTTTCCAAGGGAAGTTACATTCAGAAAAGTTGGTGCTTTTGCAAAATCACTTTATTTAATGGTGAACTTATTGTGGGGGAAATACATAAACCAAAGAAGCTTTAAAGGTGGGTAAGTTTGAGAAACCGGCTCGAGATACACTTGTTGTTATATTCCATGGAATGCTCTTAACATCCCGAGAGCAATGAATATCTGAAGTGCTTTGACAATAAATCCATAAAAAAATGTAATCACTGGAAGCCGTGGCGCTGTAAAAATCACGACCAATCGTCTGAGCCGGCCCGGCTAAAGTAACTGGATGGCCTACCTGCCTGTCAGCCTTCTAATTGTGCACAAACTTATCTCGTGCCCTCATTGGTCATGTGCGCGTCCGTGTGTGTTGGAGGAGGGGCTCTGTGAGGAAGTGGCAGATTTGTTCTGGTTGTGTATTTTCAAATTCTAGCCACTCGAGCTGGTTTCTCCAAAATTACCTACCCCACCTTGAATGAAAGTATTTGTTACGATCTGCATCTGACATGAGAAATACTTCCTGAGCTAAGTTTTCATTGTATTCCTGCTAATGGAAAGTATACTCGTGTTACGCCCCGGATAAAAGGGGAGAATTATGTCAAAGTTAGGTTTCACTTGCCGGTACTTTACTCGAGTCAGTTAACAAATGCAACACCTTTCAATAGCACACATACAAAAAGCCTCTCGTAATGCATACCCTTGTCTATTAACACTGTAATTCAATCACGAGACTCCTTCATTTCCACAATATCATTGACAAGACACAGTATTTAGCAGCCCTAGTTTGACCGAGTTTCTCTTTGTGTTTCGTCTCTGCAGGAAACTATCGGACCCGGCTGTTTGACGGACAGAGAGACGAGTACCTGCCGGTCTCTCAGAACATCACCTTATCAGTCCAGGTCAAAGATCCTAATGACAAGGTTAGTCCTGGTTTGGTTCTGATTAAATAAAAACACATGTTTTGACTTGTCTTCCACACTTAGATGGAGGGTTTTTACACCTGAAAAACCTAAGTTAGAAAACAGTGTCCAGGCGTTTTTCACAAATTACTTTTACCTCTATCTCCTAGGGTCAAAGTTCATGTGGCTAGGGATTACTTTGACCGATACGTGCCGGCCCGTGCCTTGGACTTCTACACAACTGCTCGGGTCTTAATAGATTGAGTGGGGAAATTCAGGAGATATTTCCTCCTGTAGAGGAGTAGAAGTACAGAGTAGCAAAACATTGAAATATTAAAGGTGGGGTAGGTCATTTTGGAGAAACCAGATCGAGTACGCTAGAATTTGAAAATACACAACCGGAAAAAATCTGCCACTTCCTTACAGAGCCCCTCCTCCAACACACACGAACGCGCACATTTGTGCACAGATGGAAGGCTGACAGGCAGGTAGGCCATCCAGTTACTTTAGCCGGGCCGGCTCAGATGATTGGTCGTGCTTTTTACAGCGCCACGGCTTCCACAGATAATATTTTTTAATGTATTTATTGTCAAAGCATTTAATGTATTCATTGCTCTCGGGATGTTAAGAGCATTCCATGGAAGATAACAACAAGTGTTTCTGAAATAAATTAAATACCCCACCTTTAAGTAAAGTACAAGTATCTCTAAATTGTACCCACGTAGTACTTGTGTTTATGAACTTGGTTACTTTACACCAGTGGCTATACAGATAGAAAGACTAAGCCTTGCACAGAGGCATGAAAATACATTTTCAAAATGCTCACCAGTGCTGCCTAAATGATAAACTGACTGCTACACAATTAAAATAAATGCTTTTATATATTTCTACTAGATGTGACTCTTTGGCGTTTCCGTTATTATTACCTGCTGCTTTATTTGTTTTGACTGCTAACATCCTGTTATTCTGAATGTTAAAGCCGATATTCCGTGGGGTCGGGGGCTCGGATCCCTGTCACCTTTTCCATACCTGATGAGTTTGCATCCCTGTGTTTACCAACCGAGATGGAATAACACAAATGAGATTTATCTGTTGTGTTTATTGGTGTCAGTAATCTGTAATAAAAATGACACGAAAACACCAATGTGAAAAAAACCTTTACGATAATAATTGTTCGACATTTTCTATACGTTTCTGATTGAATTTGGATTAAGTTTTAGAGTGTGTTTAGTTGTATGATTCTTTTTTTAATTCTTTTTTTAAGGGTTTACTTTTTATATATATGTTTAGTTTGTTTTTGTAAGGATCAGCTAGAGTCTCAAAAGTATGTACCTAATTAGATTTCTCCTCTTTCTCGTGCGATAAAAAACAATCCCCGTTGGTTAACATTTGAGTAGAAGATCTTTGTTAAAGGATATTCTACAATTTTTCAATCATATTTTTATTACATTTTACAAAACTGCATGTGTTGAACAGTCTGTTTGATTTATTCCTGTGTTCCCTGCAGCTGGTTCTGTCTCGGTCTCACGGCTCGGAGGGAAGCTTCAGAGTCAGATCTAAGGAACCTGGAGGATACCAGATCTGTCTGCAAACAAACTGTTCACAGCACCCCCTGCCTGCTGGAGTCCTGCTGGTGAGGTTACACACTTGTATAGAGTGGTTCAGGAATGTAGTAGCTGGAATAAGGTCTGTGGTTGAGACACATTGAAGAGACGGATCACGTTTTGTTCTACGACATTAAATCCATCAGCAGTGACCCCACTGGTGATTTCTGAAGAGTTGACGTGTCTGAAAAACGATGGTTGTTACCAAGTGGCTGAATAGGACTACAGAAGTTGTGGAGGACGTTGTACGTCATTACGCCGAACACGTAAACACTCCTCTGAGTTTGTTTGCCCTGTTCTGCTTGAAAGCAAGTACCTGCCTCCTGCAAACTGTTCAAACAAACGCTTCAACTCGTTCCATTTAGAATCTGTGTGTTTGAATATGGATCTTAAGTTGGCGTGACGTTGAAGTCGTGCTGCTGGACTCGGCTGTAGTTCCTTTATAGCAGAACGTTAGCATTTAGCTTCTGGACATTAGATTTATTAGAAAAAATGATAAAAGTAGGGTAGACATGTGGAGATTATCCGGCTGAACAAAATGTGCATTTATCAAACAGGTTTGTTTTCCACAGAGCTTATTTTTTACGATATTCCTAAATCCTGTGGAAAAATCCTGTTGCTTTTTGTCGAGGGAACCAGCAGCTTACTTCAGGGTCGAAACTACAACAATACGTCATCACTGCACCGCTCCTAAAAGTCCTAAAACCCAGAAAATACTTTTTCCTCCTCTGGTCCCCTCGGCTCCAAGGGAATGTTTTTGTGCTGAAATAAGGTCTGTTGTTCACACAAGCTGAAGAGATTTTCACGTTTTGTTCAACAACATAAAATCAGTAAATACCCCACTGGTGAATGTCTGAAGCGTGTCATAAAACAGGCAGTTGCTAACAAGTGGATAAATTAAACGACTAAATGTCACCACGCCTTGAGTTAAGCAACTGTTATGTAGTTTGTTTATATAATGTTAGCTTTTTTTCAAAATTCTGACTTTTTCCTCAAAATTCTGACTTTCTCTAAAAATTCTGATTTTTTTTCTCAAAATTATAACTTTTGCTAAAAAATCTCCAAATTCGAACTTTTTCTGAATACTTAAAATGTTTAACTCCCACTCGTCCCCGGCTTGAGCTTCAACCTCAGGATCCATGTATCTGTGATCCTCTCCAGAATGGAAGGAGTCATCACATACAGAGCATCAACTAGTTCCTGAACAGTGTCCTTCACATGCTGATATCCAAGAGAGGGAGTTACACAGTCACAAGATGGAGGAATAGAAAGCAGTATTCAATGTTTACTTCAGATTAGCTCCACGTCAGAAATGAGCATGCTTGATGTCTCTCTCCATAGAGGCTGAATCATCATGTTAATCACATAGCTATCATATGCCTCAAACAGTCCTGATGCTCTTCTAGGTAATCACACATCCTGTCATGTTCACAGCTACAGTTGGGATACCTTTGTTTTCATGTTACTCTCATGTTGGAAGAGGACATTCAGTATTTTCCCAACACTCTGATACCAACAATACCAAATTATCTTCTAACTGTTACACCTAACTTGTGTATAAAAGCTGAGGTGTTGGAGGTAATTTTAATAAATAATAATACATTTTATTTTTCAAGTTAATCCAAAGTATGTCCCTCCTGCAGGCGGTTCACCTGGACCTCCGAGCGGCCCAGAGAACAAACAACTACACTGAGATCGCTGTGAGAGAAAAACTGCAACATATGCAGCTGAGAGTCCGACAGCTGATGGAGCAGGTTCTACAGATCCAGCAGGAGCAGAACTACCAGAGGGTGTGTGTGTGTGTGCGTGTGTGTGTCAGTAATGGACGCCTTATGTTTGGCTCTTTTTGAGGCCTTTCCTCACTGAAATGTCGGGTGGACACAATATTAGAAACATCTGTCAATAAAGTTTATTTTATTAGCACGTAAATCTGCATTTATATAATAAACCAAAACAAGAAATAATAGTCATTAAATTAAAATACTCACATCTTGCCATTACTGAGAGTTAAAGGTCACCCATCGTGCTATTTTTAGGCAGTAGCATAGGTCTCAGATATATATATAAAAAACATGTCTATGAAGTGTTTTGCTCACAATACCAAACAGATCATTCTAGCCATGCCTCATATCCCTCTATTTCACTTCCTGTTTCTAAAGTGCTGATTTGGGTATAAAGCTTTAGAAAGAGGAGGGGTCTGAGCTCATGCGGGACCCGGCAGCTACTGTCTAAACTAAATGCTGCCGTGATGAAACGCCATATCATGGATTATCAAGGATTCTCTCTGAAACAGTCTGGAGCTCAAAGGCTTTCTCTCTTGCCGGTTATACCACAAGGTGAGTTCCTTTTTACTTCCTGCTTCTTCACACACATGCTCTCCAGTACAGGTTAGCTCTGAGTGTTAGCGATGCTAATGTAAACACTGACCATATTACGTCCAAAACAGTCGGGCATTGTTTCTGATAGCAACGTTTCTGATTGGGCCGTGGGTCCACATTTCAGATATTACGTCATATCGGACGCAAATCTGGATCAGCTCCGTTGTTCCCCCGTTTTTAGAGATTTGAGTACGGAGGAAAAGAGAGAGGGTTTTATTTTCTGACGCCGCGTGAGTTCCCTGACACACCGGGGACACATGTTGATGTATAAAAGACATCACAAAGTGCATTTAGCATGATAGGTCCCCTTTAATGAGTGTAATTAGCTGTTGCTTAAAGGGGAATCTGTTTAACTATAGCATGTGTGACCAGAAGATTTATTCTGGTGCAGTACGACACCATCTTGTTTTTATTTTTACCTTTTTATTTAACCAGGATAGGTCTCATTGAGATTAAAAATATATTTTTCAAGAGAGTCCTGGCCCAAGAATGGTAACTGCAATTTTAAAACACACAATCACAACACAGTCATACAACAAGTTAGGCCGAAGCATTAACGGCCCGTCCACACAGCGGCGTGCGTTAAAGCTTCTGCCCATTCACTTTGAATGGGGTGACGTCACGCTTCGCCGAACTGCGTTGTGGGAGCGTAGCTTTGCTCGCGTTGGTCGCTGCAAAAGTTGAGCAATGTTCAACTTTTGAAGCTTCGACGGAAGCGTCAGCCAATCAAATTACATTACATTACATTACATTGCATTTAGCTGACGCTTTTGTCCAAAGCGACTTACAATAAGTACATTCGACCAGGAAGACACAACCTTGAAGAAAACAGAATCATATAAGTATATCAGGTTTCATAGAGCCAAACATTTCAAGTGCTACTCAACTGGCTTTAGGTAATCCAGTCCTTTATTGGTATAAAAGTGCTTCGTTAATCGTTCTAACGCTCGAAGTGGAGTCGAAAGAGATGAGTTTTCAGTTTGCGCCGGAAGATGTGCAAGCTATCTGCCGTCCTGATGTCAATGGGGAGCTCATTCCACCATCTTGGAGCCAGGATAGCAAACCCACGTGTTTTCGCCTCATGGGAACTTGGGTCCCCCTCGCAGTGCGGGTGCAACGAGTCGTTTGGCTGATGCAGAGCGTAGTGCACGCGCTGGGGTGTACGGTTTAACCATGTCCTGGATGTAGGAAGGGCCAGATCCATTCGCAGCACGGTAAGCAAGTACCAGTGTCTTGAAGTGGATTCTAGCAGTTACCGGAAGCCAGTGAAGGGAGCGGAGGAGCGGAGTGGTGTGGGAGAATTTAGGAAGGTTGAAAACCAGACGAGCCGCTGCATTCTGGATGAGCTGCAGAGGATCGGATGGCACATGCAGGTAGACCAGCCAGGAGGGAGTTGCAGTAGTCTAGGCGTGAGATGACGAGAGCCTGGACCAGAACCTGAGTCGCTTTCTGAGTCAGCTGGGGACGTATCTTCCTGATGTTGTAAAGCGTGTATCTGCAGCAGCGGGTTGTAGCAGCGATGTTTGCAGTGAAGGACAGGTTGTTATCTAGGGTCACACCCAGATTCCTTGCAGTCTGAGTCGGGGAAACAACTGAGGTGCCGATGTTGATTGTCAGGTCAAGAGTTGGACAATCTTTTCCCGGGAGGAAGAGCAGCTCAGTCTTGTCAAGGTTGAGCTTGAGGTGGTGAGCAGACATCCACTGAGAGATGTCAGCTAGACAAGCAGAGATGCGTGCGACGACCTGGGTCTCTGAGCGGGGAAAGGACAGAATTAATTGGGTGTCGTCAGCGTAGCAGTGGTAAGAAAAACCATGCGGGCTAATGACTGATCCGAGCGAGTTTGTGTACAAGGAGAAGAGGAGGGGACCAAGAACAGAGCCCTGAGGGACCCCCGTAGTTAATTGACAAGGGTCGGACTCAGACCCTCTCCAAGTCACCCTGTAGGTACGGTCTTTCAGGTATGAGGTGAGGAGGGAAAGTGCAGAGCCTGAAACTCCAAGTTTTTGGAGAGTGCGAAGGAGGATCTGATGATTCACCGTGTCGAATGCAGCAGACAGGTCCAACAGGATGATGACAGAGGAGAGGGATGCAGTTTTGGCAGTGTGCAGTTCCTCCGTGACAGCAATGAGAGCAGTTTCTGTGGAGTGACCTGCCTTGAAACCAGACTGGTGCGGATCCAGAAGGTTGTTCTGATGGAGATAACAGGAGAGTTGTTTAAAGACAGCGCGTTCAAGTGATTTAGACAGGAACGGGAGGAGAGAGACAGGCCTGTAGTTTATAACATCAGACGGGTTGAGAGTGGGTTTCTTTAGGAGAGGGTTTACTCTTGCCTCCTTGAGACTGTTTGGAAAGTGTCCAGAAGTTAGAGAAGTGTTGATGAAATGGGTGAGAAACGGTAGAATATCAGGAGCGATAGTCTGAAGGAGGTTTGAAGGGATAGGGTCCAGAGGACAGGTGGTAGGGCGGGCAGAGGTAATGAGGGTAAGAACCTCACTTGGAGAGAGAGGGGAAAAGGAGGTTAGTGCAAATCATATGCCAGTACAAGCTCTAGCCAATCAAACCGCTGCTTGTGTCTCCGGGGCGGGAGATTCAGGTGATGGGTTGTTGGTCGAGCTTCAGACATGCCCGCCGGCAAGCGACAACGCATGCCGCTGTGTGGACGGGCCGTTACAGATATAGCGGCTTCAAGGTCATTGAGAGTCGCTTTGAGTTTGTTTAAGGAAACCAGCTCTCTGAGTTTCAGCTCAATTGGCAGCTGGTTCCAAGCCCGGACGTCCCCATCGCAACTTTTTTTTCTAGTTTTTCAGTTCAGTTAGTATCCTTCCTTAGCAAAGAAAGTCTATTTAATGTTGTTGAATCTCTGTGTCTGTTTTCTTCACAGTTGAGAGAAAGAGATATCCTTGAGGTGACACAAAACACCAACATGTGGATCTTCTGGTGGCCGGTCGCCCGCTCGCTCTACGTGGTTTTCATCATCATCTGGCACACCAAGTCCTGGTGAGACCTCAATGATCCACAATAGCATCACCAACATCGCATATTTAAAGGTCCCCTATTATACTGTTTTCATCAATATATCACAGGTCTCAGATGTATACAGAGCCTGTCTCTGATTGGCTGAAACACCAAACAGATCATTGCAGCATTACCCATAATCCCCTCTGTCTGTTACTTTAGATGAAAATAAGGAGCCCCTCCCCACGCCCCTCTGAGAGAGATTTGGTTACAAAGAACTCAATGGTGCTCTAGGAGGAGATTCAGGTGATAAGGGGGGGGGGTTACCTTGGTTGCTAATTGGCTAATGGTTACACAAGACAAAACATCGTTATGACATCATAAAGTGGCCAAAATCTGATCAGCTCATTTTCAGACAGGTTTTTATAGAAATGGATCAAAAAGAGAGAGAATCTTGTTCCTGAAACTTTCAGAGTCTCTTTCCACAGAGAGGACACATGTTGATGTAGAAGAGACATGAAGAAGAGGGGACACATGTTGATGTAGAAGAGACATGAAGAAGAGGGGACACATGTTGATGTAGAAGAGACATGAAGAAGAGGGGACACATGTTGATGTAGAAGAGACATGAAGAAGAGGGGACACATGTTGATGTAGAGGAGACATGAAGAAGAGGGAACACATGTTGATGTAGAAGAGACATGAAGAAGAGGGGACACATGTTGATGTAGAAGAGACATGAAGAAGAGGGGACACATGTTGATGTAGAAGAGACATGAAGAAGAGGGGAACACATGTTGATGTAGAAGAGACATGAAGAAGAGGGGACACATGTTGATGTAGAAGAGACATGGAGAAGAGGGAACACATGTTGATGTAGAAGAGACATGAAGAAGAGGGGGACACATGTTGATGTAGAAGAGACATGAAGAAGAGGGGACACATGTTGATGTAGAAGAGACATGAAGAAGAGGGGACACATGTTGATGTAGAAGAGACATGAAGAAGAGGGGACACATGTTGATGTAGAAGAGACATGAAGAAGAGGGGACACATGTTGATGTAGAACAGACATGAAGAAGAGGGGACACATGTTGATGTAGAAGAGACATGAAGAAGAGGGGACACATGTTGATGTAGAAGAGACATGAAGAAGTAGATTTCGCATAATAGCTGACCTTATAAAGAAAACCATTTTGGTGTTATTTTCATTCATCCATCATCGTTATAACTTGTAAAACAAACAAAGTCTTGAACTCAGGTAGTAGAAAAACAAATATTTACATTTTTAATATGAAAATACACAACGTTTTATTTACAACGTCTGAAGAAAGCTCTGTACATTTGAACATGTGGTGTCCGCTCTGTGTTTCAGGTGACGCTCCTCTTCAGTACACTTTGGACCTACAAGGGAAACAACAACAAAATGGGACTTATGAAACTTGTAAATATTTTCAGAAGCATAATCAAATACTTTTTTATATACTGAGACTCCCCCCCCCACCCGACATCAGAATACCTTTATTAGTCCCACATGTACATTGTTACAGCAGAAAAGAGCCAAAGACAGCCAAATGTCACCTAAGTAGAAATAAGTAGTAAACAAAATTTAAAATACAAGTTACAAAAAACACATCCTGATGAGGGCCGTAATTTGCACACCCCTTTTATATAGTCTGACCACTGCAGGAAGGAAGGGCCTGAGATTATTTGAAATACTTTTTTATATACTGAGACCCCCCCCCCCAACCCGACATGACATGATTAGTTCACCTGGAGAAGGACGATAAGGAGAGGAGTCCCAGCAGGAACTCCAGGGCGTAGAAGAGTAGCAGCACGGCGCCGAGGATGAACTCCAGCCGCAGGACGAAGGTCTGGAGCAACAGGAAGTAAACAGCCAGCGCCGTGCAGGGGAACAGGATGAAGAGCGACGCACACGAGGCCAGAGAGCGCTCACACAGGTTCCCCTTCCACCCTGAAAACACCTTGAAAGCTTAGCGGTGGTGACTTGAAGTCATGTGACCGTGCTGTAGTTCCTTTATAGCCCAACATTAGCCACCTTTAGCTTAGCGGTGGTGACTTGAAGTCATGTGACCGTGCTGTAGTTCCTTTATAGCCCAACATTAGCCACCTTTAGCTTAGCGGTGGTGACTTAAAGTCATGTGACCGTGCTGTAGTTCCTTTATAGCCCAACATTAGCCACCTTTAGCTTAGCGGTGGTGACTTGAAGTCATGTGACCGTGCTGTAGTTCCTTTATAGCCCAACATTAGCCACCTTTAGCTTAGCGGTGGTGACTTGAAGTCATGTGACCGTGCTGTAGTTCCTTTATAGCCTATTTCTGGCTTTTTACTTAAAAAATCACAAGGTGGTTAATATGTGGAGATTATCCTGCGAAATGTAAGTATTAAAAAATAAAGGTGTGTTTGCCAAAGAGATTATTTTCCACAATATTCCAAAATCCAATGGAAAGATCTGATTGGCTTTTCAAGGAGGGAACCAGGGAGATGCCTTAAAGAGCCTGTGACACGAGTTTCCCCCATCATCCAAACCCATCAATTTGAGTAAATATTGTCCCCTTGAAACCCGTTACTGAACTGATTTTGGATATTTGTACTTTGATAACCATTAATCTGCCCTTCAATGTTGACCATTTCCTGGATCTTCTCGGGGATTCTTCAAGTCCCGCCAAATTATGTGTGACGTCATTGCGGGCACAGCGCTCCAGCTGCACCGTTCAGGATCCCAGCATCTGCATGTAAACGCACGATGGCGCACACAGCAGCAAGCGATGACAGCGATGACAGTTTAATGTTGAACGTGTCTGAGAGCTCATATGAGGCTGAAGGATCGGTTTATGTTGTATCTGTTAGAAGTTTAGGAATTAGGTGCGTCAATATGGGCGATCATACGGTCATGTAGCCAGTGGGACTAAAAATCATCCCGGGACTCTCGACCGGCCCACTTCGGTACCGCTAGTAAATTGTCAACGGGGGGAGTGGGGGATGTCAGGGGCGGCGGGTGCTGTAGATAGTAAATGTAAATATGTAAATATTTGTGTCACTGCATCCTGGTAAAATACCTATAAAATACCTATAATGTCTGTGTCTTTGACATTAGCGCTGCTAGCCACCTGTGCCCTGTGCTACGAAGCCAGTTCAACAGACCCTGGATATGTTTGAGTAGCAAACAAACTAACAAACGAGATCTCGCTAAGCGGTCCTACGACGCTGGTTATCAACTCGGTAAATCAAGCCAGGGTTTCTCTCTCCAGCTGAGAGCGCGTTCACGTCTAAAACAGGAGTGGATCTGACTTTAATTACATTTGACTCGAGTGTTTCGTCAACATAATGTGTTGCTAAAAATAATACTTCTGCATACAGTATGTGACACTGTAAGTGTTGCACGGCCAGATACGGCTGGAGAAGCTGACTCAGATAAAGAAATATATGATTTATTATGATATTATATGATCGATGATCTGATTGATGATGTAATATGAATGATAAGTGCGACACGTCGGCGTCTTCTCTGCATACGGCAGTTTAAGCTGTATTTCCTTTTTCCTGTAATATGACTTGAGAGATTTAAACTCCGCACACTGAGCTGATCTCTTTTCTATAGACGCCGGAGGCGGGCAGCGTCAGGTAAAACAAGTGATTTAGCCTTCCCAAACCTGAGCCTCACGCGCCGCCTATGGGGGATGTGCAGTGACTTATCCGACCGGCCCACTTCGGTACCGGCCCATCGGGATTCGTCCCGATGGCCAGTCCGCGACTGCACCCAGCCAGGTAAACTGTCAACGGGGGGAGCCTCGCTGCGGGGAAACGGTGGACCTAGTGTCCCGATCGGAGTGGGAATAATAATAATCCGTGCATTGTATCCATTAATTTCCCAACATTGTGGTGAAAAAACCAGACGTTTAATCCATGTTGGTGTACTACAACTACAACAAGCATCGGGTGGTTTTCTCATCAGGAAATGCAGAAACAAACGATTTTTAATCATCATTCTCACGATCATTTAATGTATCATATGTTCGCCGAATTGACATGAAAGCACTAATTCATGTAGTTTCATCCACTTGAGTTTACAACTACAAAAATAATCCATTTGTTTTTATATCACATCCTACGGGAGGAAATTCAGCAGCTCCGATTTGTAATCCTAATGTAATCATCTTCACCACGATCATGTATGTTTATGTTCGCCGAATTGACATGAAAGCACTGACAAATATGAATATACTGTAGTCAACTTCATTAAAACGTTATTAACGTGCCTAAACTCAGTAATTCACCATTTCTACGCATGACAACACACATTGTCCGTGTTTGGCTCTCTCGCCGCACAGTGAAGCGTTCCCGCATTGACGTCACTTCCGGCTTCCCCCAAAACTTCAACATGAGTCGAAGGAATTTCCCCGCGATGTTCGAAATTATTGATATTTAACGGAACGGTATCGCTTTTTCTTTTTTAAACTGACGGTTCGAGATGACTAGTAGCCCAATATTTCATTGCACAACAGTTGTTGGGATGCTGTCACAGGCTCTTTAAGGGTCCACTAGATAAATACAACATCCTAGCACTCTATCTGGAGTTTTGTGAGTGTAATATTGCGTTTGCCCACACGGTGGCAGCAAAGAGCAGAGCATGCAGATCTGTGGAAATGTAATAAATCGTTATGACATCATAAAGTGGCCATAATGTAATGTAATAATAATATGCATCCTTATTTAAAAGGTAGTTCAGGTACAGTTAGATTATTATTATTTTTCACCGTAAAAGATCCTGAGAGTCTCCAGGCCGAGGAAGAGCAGCAGCAGCACCACGTCCAGAACCAGGTTATCAGACGGGTAGGGCAGAATAATCCCTACACACAGGAACAAGAAATATGTATGAATATCAGCAATAAACATTAGTTCAAGACGGAGGAAGTAGAAACATTAGATTTTAAGGAGATAAAATGTGATCAAATCCTGAATCTCTGGGACCTTTTTTGTATTATGTGTCTAAACTTTATACAATGTACTCTCAGTATGCACTTTGTTTTCCTGATCATTGTTGATTCACCTTAAAGGTCACCTATTGTGCAAAATCATGTCTCTTCTACATCAACATGTGTCCTCTCTTCTTCATGTCTCTTCTGCATCAACATGTGTCCCCTCTTCTTCATGTCTCTTCTACATCAACATGTGTCCCCTCTTCTTCATGTCTCTTCTACATCAACAGGTGTCCCCTCTTCTTCATGTCTCTTCTACATCAACATGTGTCCCCTCTTCTTCATGTCTCTTCTACATCAACATGTGTCCCCTCTTCTTCATGTCTCTTCTACATCAACATGTGTCCCCTCTTCTTCATGTCTCTTCTACATCAACATGTGTCCCCTCTTCTTCATGTCTCTTCTACATCAACATGTGTCCCCTCTTCTCCATGTCTCTTCTACATCAACATGTGTCCCCCTCTTCTTCATGTCTCTTCTACATCAACATGTGTCCCCTCTTCTTCATGTCTCTTCTACATCAACATGTGTCCCCTCTTCTTCATGTCTCTTCTACATCAACATGTGTCCCCTCTTCTTCATGTCTCTTCTACATCAACATGTGTCCTCTCTTCTTCATGTCTCTTCTACATCAACATGTGTCTCCTCTTCTTCATGTCTCTTCTACATCAACATGTGTCCCCTCTTCTTCATGTCTCTTCTACATCAACATGTGTCCCCTCTTCTCCATGTCTCTTCTTCATCAACATGTGTCCCCTCTTCTTCATGTCTCTTCTACATCAACATGTGTCCTCTCTTCTTCATGTCTCTTCTACATCAACATGTGTCCCCTCTTCTTCATGTCTCTTCTACATCAACATGTGTCCCCTCTTCTTCATGTCTCTTCTTCATCAACATGTGTCCCCTCTTCTTCATGTCTCTTCTACATCAACATGTGTCCCCTCTTCTTCATGTCTCTTCTACATCAACATGTGTCCCCTCTTCTTCATGTCTCTTCTACATCAACATGTGTCCCCTCTTCTTCATGTCTCTTCTACATCAACATGTGTCCCCTCTTCTCATGTCTCTTCTACATCAACATGTGTCCCCTCTTCTTCATGTCTCTTCTTCATCAACATGTGTCCCCTCTTCTCCATGTCTCTTCTACATCAACATGTGTCCCCTATTCTTCATGTCTCTTCTACATCAACATGTGTCTCCTCTTCTTCATGTCTCTTCTTCATCAACATGTGTCCCCTCTTCTTCATGTCTCTTCTTCATCAACATGTGTCCCCTCTTCTTCATGTCTCTTCTTCATCAACATGTGTCCCCTCTTCTTCATGTCTCTTCTTCATCAACATGTGTCCCCTCTTCTTCATGTCTCTTCTACATCAACATGTGTCCCCTCTTCTTCATGTCTCTTCTACATCAACATGTGTCCCCTCTTCTTCATGTCTCTTCTACATCAAATGGGTCCCCTCTCTTTCATGTCTCTTCTACATCAACATGTGTCCCCTCTTCTTCATTGTCTCTCTTCATCAACATGTGGTCCCCTCTTCTTCATGTCTCTTCTACATCAACATGTGTCCCCTCTTCTTCATGTCTCTTCTACATCAACATGTGTCCCCTCTTCTTCATGTCTCTCTACATCAACATGTGTCCCCTCTTCTTCATGTCTCTTCTACATCAACATGTGTCCCCTCTTCTTCATGTCTCTTCTTCATCAACATGTGTCCCCTCTTCTTCATGTCTCTTCTACATCAACATGTGTCCCCTCTTCTTCATGTCTCTTCTACATCAACATGTGTCCCCTCTTCTTCATGTCTCTTCTACATCAACATGTTGCCCCCTCTTCTTCATGTCTCTTCTACATCAACATGTGTCCCCTCTTCTTCATGTCTCTTCTACATCAAACATGTGTCCCTCTCTTCATGTCTCTTCTACCTATGTCCCCTCTTCTCCATGTCTCTTCTACATCAACATGTGTCCCCTCTTCTTCATGTCTCTTCTACATCAACATGTGTCCCCTCTTCTCCATGTCTCTTCTACATCAACATGTGTCCCCTCTTCTCCATGTCTCTTCTACATCAACATGTGTCCCCTCTTCTTCCTTGTCTCTTCTGCATCAACATGTGTCCCCTCTTCTTCATGTCTCTTCTACATCAACATGTGTCCCCTCTTCTTCATGTCTCTTCTACATCAACATGTGTCCTCCTCTTCTTCATGTCTCTTCTACATCAACATGTGTCCCCTCTTCTTCATGTCTCTTCTACATCAACATGTGTCCCCTCTTCTTCATGTCTCTTCTACATCAACATGTGTCCCCTCTTCTTCATGTCTCTTCTACATCAACATGTGTCCCCTCTTCTTCATGTCTCTTCTACATCAACATGTGTCCCCTCTTCTTCATGTCTCTTCTACATCAACATGTGTCCCCTCTTCTTCATGTCTCTTCTACATCAACATGTGTCCCCTCTTCTTCATGTCTCTTCTACATCAACATGTGTCCCCTCTTCTTCATGTCTCCTTCTACATCAACATGTGTCCCCTCTTCTTCATGTCTCTTCTACATCAACATGTGTCCCCTCTTCTTCATGTCTCTTCTACATCAACATGTGTCCCCCTTCTTCATGTCTCTTCTACATCAACATGTGTCCCCTCTCATTCTTCTATCAATGTCTCTTCTACATCAACATGTGTCCCCTCTGTGGAAAGAGACTCTGAAAGTTTCAGGAACAAAGATTCTCTCTCTTTTGATCCATTTCTATAAAAACCTGTCTGAAAATGAGCTGATCAGATTTTGGTCACTTTGTGATGTCATAACGATGTGTTGTCTTGTGTAACCATTAGCCAATCAGCAACCAAGGTAACCCCCCCCCCCCCCCCCTCCTAGAGCACCATTGTGTTCTTTGTAACCACATCTCTCTCAGAGGGGCGTGGGGAGGGGCTCCTTACTTTCATCTAAAGTAACAGACAGAGAATCAGCACTTGGAAACAGGGCTGAAACAGAGGGGATTATGGGTAATGCTGCAATGATCTGTTTGGTGTTTCAGCCAATCAGAGACAGGCTCTGTATATATCTGAGACCTGTGATATATTGATGAGAAACTGTATAATAGGGGAACTTTTTAAGGGAATAAAATGTGACCAAATCCTGAATCTCTGGGACCTTTTTTGTATTATATACACTTTACTGTGTCTAAACTTTGTACAATGTACTCGCAGTATGCACTTTGGTTTCCTGATCCATTGTTGATTCACTTTAATGAATACAAACTGAAATGTTCCTAATACTTGAAGCTTCATTTTGTTATTCATCGGTGCAGTGGTCCACAATAACGATGAAGTGTAATGTGAAGGTTTCCCCAGCAGATGGTGCTGCTCTACTAAAACATCTCAGCACAATGGCTTCAGAGCAATCCAGTGTCTTCGTCACAAGGTTTGTCTCATCTCACAGTAACGGCTTTTCAGACGTGTGGAGGTGTGACATGTTCTGACAGACCTTTATAGATGAACATCAGGATCTCTGCCAGGTAGAAGGCAGCGAAGTACCAGATGTTCAGGTAGAGGAGGACTTGCAGAGGAGTGGACGACAGCTGAGGGAGAAGGAGTCAAGGACAACAGAGGAGCGTAGTAAACACACACAATTAAACAGATCGGTGTGTGCATCAATTTCATAAGTAGGATACAATTGGTTGGCTCCCTGCAGAGAAGAAGATACAATGATATGATTAATAGTGGTTATAAGTTGTACAATGTGCTCATTCACTCTAGCTTCTTATTTTTATATAAACATGATTGTTTTATTTTAATATATATATATATATATGGTGCAACTGTCAAGAAAACCCAATTACTCCCTGGGATATATGAAGTATTGTCATTCTGATCTAAAGATGTATTCAAATGCACCACATTTTTTATTTTTGGAGTACTATGTATATATATATATATATATATGTCTCTGTCCCTTTAGTAGATTGGTTTATATTGGAGAGTATTCAAATGAATTCTGTATATGTTATAGTGTGTGTTCCTAGATACTCCTTTGAGGTACTTGTACTTTACTTGAGTAATTCAATGTTATGCTACTTTGTACTTCCACTCCACTAAAGGTAAATTTAGGAGGTACATGGTGTACTTCTACTCCACTACATGTATTTAATACCTTTAGTTACTTCACAGATGTGGATGAATGATGTGAAATATAATCAAGTGTTGAATCAGACTTTAGTTCCACCTGGAGTAAATCCACCAGCTGCCCTGCAGTATACAAAGTCATTCAAACTAGCTGCACCTTCACCAGCTTTGAGAACACTTTCATGATCAATCATTATAAAACATATATATATATTATTCTGAAATGGACCAATCTGCACAATGACTACTTTTACTGTCGCTACTTTCACTATATTTTGATGAGAATACTTTTCTACTTTCACTTGAGGAACATTTTGAATGAGGACTTTTACTGTAACAGAGTATTCCTACACTCTGGTACTTCTACTTTTACTCAAGTACAAGATCTGAGTACTTCTACTTTTACTCAAGTACAAGACCTGAGTACTTCTACTTTTACTCAAGCACAAGATCTGAGTACTTCTACTTTTACTCAAGTACAAGACCTGAGTACTTCTACTTTTACTACAAGATCTGAGTACTTCTACTTTTACTCAAGCACAAGATCTGAGTACTTCTACTTTTACTCAAGCACAAGATCTGAGTACTTCTACTTTTACTCAAGTACAAGATCTGAGTACTTCTACTTTTACTCAAGCACAAGATCTGAGTACTTCTACTTTTACTCAAGCACAAGATCTGAGTACTTCTACTTTTACTCAAGTACAAGATCTGAGTACTTCTACTTTTACTCAAGTACAAGACCTGAGTACTTCTACTTTTACTCAAGCACAAGATCTGAGTACTTCTACTTTTACTCAAGTACAAGACCTGAGTACTTCTACTTTTACTACAAGATCTGAGTACTTCTACTTTTACTCAAGTACAAGATCTGAGTACTTCTACTTTTACTCAAGCACAAGATCTGAGTACTTCTACTTTTACTCAAGCACAAGATCTGAGTACTTCTACTTTTACTCAAGTACAAGACCTGAGTACTTCTACTTTTACTCAAGCACAAGATCTGAGTACTTCTACTTTTACTCAAGTACAAGACCTGAGTACTTCTACTTTTACTACAAGATCTGAGTACTTCTACTTTTACTCAAGCACAAGATCTGAGTACTTCTACTTTTACTCAAGCACAAGATCTGAGTACTTCTACTTTTACTCAAGCACAAGATCTGAGTACTTCTACTTTTACTCAAGCACAAGATCTGAGTACTTCTACTTTTACTCAAGCACAAGGTCTGAGTACTTCTACTTTTACTCAAGTACAAGACCTGAGTACTTCTACTTTTACTACAAGATCTGAGTACTTCTACTTTTACTCAAGCACAAGATCTGAGTACTTCTACTTTTACTCAAGCACAAGATCTGAGTACTTCTACTTTTACTCAAGTACAAGATCTGAGTACTTCTACTTTTACTCAAGTACAAGACCTGAGTACTTCTACTTTTACTCAAGCACAAGATCTGAGTACTTCTACTTTTACTCAAGAACAAGACCTGAGTACTTCTACTTTTACTCAAGCACAAGATCTGAGTACTTCTACTTTTACTCAAGTACAAGACCTGAGTACTTCTACTTTTACTACAAGATCTGAGTACTTCTACTTTTACTCAAGTACAAGATCTGAGTACTTCTACTTTTACTCAAGCACAAGATCTGAGTACTTCTACTTTTACTCAAGCACAAGATCTGAGTACTTCTACTTTTACTCAAGTACAAGATCTGAGTACTTCTACTTTTACTCAAGTACAAGACCTGAGTACTTCTACTTTTACTCAAGCACAAGATCTGAGTACTTCTACTTTTACTCAAGTACAAGACCTGAGTACTTCTACTTTTACTACAAGATCTGAGTACTTCTACTTTTACTCAAGCACAAGATCTGAGTACTTCTACTTTTACTCAAGCACAAGATCTGAGTACTTCTACTTTTACTCAAGTACAACATCTGAGTACTTCTACTTTTACTCAAGTACAACATCTGAGTACTTCTTCCATCTCTGTGTATAAGTTATATAGACTATAATTATAAAGAAGTCTGATTAAATCACAAGCTAACATGCTAACAGCTGACAATAACAAGGGGACATTTTCTCTCCTGTTTCTGTCGCAAGGTAATCTTAACAACAAACCGTTAAAGTAGTAAATAACGTTAGTTCAATATACTAGTTATTATTATTTGTATAAATGTATAAATGTGTTTAGGCACAGAGAGTGTGACTCACCCGGCGCCATGTTCGATTGCCATGGAAACAGCTTGGGCGGAAGAGCCCCTTCTTCGGGGTTAGGTTCAACCCGCAGCAGTTTTGCTTTACTGCCCCTTACAGGCTGTATGTGGGACTACTAGATATATAGACAGATATATAGACAGATGGATAGATCGATACATGTTTTGGCTCAGTAATTGTTTTATTTTACCTTATCTATGTGCAATCACTCATACTATTCTTCATACTTGCATTAAGCAGCTCATCCATGCTGTGCGTACACTAACACAATCAACATGATTTAACATAGATATATAATGTACATTTAAAGTACATTTTAGAATACCTGAAGACATAACATGTTACTCCCAGGCATTGATCCTGGCCCCCCCACATGTAACACCAAATGCTTAGACCTCAATGCCACCATAATATAATTTAACTTTGAACGCACAACGATCGTGCTGTGAAGATTTGTTGGTGAATTTGTACCTTTACCTTTTTAACGCAGAGTCGACCACCATACTTTGCTTGGTAGCCTTGTATGTGATACGACAACATTTAGAACAAATTTACTTTCAATTCCTCAAAAAAGTGTGTATTTATTTATATGTTTGGCTTATGTTATTTGATTCCACGTGCAATCCATCTCCTGTCTTCCTCCTGTGTGAATTAGTTGTTCTGTTCTCATATGTCCCAACCATAGACTGTATGGTCCCAACGCACAGAAAACTACAACACCCAGCATGCCCATACGGCGCGCTGATTGGCCAGACTTAAACGAGGGTTTACGTGGCACTGCTGTGTCCGCGCATGCGCAGTCTCTCTCTCTCTGCTGTGATGGTGTCTGTCAGGATGCGGTCGTGTGTGTTGTCGGTTTTACTCCTGAACGTTTTCTACAGCGTCGTCTCCTCTTTGTACTTCCACATCGGAGAGACCGAGAAGAAATGCTTCATCGAGGAGATCCCGGACGAGACGATGATTATCGGTGAGTGAGGAGAGGAAGTCAACCGGTTAATGTGCTAATGCTAACTAGCTCACCAACTTGAGCTAATATTAGCTAGTCGGCTAACTGAGTTCACACACGGACCTGTAGTGCTGATGTGTTGATTTACAGCTCAGTATGTAGACACACATAGTCACTCACATTAGTTAATCAGACATTAAACACTACTTTTATACTTGCATCTTTCCTCCCGAGTTTAATCTTGATTGAAGCAGCATTTAAAGTCACATTTCAGTAGCTACATCTTTGTTTATGTATCTAAATATTCAGTTTGTACTTCTCTGGACTCACCCTAATCATCATGTAAGGACATTTTATATTTAATCACCATTTCAAAAACTAATGAAACTCATGTTTAGAACGAGAGTTCAATATGTTGGAGTCATGTTTCACAAAGTCAACAAGGGCTGCCTGGGAGATGTTAAGAAAGTACAACACTAAGATCATTTGTATTAAATAACTCCATCAGTATTGCAGGTTAGACTATTGGTGCTTTCAAAAAATACTTACACAATGAGAATTCTGACAAAGAATTGTAAGTAAAATGGATTCATTGACTGAGTAGGTAACCCTAACACTATTAGTATATTACAAATGTAAAACTATATCTAGCTTAATGTCATGTTGCAAAGCCCTCATGTCAACTCTTCTGGTGAAGAACAAGGTTATAAGTGACCAACCTCAGTTCACCTGTTTGTGCAAATAAAGCAACAGCTGTTCAAATGAAAGCACTTCAACAAGTTGCTTAATTATCTTGGGTTTACTTTTTATTTCAAATGGAGTCTGCGCAATGACGGCAAAGAAAGAGTAGAAGTTATTTAAGTTATTGAAGTAACCAAGAACCAAGATTCTCATTTATTTGTGTGGCTCTTAAAAGCACTTTGTATCCCCTAACTTTCCGTATATATACATGCTCATAAAACTTTGTAAAAGAAAGTGCATATTTATTATTGAAAAATGTACAAACGGGCCAAATCATGACACAGCTGTCTCACTTTGTATACCTATCACACTGAGTACACTTACCCTTATAATATATATACACTTACCCTTATAATAAGGCAGAATGTACAATTAAGCAGTCCACAGTATAATATATATGTGGACTGTAAAAAGGGAATATGTTTCTGCCCCTCCACTGAGACAGTCACACTACTGTTGAAGAGATGCCATTTGCAATATACACTTTTTTTATTCCAACATACTATTAATGTTGTCACCTGGTGCTACCTCATAATGTTACATGTTCGCTTATTTAAGTTAAGTTTAAGAAGTTTTAGTATGCTTCTACTTATTTCTGTTCCCTGGATTTGTACCTGTCTGAAAATGAGCTGATCAGATTTTGGCCACTTTATGTCATAACGATGTGTTGTCTTGTGTAACCATTAGCCAATCAGCAACCAAGGTAACCCCCCCCCCCCCCCCCCCCCCCTTATCACCTGAATCTCCTCTAGAGCTCCATTGAGTTCTTTGTAACCAAATGTCTCTCAGAGGGGCGTGGGGAGGGGCTCCTTATTTTCATCTAAAGTAACAGACAGAGAATCAGCACTTTGGAAACAGAGGGGATTATGGGTAATGCTGCAATGATCTGTTTGGTGTTTCAGCCAATCAGAGACAGGCTCTGGATATATCTGAGACCTGTGATATATTGATGAAAGACAGTATAATAGGGGAACTTTTAAACATTAGTCCATTCGTAAAATAGTCCTCCTCCATGAACCCCAGACCTCTCCCTGTGCTTCCAGGTAACTACCGCACTCAGCTGTACGACAAACAGCGGGAGGAGTATCTTCCGGCCACGCAGGGCCTCGGGATGTTCGTGGAGGTCAAAGATCCCGACGACAAGGTGACAAACATAATGTTAGAAAAATCTCACTTGTCACCAACTTCAGCTTGAATCTCAGGATCCATGTATCTGTGATCCTCTCCAGAATGGAAGGAGTCATCACATACAGAGCATCAAGTAGTTCCTGAACAGTGTCCTTCACATGCTGATATCTGTTATGGAAATAATTATCATAGACGCCAATTAGTAACATACAGGACAAACCTTGATGTCTGTTTACCTTCTTTAAGGACACAGGCTGCTTAGCCAATAATGTTATTGTTCCCATTCTGTGACCGGTCAATACTGGGTCACAGATGGTCTGTGTTGTGGGTACACTGGGACACTTCCTTCTCTGTATTTGTGGACTCCAAGGTAAAATCTTCGAGGTCATAAGTGTCCGACGCAAGTAGCTCAGTGTTCCCACACTGTTTAGGCTATCTTCTCAAATATGTTGTTTACTCTCTGCGAAACCAGTTAGATGGGCTGGCAAGAGAGAGGCTCTCCAGAATTGACGTGGCAACTCTACCGTGGAGTCAGAACCTCTGACTCTTGGACTTGTGATGTGAATACTCTGGTACCAACTCCAAATAAATCACAGTGGTTTGACATCAAAGCTCCGACTCTTCCCGTGTCTCCTTCCTGAGTCGGTGACTCCATTGCATGCTACACAGAAGTTTCCTCTACAATATCCAAGAGAGGGAGTCACACAGTCACAAGATGGAGGAATAGAAAGCAGTATTCAATGTTTACTTCAGATTAGCTCCACGTCAGAAATGAGCATGCTTGATGTCTCTCTCCATAGAGGCTGAATCATCATGTTAATCACATAGCTATCATATGCCTCAAACAGTCCTGATGCTCTTCTAGGTAATCACACATCCTGTCATGTTCACAGCTACAGTTGGGATACCTTTGTTATCAAGTTACTCTCATGTTGGAAGAGGACGTTCAGTGTTTTCCCAACATGAAGCACACTCCTGCTCTCTGCTGCACTTTCTCAATGCATTGCGATGCATTTGAACCTGTCACCTGATTGTGTGTTGAATTTGCACTATCCTCCTTTTAATACACAATTTCATAGTTTAATCTAAATGTATTTTGTATATGTCTACTCTATGTCTCTTAGTGGTGACTGTATTCTGTGTGATATACATGTTCTGTGAAATGTCTATGTGAAGCACCTTGGACTGCACTTGTTGTACGAAAGGTGCTATACAAATACAGATTATTAATCGTGTGTGTGTGTGTGTGTGTGTGTGTGTCAGGTGATCCTGTCGCGGCAGTACGGCTCAGAGGGCCGCTTCACCTTCACCTCTCACACACCTGGAGAGCATCAGATCTGCCTTCACTCCAACTCCTCCAAGTTCGCTCTGTTCGCCGGAGGCATGCTGGTGAGGAGACTCCAGAGCTGATTTAAATATAGTTTCTGTAGAAGCACGTTAAAAACTAGTCATTCAAACTAGCTGCACCTTCACCAGCTTTGAGAACACTTTCATGATCAATCATTATAAAACATATCATATATATTATTCTGAAATGGACCAATCTGCACAACGACTACTTTTACTGTCGCTACTTTCACTATATTTTGATGAGAATACTTTTCTACTTTCACTTGAGGAACATTTTGAATGCAGGACTTTTACTGAAACAGAGTATTCCTACACTCTGGTACTTCTACTTTTACTCAAGTACACGATCTGAGTACTTCTACTTTTACTCAAGTACAAGACCTGAGTACTTCTACTTTTACTCAAGTACCAGATCTGAGTACTTCTACTTTTACTCAAGTACAAGATCTGAGTACTTCTACTTTTACTCAAGTACAAGGTCTGAGTACTTCTACTTTTACTCAAGTACCAGATCTGAGTACTTCTACTTTTACTCAAGTACAAGACCTGAGTACTTCTACTTTTACTCAAGTACAAGGTCTGAGTACTTCTACTTTTACTCAAGTACACGATCTGAGTACTTCTACTTTTACTCAAGTACAAGGTCTGAGTACTTCTACTTTTACTCAAGTACCAGATCTGAGTACTTCTACTTTTACTCAAGTACAAGACCTGAGTACTTCTACTTTTACTCAAGTACAAGGTCTGAGTACTTCTACTTTTACTCAAGTACCAGATCTGAGTACTTCTACTTTTACTCAAGTACAAGATCTGAGTACTTCTACTTTTACTCAAGTACAAGGTCTGAGTACTTCTACTTTTACTCAAGTACACGATCTGAGTACTTCTACTTTTACTCAAGTACAAGACCTGAGTACTTCTACTTTTACTCAAGTACCAGATCTGAGTACTTCTACTTTTACTCAAGTACAAGATCTGAGTACTTCTACTTTTACTCAAGTACAAGGTCTGAGTACTTCTACTTTTACTCAAGTACCAGATCTGAGTACTTCTACTTTTACTCAAGTACAAGGTCTGAGTACTTCTACTTTTACTACAAGATCTGAGTACTTCTACTTTTACTCAAGTACAACAGTGCAACACAATAAAACGGTTAAAAATATTGCAAGTAAATACAAATAAACTAGAATAGAAATAGTGCAAGTAGAGTCTACAAGTAATTGGAATATGATATATTAGATAAATAATTTGTAAGTTGCGAACAGATGTTATGGATGTTGTTTCAACAGCTATTGTCATACTGATATTTTGTACAAACTAAAGTCCACTGAGACAAATGTAACATTTGTGATATTGGGCTATAAAAATAAACATTGATTGATTGAACAGCTCAGGTGTTTATCAGTCTTATGGCCTGTGGGGTGAACGGTCCCTGAGTCTGGTGGTTTTAGACCTGCAGCAGACAGAACCGTTAGTTTTGTGACTCCTTGCTGCCCCTCTCTAAATGCTCGTTGTGTTGCAGAGGGTTCACCTGGACATCCAGGTGGGGGAACACGCCAACAACTACGCTGAGATCGCTGCTAAAGACAAGCTGACGGAGCTGCAGCTGAGAGTCAGACAGCTGGTGGAGCAGGTGGACCAGATCCAGAAGGAGCAGAACTACCAGAGGGTCAGTGTTAGGAAAATCTCACTGGTCTCCGGCTTGAGCTTCAACCTCAGGATCCATGTATCTGTGCTCTCCAGAATGGAAGGAGTCATCACATACAGAGCATCAACTAGTTCCTGAACAGTGTCCTTCACATGCTGATATCCAAGAGAGGGAGTTACACAGTCACAAGATGGAGGAATAGAAAGCAGTATTCAATGTTTACTTCAGATTAGCTCCACGTCAGAAATGAGCATGCTTGATGTCTCTCTCCATAGAGGCTGAATCATCATGTTAATCACATAGCTATCATATGCCTCAAACAGTCCTGATGCTCTTCTAGGTAATCACACATCCTGTTATGTTCACAGCTCCAGTTGAGATACCTTTGTTATCATGTTATGGTGCATTTCCACTGCAGCGGGGTAGCCCCGTTTAAGCGTCCCTAAGCGTCCTCGCTCAGGCCTCGGGCTGCCTCGCTGGCCGTCCGAGGCCGTGGCGCATTTCCATTACAGTTTAGGACCTGGGGTAGCAACGCAGTGTAGGCGGGGCGTTCGGCTTTGTTTTTGTTCACATTTCGAGTTGTTCCGTCAAGCTCCCGCTGGATTTGATCATCCCCAATGAGATGTAGGAACGTCGTCACCTCCTCGGTCGACCACGGTGTGCTTTTCTTTGACGTTGCCATTTTTGTAGCTCCTCCGTTTACAAAATGCTGTGTATAAAAATGCTGCAAGCTTGCTTCTAAATATATTTGCGACGCTAGGGATGAAGTCGCGCGCGATCTTGTGACGATTCTCTCTGACCAATCAGCAGTCGAGAGTGTTGACGTCACTAGTTCAGCCCTGGCCTGGCCTGATAGAACCACGATTTTATGGGGCCGGAAAAAGAGGGAAAAAGTACCCGCTAGCCGGTACTAGGCTATATGGAAAGGCCACCAAAAACTGGCCTGGCCGCTTGAGGACGATTAAGGACGCTTAAACGGGGCTACCCGCTGCAGTGGAAATGCGCCATTACTCTCACGTTGGAAGAGGACATTCAGTATTTTCACAACAGTCAGTACCAGTACTAAAGCATGGTAGTTAAAGGGACATCCAACATGGGACACAGAAGGAGGGACAGGAGTTGTTTAAGACGTTTGAACTCCATTTGAAAGTGAATATTTTTAGATTATTACGCATAATACTACTACATTAACATTATTACTTATACATACTTATAGGTATACATACTAGAGGTGGGAGTAAGTCAGGGGTGTCCACACTTTTTTCACAGAGGGCCACGCACAGAAAAATATACGAAAGGCCGGGCCGCTCACTAGAGGTATACTGCCTCATTAGTTCAGTTAGAAAATCAATCAAATGTAGGTCAATGATGCTTGATACTTGAACATGCTTTAAGAAACCCAACAGCCTAAATCCCAGCTCTCCAGAGGGTTTACTTTATTTAGTTATAAGACGTGTTGGCAGCTCGTCCCTTAAAACAGAAGCTTCAGATTGATTATAAAAAGAGGAAATATGAAGGGTAGATTTCAAGCTTGTTATGGAAATAAGGCTTTTTCTAATCAACTAAGATTTGTTTGACATTTTCCCCAACTTTAATTGACAGAATTTATTTGAAAAGTGGGTTTTTTAACACATGAATACTGTCTAATATATTGTGTGTGTGTCCTCAGTACCGTGAGGAGCGTTTCCGGCAGACGAGTGAGAGCACGAACCAGCGCGTCCTCTGGTGGTCCATCGTCCAGACCCTCATCCTCGTGGCCATCGGCATCTGGCAGATGAGACACCTCAAGAGCTTCTTCGAGGCCAAGAAACTGGTGTAGACTTGTGACTGTGTGTGTGTGTGTGTGTGTGTGTGTGTGAGAGAGAGAGAGAGAGAGAGAGTGTGAGAAAGAGTGTGTGTTTGTTTGGTCTCAACTGATTGAAGAAGTGCTGAGAAGAAAAACTGCAAAGAAGATGGGACGCAGGTGGAAATCCAGCTGCGCGAAAAAACATCCTTAGATAATAATTATAATAATATTAATAATTATACAATGTATTTATGTAGACGTCTTTCAACGGAGTTGCTTTCACACAAAACATTTCATACCCAGAATAACCTTTCACTAAAAAGGCAGAAACTTAACATAGACAAACAAACATGAAAGCAGTTCTGCAAAAGGTTTTTCAAAGTGATTTTATTTTAAATAATTGCAGCCCTGATTTTACGTAGGCAGAGATTATTAATATTATTATCATCATTACTGGGTTTTGTTGTTCCCGTTGTTCTTGCTGTAGACTATCAGGGCAAAATGTGACGACTGTATTTATTTAGTTCTGCTTCTCTTTCGTCAGAGTTAAACCCGTCAGTGGAGTTTTGAAAACCTTCTTTCTGTCTCCTCTCTGTGAGGACGGCGTCACGTGTTACTGGCCAACGAGAGATTCCATTTTAAGCAAATTATAATCTGGATTCAAGTCATTTAATTTCTATTTTTGGGCAGGAATGTAACGTGGATATGTTGCAACTGAACTAATCAGTACTGTTGCTTCAGAGCGACTTCCCCCTCATGATTGATCTTCTCGCTTGTCGTGTTTTGTCTGCGAGAACACAGGAAGTGGCAGACATCACATGTAGTGAAACGAGCTTTTAATCGTGCTGGATCGTAGCTTTTTTTTTTATCTGCCTCATTGCCACATATCAGGTTTAATCTCCGTCTGATTCAGATTAAAACCGACGGTGTTTCTCGACCAAAATCGAGCTTTTTGAGATGGAAAACGTTGACGTGAACGCATCAGATGTTGCATCAAAAACGTAAATTATTCGAAAAGAACGATTTTTGAATGATCACATGATCTTAACCTCAAGGTGTTTGAACTTCTTTTAACCCTATAATACAATCATTAAATCATTCAGCTTCCGTTCTGAATCTGAGGAGTAAGAAATGTCCCCCCATCTTTCAGATTTAAAACACATTTTTGAGAAATACTAAAAGTGTTTCCCTCCTCAGCCTTCAAGATTGACATCCTTGTGTTATTGTTTTCTTCCTCTCTGGTGGTTTGTGTGAGTTTTATGTTGCTGGTAGTTTTCAGAAATGTTTTCCGGGGTTAGAATAAAGACTTTGGAGGAGGGCTTTGGTTTTATTTTATTTTTAGGGAGATTTTTGTCCATGTGAAATCTGTCTGGAATTGCACTCAAAAATAAAGTTTGTCACATTTGTTCAAAGGCCTGATTGTTTCTTTCTTGTAATATTCCTCATTTAAACATTAATGTCACTCTAGGAGGTTTTCAAATGCTGTAACTATTTTCTTTATAGGGCGGATCATTCGACAGAGGCAATGAAACTTAAAGGTGGGGTAGGTAAGTTTGAGAAACCTACTCAAGATACACTTTTTGTTATATTCCATGGAATGCTCTCAACATCCCGATAGCAATGAAAATCTGAAGTGCTTTGACAAAAAGTCCATAACAAATTTCATCTGTAAAAAGCACGACCAATCATCTGAGCCGGCTAAAGTAACTGGATGGCCTACCTGCCTGTCAGCCTTCCATCTGTGCACAAACGTATCTCGTGCCCTCATTGGTCATGTGCACGTTCGTGTGTGTTGGAGGAGGGGCTCTGTAAGGAAGTAGCAGATTTCTTCTGCCCTAATGGCTGTGTATTTTCAAATTCTAGCGCACTCGAGCTGGTTTTTCCAAAATTACCTACCCCACCTTTAAGATAAGAAGCAGCTTTTTACGGCGCGCCATGCATGGAGCCGCCTTGAGGGGGTTTCCCGAAATTAAAGGGTGTTTCATGTTGTAGTTGCTGTGGACCTTCTTTATCTACCTTCTTTGGGGGCCCCAAGCAGTTGCCTGCCTTGCCTGTTCGCAAGCGGCGCCCCTGACACAGACCCATAAAGTTAAGTAGCAATACTACACTGTACAAATACATCTATAAAAATAAAGCAGTAAAATCTCTAAATTAAGCATGTGAGTCTGAAAAAAATATGCAATAGCCTATGTAATTTTAAAGTCAAAACTATTCATAACATTTATTTGATAATTGTACGAAATGCACCAAAACAACATAACGGGACACTTCAGTGTTTCTTTATGCCAAATCTCTACATTATTACTAACACATTAATCCGTTAGCCACCTCAATATCTTTGCCTTTCATTTCCAGTGGTCTAATTATTATATTCTGGGATAAATATATTTAAAAAAACACATTAGATTGATGTATTCTTCATATATGTGTGGGTAGTAAATCGGAGTAAACTCCCGTCCACACGGCGGCGTGCGTTCCCATTCACTTTGAATGGGGTGACGTCACGCTTTGCCGAACTGCATTGTGCTTCCGTCGCTTCGCTGTGCTCACGTTGCTCGCTTCAAAAGTTCAACTTTTGAAGCTTCGAAGGAAGCGCCAGCCAATCAAATCCCGTGTATGCACATCTGAATACAAACGCCAGCCAATCAAACCGCGTGAATGCTGGGAGAGCCATCCCGCAGGTCATTTCCTCATGTTCCAAAAAATGGAGGAAAAAATAATTGTTGCGGTAGGGAATCACCCGGGTTTGTACGACCAGTCCATGTTTACCTACCGGGATACACACCGGAGGAACCAGGCATGGAGGGAGGTGGCAGAGACAGTGGGTCACACTGGTAGGTTTTTGCCTGTTTGGGGAGTTTATATCCAGTGTACTTCGTTTGAATGGACAGCTAGCAGGCATAGCAAGTATTTAGCCAGCATGGAATGTTGCATAAAATAGCACCATAGACCAGGGTTGCCAACTTTGGGTACCTGGCTGGAGTGAGATTTTGATATCATGGGTTTAATTACGCATATGCGCACTAAATGACTGCTATCGTGTCAGTAGCGGGACAATATTGGACACAGACTATAAAGGGCACAACGTTTCATTCAGTAATGAAAGTTAAACACATGTTTGTTTCCACTGTTTTATTGTGTGCCTGTCGCGATAAGCAATTAATTGACTTATCGTACGATAAATAAAAATGAACTCGATAAATTGCCATTTACATGAGGATGTGACTAGCAGTTTGAAAGGATGCACTTGAATTATTATTATATATTATCATTATGTCAGTGGTCTGAAATGGTCAAACAACGGTGCCGACAATATTATCGTTTATCGCAATCATTTCCGGGAAAATGTATCCAACAAAATGAATTATCGTGAGAGGCCTATACATGAAACACACACACACAAACAAATCTACAGACTTACTCCAAACTGCCAAATATATTAATTAACACACTCTCACTCTCATATACTCTTTGACTCTATTTTGGCCTAGTAGAACAATAAGCAGCAGACTTTTACTTTTTATCATTGCTACTGGATCTTAGATCTGCGCATGCGCAATACGGGTCGGCTCCCACTGCTCTGCTGTCTGTTAACGTTGTTAAGAGTGGTGGGGGCGGATCCACAGCTTGAGCAGCTGTCAACTCAACATTGTAAATAACCAACCAAAAACGATCACCGGTTCATCTTGTTTTTGGCGTGAGAATAGTTTGGGCGGCGTGAGAGCGTGAGACAGAGTGAAAGCGTGTGTCACGCCAGATGCGTGAGAGTTGGCAACCCTGCCATAGACATTAATGTCATAAATGTTCATCATATAAAGTGTGACATGTCAAACCTTTTATGCAAATGACAGTGATAAAGGGATTTGGTTTTCATTAATGGAGGAATCATTTAGTAAATTATTCAAGTAATTCAAGAAATTAACTTTATTATTTCATTTCATTAGAGGAAGGGTGCAGGACAAGGTGGAAGTCACTGAGGGACAGGTTCAGGAGGGAGACCACTAGGGATAAAGAAGCCAAAAGAAGCGGGGCAGCGTCGTCAGGGGAATATAAGCCCTGGCGTTTCACGGCAGTGATGGGTTTTTTAACCCCATTTATCACTGAACGTGAGACGTCCAGCAATGTCTCCCTGCAAACCCTGCCTCCATCCCCCTGTACTACTCCTGACCCTCAACTCTCCAGCCCGGTGCCAGAGGAAGAGAGCCAGCTAGGTGACAGTCAGCCAGCCAGCCACCCGACGCAGGGCAGACAGGACAAGAGGAGGAGAATGTTGAGGACCGGGGGAGAAGGAGAAGGGAGATGTCGTCCTTTGAGAACGGGTTGCTATCAGCCCTCGGTCCTCTCTCCATGCCACCACTTCGACTTCGACGAGGACGAGTATTTTTTCCGGAGCCTCTTGCCTTCAATGAGAAGGCTGTCAATAGCAAAGAGGGCAAGAGTCAGATTTGCTATTCACAAAGCTATTTTTGAGGCAGAGCTGGAGGAGGAAGAAAACTGATTTATCCTTTTTTTTTGTTGTTATTCACACATACTGATCCATACTACATGTTTTTACACTCATCACACACTTCACTCACAACATTACATAAATAAAAGGTATTTAAAGTATGTTATGGCTATACTGTGTCTTCACTTGTTCATGTCGTTTGTCAGTTGCAACATACCAGAAGCTTCATGTATGTCGATATATAATGTGCTGTCTTCTGTGTAATTGTTCATGTGAAAACTACGAGTGGTTTATCAGTAAAAACAGGGCTGAAGGAAAAAGGTTGTTAGTCATATCATAATATCAATTAAAGAAACATGTTTATTAGGAATGTTTGATTTTTAAATGGCTCATTTGGAATATTTGATTTGTAAAGAAGATATAGCTCTTAAAAGAGCTTTTGGTTTGGTGACACCACATTCTGCTGCCATGGCACTGCACCCTCCTCATTGAAATAGGAGCAGAAGGTCTCCCGCAGTTGGATGGATCTGTGTGTGGCATTGTTGGAGCCCATCCTCGGTGCATCACGCAGGGTTGGAGTAGCTGGAGCTTCATCCGTGGACTCCGCGATAGGTGTGCGTGATCTCCTTCCTATCGTCTTCCTGCGGAGGAAGTTGTGCAACACACAGGCGGCCTTCACACACAACTCTACTACCTCCGGGCTGGTGGTGATGACACGCCTGAACATTCTCCACTAAGATGAGAGGATGCCAAACGCACATTCAACCACCAACCTGGCCCGGCTGAGGCGGTAGTTGAACATGAATTTGCCGCAGCCTGGATCACCACGTGCTTCCCATCAATGGCACCAATACAATTTTTGGAAAGTTCCAGCGCTCCTGGAACTCAGCAGCGATGGCTCTCCAGTCCTCGGTCTGTGGTACCGGCATGGTCTCCTCAATCAGGGCGGTCCAGATGGCACCCGCAACCTCCCTGGCGATTACATTACATTAAGAATGCTAAACATATATTTATTTATATATACTGAGGATACCTTATGTTGGTGTACCTTGCATTACGTCAATTTTATACCCTTTCTTTAGTAGAATTGTATAAACTGGAAGGCTAACTATAATCAGCTCGCTGGTGATTTGCAGCTGGTGAACTGCGTCTTAGAAAAGATGAGATCTCAGACTGGCTTACCTGTACGTCAACCAAGTGGCAAATGTCATAGTAAGGATGGATGATAGGCTAACTTATTTTATTTAATTTTTTTCCAATGCCTTGCGATCTACCCACACTACGGTCGATCGCGATCGAAGTATTGGGCACCCCTGGGCTAGAGCTTGTACTGGCATCTGATTTGATTGGCTAGCGCTTCCGTCGACGCTTGAAAAGTTGAAAATGTCTCAATTTCGAAGCGAGCAACGGAGGCAAAGCGACGGAACCACACTGCAGTTCGGCAAAGCGTGACGTCACCCCATTCAAAGTGAATGGGAAGCGTCTCCGTTGAAGCACGTGACGCTGCAGTGTGGACGTACCGTAACAGTTATTAAGAACAGTACTTGTGTACACTAGTTATATTTTCAACATTCATTAATCTACCAAAAACAATCGAGTAACGTTCCTTCAATGTTATAAAAGTCACTTAACAAGGAATGTGGGATATATTTTCAATTTTAATAAAGAAAGAAATAAGTGTCTGGTTCCTAAAGTTAAATAAAACTCCTGATCCAGTTTTACTCACTGGTTGTTTGATATCTGAGGTTTTTCTTCTCAGACCCATTTTGTATTTATAATAAGAAAAATAGAGTTATCAAAAGCCCTTAAACTCCTTTAATTACAGGCACAATATGCAATAGGTTTATTTTGTATAGAATAAACAGTACAACTATTCACATGACCTGGAAGTTATTGAAGAAATATGATGTTTCCCATAAATAATACTAATACAACATATTTAAAGTATTAAAATGCAATAAAAAGAGGTGTGTCCTTTGCAGCCAGTGTAGCCCAGTACTGACATTGAATCATTATTCTAATGTTTCCATAATGATACAAATATAAAATATTATTATGAGAATCAAAATCTAATTAAAAGTGGTGTGTTCAACAAATGTAAGGCAATGTCACAGTTGTAAGTTTGTGTGTCTGGTAGTGGGTGTTTTTCTGTTCTCCTTGTCATGTTTTCCTCCCTGTATATTGTCTGGTCTCTTTTCCCCTGTCTTTTCATGTCTGTCGTTAGTTTCCCTGGTGTGTCTACATTCCTGATTGTTTTCACCTGTCACCCCCTTCTGTGTCTCCTGTGCTAATCAGCGTCAGTCCCGCCCCTGATTATTCCCACCTGTTACCCTGTGTTTAAATTCCCCTGTCTCCCAGTGTTCAGTGTCAGTTCATTTTTGTCTCTTGTCATGGTCAGGTCTATGCTCCTTGTACTCTTGAAAAGTTTTGATTCCTCACTACGTGAGTGCTTTCATTTTTTGTTCTCTATTGTTGTCATCTCGGCTAGAGATTTGATAGTTACCTTTTTTGTTGTTCAATGCTCTTTTGGAAAATAAAGTATCTGACAAATACTTTACCTCTGTCTCCCGGGTCTTGCAATTGGGTCCTACATCCTAAGTGTCTGAGTTCGTAACAGGCAAGGCAAGACACGTTTATTTATATATCACCTTTCAACACAAGGCAATTCAAAGTGCTTTACAAAAATGTAAGACATTAAGAAAATGGCATTTAAAATCAGTCATTCAAAAGCAAAGATAATAAAATCAACATTAAAAGACAAAATACATGATGTATGCTCAAGAGTGGATTTGTTTCACATTCACACGATTGGGAAGCTGTCGATGTATTAAAACGAACATTGTTCTTGTGTCATTGAAAAGTCATTTGTTGATGGTCCCTAAGTGAAAGCCTCGTTTCGCGGAGAACATAGAGCGAGAAAACTGACGCTCATCCAACCTGAAACTAACTTCACCGCGGTCTAATATTAGATAGATAGATAGATAGATATATTTATTGGTCCCAATTAGGGACATTTTAGTTGAGGGCTTAATTGAAGATGTGCAAGAGGAAATACATTCAAACATAAATCTAACATAATTAGCTTGCAGAACGTGTCTTTATGAGATCTCGCTTTGCAAAATGGTTTAGTCCACTTGCAGCACCGGGAGAAGAGGAGGAATAGGAGGAGGAAGAGGAGGAGGGGTTCAGGGACCAAATGATGCTGTCAGAGAGGAGGAGGAGGATCAGAAACACCGAGCTCTCCATCCCATGTGCTTGGCAGAGAAATAAAGGATAATGGGCTCGGATCCTGTCATGTGCTGCTAGAATAAACCTGAATAACGTCGCCTGGGTTTAAAGAAGGACCATAATAATAATCAATTTGATCTTTTCCTGAAAATGCTTCCCTGCTCTTCATCCGCGCAGATGGAGGGATGCGAGGAGCCGCACACACACACGGAGGTAAACCGATACGAAACATTAAGAAAGAGCTAATTTGTCTCCCCATATGCGATGTATTCGGCATACAAAGCATTATGAATGTGTCCGAATATTAATGCATGTGTTCCCGGCTAAAAAAGGAAAATGTTCACGGTGATATCAGCCGGTGTGATTCGCCGGCCGGCTTCTCCTGGAGGTTTTTTGTAGACATGAAAGAGCCGGACCCCTCCCTAAATCTGCTGCTCCTCTCGACATTCAAGCAGAGAGGAAGGATCTCACTTTATATTCATTCCGGGGATCTTAAAGGCGGTTTCATGGCAACGTTTCATGATTTCTAAATGGATTTGGGTGGTTTTAGAGAGAAATGTGCCTTTCAGTCTGAATTCTGGGTTAAATGTCTGATTGTATTCCCCTAATAATGAGAAGTAGCCTCAGGTTTGAACATGAGAACATCTCAGTAGAATAAAACAAAAAAAAACTTAATTATTCTATTCATCACTTGCCTCTAATCTAGCATTTCATGTAGTATTTTACCCTAAAATCAGTAAGAATATAGTGGAAATTGACCCCCAACTCCCTCTGGGGATGATGCCTTGCTTAATTAATCACCAAAGGAATTGTGTTATAGTAGCTTAGCCATTAGCTCCACCCTTTGACTTACAAGGAAAACCATTCAGTAACAATGACTTGCTCAATTATTGGAGTTAAACTGGGAGCTAAACCATTACAGTGTTTGATAATGCCTTGCTTTCCACATTGACCTACATTCATTTTGCGACACACCTACCCTATAGAAGTGTCCAATTGTGTCCAAATAAAGCTACCTATTTACTGGGAATTGATCCCCCAACCCTATAGGTGTGTTAATGCCTTGCTAATGTAGTTGACCTATAAAGCGGAATGGATCACTTGGTTCTTCTTGAGGCATTGTGGTGCAGGAATGAGTCCTAAACCTGGAAGTGAGTCAGCATTTTAGCACTTCCTGTTTCCTCATCAGGGTCTTTTTCTTGCAATTATCCAAAATCCAATGGAAAAGTCCTATTGATTTTTTGTTGAGGGAGCCCTTGGGATGCTAACGTTCATGAGAGCTTGGACCTAGACCTTTATGTTGACATGTTTGTAATTAATCTCTTATGAACTATATACAAATTAAGCATAAAATATATACAAAAGTACTGACAAGGTGGTTGATTAATCGCTTTATAGTTCAGTATCAAGTCCATTTACTGGCTAAAATGCGGAAATATGTGTCCAGTTTGAGGATTTTACAATGTTTGTCAGACAAAACAAGCAAGAAGTCACTAAAGAAACTGATATGTTATAGATTAAACATGAAAATAATCTTTGGTTTTGTGCTAATTGACCCAAAACCCTACATGTTTTTGAAAGACAGATGAAACCCTCTCTATATAAAACCTATTCCCTGCCCATCTGATTGAACAGAAGCTACATTAAAATGTTGGGTCCTGATGGAGGGCCGTCCCCCAGCTGGTGCATCAATCAAACAATGTGCCTCCTCCGACCTTTGTTAAAAGCTCAGCTGGTGCAAACACCCCCGACAGAAAAGAGGAATTAGTGCTGCTTATAATGAAGTGATCATGAGCAGCGGAGCTAAGCTGGCTTAACTAAACCAGGTTTTATTTGATCGTTTCTGTACATGCTGTTGTTTGTTGTTGGAAATAATATCAAACCACACTTCTAAATGGAAACATGAAATATCACAATATTTTTGATCAAACACTTCAACATATTGTAGTGTTGACAATTCATGTATTAAAAAAAAAGCTTATTTCATTTTCAGTATATATCAGTGTGTAGTGTCTCTACTTTAAAGAGTCCTCTCCTGCTGATGTTCATGTCTATATGTAGTGTCTCTACTTTAAAGAGTCCTCTCCTGCTGATGTTCAGGTGTATATCAGTATGTAGTGTCTCTACTTTAAAGAGTCCTCTCCTGCTGATGTTCATGTCTATATGTAGTGTCTCTACTTTAAAGAGTCCTCTCCTGCTGATGTTCAGGTGTATATCAGTATGTAGTGTCTCTACTTTAAAGAGTCCTCTCCTGCTGATGTTCAGGTGTATCAGTATGTAGTGTCTCTACTTTAAAGAGTCCTCTCCTGCTGATGTTCAGGTGTATATCAGTATGTAGTGCCTCTACTTTAAAGAGTCCTCTCCTGCTGATGTTCAGGTGTATATCAGTATGTAGTGTCTCTACTTTAAAGAGTCCTCTCCTGCTGATGTTCAGGTGTATATCAGTATGTAATGTCTCTACTTTAAAGAGTCCTCTCCTGCTGATGTTCAGGTGTATATCAGTATGTATTGTCTCTACTTTAAAGAGTCCTCTCCCTGCTGATGTTCAGGTGTATATCAGTATGTAGTGTCTCTAATTTAAAGAGTCCTCTCCTGCTGATGTTCAGGTCTATATGTAGTGTCTCTACTTTAAAGAGTCCCCTCCTGCTGATGTTCAGGTGTATCAGTATGTAGTGTCTCTACTTTAAAGAGTCCTCTCCTGCTGATGTTCAGGTGTATATCAGTATGTAGTGTCTCTACTTTAAAGAGTCCTCTCCTGCTGATGTTCAGGTGTATATCAGTATGTAGTGCCTCTACTTTAAAGAGTCCTCTCCTGCTGATGTTCAGGTGTATATCAGTATGTAGTGTCTCTACTTTAAAGAGTCCTCTCCTGCTGATGTTCAGGTGTATATCAGTATGTAGTGTCTCTACTTTAAAGAGTCCTCTCCTGCTGATGTTCAGGTGTATATCAGTATGTAGTGCCTCTACTTTAAAGAGTCCTCTCCTGCTGATGTTCAGGTGTATATCAGTATGTAGTGTCTCTACTTTAAAGAGTCCTCTCCTGCTGATGTTCAGGTGTATCAGTATGTATTGTCTCTACTTTAAAGAGTCCTCTCCTGCTGATGTTCAGGTGTATATCAGTATGTAGTGTCTCTACTTTAAAGAGTCCTCTCCTGCTGATGTTCAGGTGTATATCAGTATGTAGTGTCTCTACTTTAAAGAGTCCTCTCCTGCTGATGTTCAGGTGTATATCAGTATGTATTGTCTCTACTTTAAAGAGTCCTCTCCTGCTGATGTTCAGGTGTATATCAGTATGTAGTGTCTCTACTTTAAAGAGTCCTCTCCTGCTGATGTTCAGGTGTATCAGTATGTAGTGTCTCTACTTTAAAGAGTCCTCTCCTGCTGATGTTCAGGTGTATATCAGTATGTAGTGTCTCTACTTTAAAGAGTCCTCTCCTGCTGATGTTCAGGTGTATATCAGTATGTAGTGCCTCTACTTTAAAGAGTCCTCTCCTGCTGATGTTCAGGTGTATATCAGTATGTAGTGCCTCTACTTTAAAGAGTCCTCTCCTGCTGATGTTCAGGTGTATATCAGTATGTAGTGTCTCTACTTTAAAGAGTCCTCTCCTGCTGATGTTCAGGTGTATATCAGTATGTAGTGTCTCTACTTTAAAGAGTCCTCTCCTGCTGATGTTCAGGTGTATATCAGTATGTATTGTCTCTACTTTAAAGAGTCCTCTCCTGCTGATGTTCAGGTGTATATCAGTATGTAGTGTCTCTAATTTAAAGAGTCCTCTCCTGCTGATGTTCAGGTCTATATGTAGTGTCTCTACTTTAAAGAGTCCTCTCCTGCTGATGTTCAGGTGTATATCAGTATGTAGTGTCTCTACTTTAAAGAGTCCTCTCCTGCTGATGTTCAGGTGTATATCAGTATGTAGTGTCTCTTCTTTAAAGAGTCCTCTCCAGCTGATGTTCAGGTGTATATCAGTATGTAGTGTCTCTACTTTAAAGAGTCCCCTCCTGCTGATGTTCAGGTGTATATCAGTATGTAATGTCTCTACTTTAAAGAGTCCTCTCCTGCTGATGTTCAGGTGTATATCAGTATGTAGTGTCTCTACTTTAAAGAGTTCTCTCCTGCTGATATTCAGGTGTATATTAGTATGTAATGTCTCTACTTTAAAGAGTTCTCTCCTGCTGGTGTTCAGGTGTATATCAGTATGTAATGTCTCTACTTTAAAGAGTCCTCTCCTGCTGATGTTCAGGTGTATATCAGTATGTAGTGTCTCTACTTTAAAGAGTCCTCTCCTGCTGATGTTCAGGTGTATATCAGTATGTAATGTCTCTACTTTAAAGAGTCCTCTCCTGCTGATGTTCAGGTGTATATCAGTATGTAGTGTCTCTACTTTAAAGAGTCCTCTCCTGCTGATGTTCAGGTGTATATCAGTATGTAGTGTCTCTACTTTAAAGAGTCCTCTCCTGCTGATGTTCAGGTGTTTATCAGTATGTAATGTCTCTACTTTAAAGAGTCCTCTCCTGCTGATGTCCCGCCCCTTAGTCTATCACCTACAATGTGTTGGAGGGCTAGCCAGAACCGCGAGTGTTACATAGTGATGTCACTGTATTATGGAAGTAAACAAAGGAGTCCATTGGAGGCATTTCAGGCAGGGGCAACACAGGGATTTGAGCCCTTGGAGACCATTTACATGCATTAAAATATATATACCACTCTACAGGGAAAGGGAAGACCCCCTAAAAGCAGAATAGGGCCTCTTTAAACATGTCTCCATTAAAATTCAGAGGAAAGAGACTGCTGACTTCACGTTGACCTTTCAGCGGTAATGTCTCTACTTCTTTCTTTCTCTCTCTCTCTCTCTCTCTCTCTCTCTGTCTGTCTGTCTCACCCTCAGAGTCTCCTCTCTCTCTCTGTCTGCTTGTCTCACCCTCAGAGTCTCCTCTCTCTCTCTTCCTGTCTCACCCTCAGTGTCTCCTCTCTCTCTCTCTGTCTGTCTCACCCTCAGAGTCTCCTCTCTCTCTGTCTGCTTGTCTCACCCTCAGAGTCTCCTCTCTCTCTCTTCCTGTCTCACCCTCAGTGTCTCCTCTCTCTCTCTCTGTCTGTCTCACCCTCAGAGTCTCCTCTCTCTCTGTCTGCTTGTCTCACCCTCAGAGTCTCCTCTCTCTCTCTTCCTGTCTCACCCTCAGCGTCTCCTCTCTCTCTCTCTGTCTGCTTGTCTCACCCTCAGAGTCTCCTCTCTCTCTGTCTGCTTGTCTCACCCTCAGAGTCTCCTCTCTCTCTCTCTTCGTGTCTCACCCTCAGTGTCTCCTCTCTCTCTCTCTGTCTGCTTGTCTCACCCTCAGAGTCTCCTCTCTCTCTCTGTCTGCTTGTCTCACCCTCAGTCTCCTCTCTCTCTCTCTTCCTGTCTCACCCTCAGTGTCTCCTCTCTCTCTCTCTGTCTGTCTCACCCTCAGTCTCCTCTCTCTCTGTCTGCTTGTCTCACCCTCAGAGTCTCCTCTCTCTCTGTCTGCTTGTCTCACCCTCAGAGTCTCCTCTCTCTCTCTTCCTGTCTCACCCTCAGCGTCTCCTCTCTCTCTGTCTGTCTGTCTCACCCCTCCTCTCTGTCTGTCTCACCCTCAGAGTCTTCTCTCTCTCTCTCTCTCTCTCTCTCTCTCTACCTGTCTCACCCTCAGAGTCTCCTCTCTCTCTCTCTGTCTGTCTCACCCTCAGAGTCTCCTCTCTCTCTGTCTGTCTGTCTCACCCTCCGCGTCTCTCCTCTCTCTCTCTGTCTGTCTCACCCTCAGAGTCTCCTCTCTCTCTCTCTCTCTCTACCTGTCTCACCCTCAGAGTCTCCTCTCTCTCTCTCTACCTGTCTCACCCTCAGAGTCTCCTCTCTCTCTCTCTGTCTGTCTCACCCCTCAGTCTCCTCTCTCTCTCTCTGCCTATCTCACCCTCAGTCTCCTCTCTCTCTCTCTCTGCCTATCTCACCCTCAGTCTCCTCTCTCTCTCTCTCTCTCTTTCTCTCTCTCTCTCTCTCTCTGCCTGTCTCACCCTCAGTCTCCTCTCTCTCTCTCTCTGCCTGTCTCACCCTCAGTCTCCTCTCTCTCTCTCTCTGCCTGTCTCACCCTCAGAGTCTCCTCTCTCTCCGTCTGCCTGTCTCACCCTCGCTGCTCCTCAGGGAGATGAGAGCTGACAGAGTGTGAGACTGCAGGTAGGGACAAACGCTTCCTGCTGGAGGAGAGAGAGTTCATCCTTTTGTCTCTGAGTGCAGCGGTGACGCCCTGCGGAGACTCACATTCTCTCCGTTAATATCTGCATCAAGAGCAGGTCCAGCGCTATTTCTATTTAGAATACATTCAAACCTCTCAAATATATGTCATTACTCGAATGGATGAGTCAAACCTTAAACTGGGGTGAATCAATATGTTTTATATCCCCGTGGAATTGCTTTTTGTGACAGTTGATCTATTTTAGGATGAAAACAATAAATACAAATTGAAGACAGTGTCTCAGTCAGTAGGGATGGCAATTAAAGAGGGTTTCATCCTCCAATTCTATCTGTTAAAAATATAGAAGAAAAGGTCAAAGTAAAATGTCCACTAAAAGATATTATATACAAATATTTATTCAAAACCAAGTTAAAGTAAGAACTGCACCGACTTCCTGCTTATATGAGCAGAGAGGAGAAAGCAGAGAAAGCAGAGACTTAAGGAAGGGTTTAATGACATGTAGAAGATACACAATTAGCCCATATGGAGAATGACAGGCAGCTACAGTCGGCTGAAAGCAAAGAAACTACAATGATCAGCCAAAATACGAGGTGAATGCAAGACAGGCAGGAATCTAGACATTTGAGGCGGACATTGCGACACTTTCTCTTGTTTCAATCTTTATTGGTTGCACAAAGTTAATCTTTCTCCACTAGTTACTTACAAGAAGCTCCTTTCTTTCAATAATAGTTTAACTTGTAAATATCCAGTACGTAAGGAATGATCGTACGTGCAGTCTTTCTTCTGGAAGTAGCTTGAATCTAGATGGACTCTTTGATTGTTTGCTTTTACACATGAGTTCACTGAGTTCTCCACGACTTCCAATTACCGTTTTAAATGAAGCGTGTGCAGATCAGCAGCATTTCAGATTCTCCACTATTTCAGAAGGCCGAAGCACATCAGCGTCCAATAAAGAAGAGGCAGTGAGTGCAGTTCAGATGGAGGAGAGATGCCTTGTTAACATGAGATTAGACGGGAGAGGGAAAGACGATAAAAACAAACACTTGGTAGAAAACTCAACAATGATCCTTCAATGCATCCAATTGGATGTTTCTCACTGAAAATGCAACTCTTAGTTTACCTCAATTTAATCTTGTTTAGACTTTTGTTTTTCATCAAATGACCAATTATTTTTAATCTGTACCGATGATTCAACCAGGCAAACATTTATGTTCAACCATCTTGTTTCCTTAAATGTATTTTATGCCAACTTTGAACATGGGAAACACTGAATGGAAACGTCAACTTGATTGCCTAAAAAAAGGTTTTTACACTCGCTTGCGGGTGGTTTTCTGCCTTTGTCGAAAGAGAGTTATTAGATTTGGAAACGCATTTGTTGAAAGGGGGCAAATATTAAACTCACATGCTGTTTCTGTTCTTTCAATCTCTCCAGATATATATTTACATTGTCTTCAAACATGGCCAACACTGTAAAACCCGACAAGTTAATACAACTCAAAAAAAAATTTATAAACTGATTACATCGACATTTTTGAGTAACACTTATACCTTAACTTAAATGTTTTAAGTTAAAGTATAATCTTATTAATTGAGTTCTATTTACATACGTCATTTAAAGTGACACAAACGTATTGTTTTAAGTTAAAGAAACATTATATATTAAGTTATTTTAACTAAGATTTTTGTTAAACCCTGTCTTCAAACATGGCCAATAGCCAACATGAAAGAACATTTCCCAATGTGCGCCAAAAATACAAAGTTGGGTTATTGATTACAACGAAGTTTGGGTTTTACAATGGGGCGAAACTGCTCGTGCTTTGGGTTTGATTTATCGTTTGATGCTTTGTGTGTCCTTTCCAAAGATGCAGCCTGCAGTTTGTCCTTGAGTGTTGACGCAGGTTGGCACTTAATAACCTCAGTGACGTCATCGCCTTCAAAATCCACCCCAGCTTCTCCACAGCTGTTCATCTTATATATAGAGCCAATAGTGCCTTTTTCTTTAGGGCAGCTGTCTAGTCAGCAGGAGCAGAAAGAGTCGATCTGTTACCAGAAGTGATGAGCTGTCGTTTGGTGAAATAAAGGCATGGGAACATTTGGAGACGAGGGAGAAAGGCAGTGCAGATTGTAGTTTGTAATTGGGCCAACATGTCCATATCTTCCCTCTGTGTCTCTGGATATTTGAATATTTTAGAGACAGACAAAGGCTACTGTCCGATTTAAAAAGCTCTTCAATGCATTCAAATGTAAAACAACCTTTACATTTATGTTCTTAATAGTAGAATATAAAAGCACAGTTGGCCCCTTAACTCATGTAAAACGATTTTTATGAGCTGATGAGGATTTTAAGATCCATTTTGTCCTTTTAGAAATGGTTTGGGAGTAAACTGGGGTTTTGTAACAGCTCAGTGTAAACAGCCAGTGGTTGTGTCTGACTAACAGTGTGTGTGTGTGTGTGTGTGTGTGTGTGTGTGTGTGTGTGTGTGTGTGTGTGTGTGTGTGTGTGTGTGTGTGTGTGTGTGTGTGTGTGTGTGTGTGTGTGTGTGTGTGTGTGTGTGTGTGTGTGTGTGTACCCTGTTGGTGTCAGTGACCTGTATCCTCAGTGTGTTGTTGAACGTGATGTAATGAGTCGACCTTCTGTGTTCCTGCAGTGCACCAGACTGACGGAGGAGAGAGACGAGGCCGAGAGACAACTCAAACACATCAAGAGAGGTGAGTTCAGATCCTCTGCATCGTCTCTCACACACACACACACACACACACACACAGACAGACAGACAGACAGACAGACAGACAGACAGACAGACAGACAGACAGACACTGTGTTTAAACTGCAGCTCCAACAGGATTGTTGACATCCTACTAGATTTGAGTTGATACTCATTTCAGATGATCTGCCATCAAAGTAAGACAATTACTGACATAAGAAAGATATCTGGATGCAAGGAAAGTGACAAATGTCTTCATACAAGCCAAATATACACATAAAAAGTGTTTGTGTTTTCTAAATTTAAGTATCTCATTCTTGAAATAACAAAGATATCTCGATGCTATCAAAGCTACAAATGTCTCTTAATAAGCATAATATCACTGATTCCAAGCACAAGCCAAATGTACTTTCAATTCTTCTTTTACTATTTCCTTTTTCCTAATTTGTTGTAGTCCTAAAAACCCAAGTTGCAAACTTATCATTTAAAAAGGTTAAACACAGTCGATCAGATATCAAGTAGCACAGACCCCACATTTAGACAGGTGACGCCTTCACTTCCTCCCCCTTCACACCTGTTCTCTCCTCACCTTGTCCTCTGAATGGCTGAGTTTAAATGAGGAGGGGGTGGGGGGGTGTGCCACATGTTTCCTTGACGACTGTCAGGATATTTAAGCCAACAGTGGGAGAGCTTTTGTGTTTTAGGGCAGATTAACTTCTGATAGTAGCTGGTAGGAAGAAGGCTGCTGTCATGACGATTAACACAGGTAAGACATTGGGGTTTTAAAGCTTTTATTGGTAATAATCAGACATAGATGCTTGTAGGCGATAGCTCTCATGTATCTATCTATATATCTATCTATCTATCTATCTATGATGCTTACAGCTAATGTATTGGATGACCTAAAGTATTTTCTGTGTGAGACATGATACTAATGCTTAGAGGTTGTACTACATTTTCATATCACTTCAATCTAACTTTGAAAAACCCTTCAAGTATGGCTCATAATTTCGCTTCACATATTGTTAAATTACTCGAAAATTAGCAAAAACCAACTGAGAAGCGTCTTCTTCTAGTTTCTTAGTCTTTATTTTGGCTGCATTTGCTTTTACTTGTCGTTGTTTCCATTATATTCCACCAAGTCTTCAAATCTTGTGACCTTTGCTTAGACTCGCCGTTTGATTGTCATTAAACAGCTCTGTATTTGGCAGCCATTGGACAAAAAACAGATTAGTCCTGCAGTGGTTTGACTTTTAAAAACGAGTATATTCAAAATGTAGGACATTGTTTAAATATGTGGGACAAAGGATAGAAAAGCGGGTCATCTGGTCATCCTGTTAGTGTGAGGCAAGTTTCTTTCAGAGCTGCTGGATATTGACTTGTACGTATTAATTAGTTTTGCTAAAATCTGCGTGTTTTAGAGAACATTTCATTGGTGTCATTAGAGTTCAGAAAGTAACGATAGACCTCTGTGTGACAGGAAGTTGATCGAATGTGTGCAGAATGACTAAGATTGGCATCTCTTGGGGTCTTTTTCTCAATATGAAGCACACTTTAAAGAACTTTCTTGAACAATATGGTCAGTCGTTGGAATAATGTACCATATTTTATTAAGTAAGACGACACATTCAATCTTCTGTCCAGGCTTTGGGGACATACAATACACAAAAGCGGAGAAAATAGTTGAATAACCATCACAGTCCAGTCTTTAATTACTTATGTATGTATCGGACATTAATGCTGGGTTGGTTTACAGTATGTCTACGTCATTCTCTGCCAATGGATCAAGTATTTTCCTCCATATATTGAAGTACATAGTAAGCAATAAGGTTTACTAAGGGCCGTTACTGTCAGCAGTGTTCAGTGTTTTACAGACGCAGTGAAAAATGGACTCAATGATTGTATTTCTACTTTTTTACTTGGAAACCGAACAGAACATGAAGTTGGATGTAACACAAAAAGACATCTAAGCAAACTTTTGATATCTCAGACTGTTTAAACACGACTCTGACCAGCTCACAGGTGTATTTTTGGTCCCATTGGGCTTCTATGATGAAACACTTGTCTTGACATGGATGTGCATCTTGACTTGGAAACCAACCAGCAGATAAAGCTGGATATAAGACATAAAGAGATCTAGGCTGACACATTTGGATTTTAAGTAATATTTTAAAGTTAGAAGTGAAATGAAAGATGATCCCCTCTAAGATAAACACATGCTATGCCCTTTGGTTAACCAGACTTGTTGTCCAAAATGTGTCTGAAGCCTCAAAACCTGACCTAAAGTTTTGCGAGTCAGCAGAAAGGCTGATCCTCCTCTTCATACATGTAACGTCGTGTTCATTCTCTCATTCATTCACTCATTTATTCATCCCCGGCCGCTCCCCAGAGAACACAGCAGTCGCGCTTGTCATGTTATTCCTGTGAATTATTAAAGCCCACATGCTATGAATTATTCAGCAGCAGAAAATGGGGGAAGGATGAATGTGTGGAGGATGGGGGGGGGGTTACTCTCCTGCCTGACTCTCTCTCCATTGTGGTCCTTTCAAAAGGCCTTTTCTACCTGCTACTCCATATTTGATGGCCACATTTTAATGAGGGAGAGTCTGCTCGACCGTAGATACTTCGTTTGAATCTCTAAAGGCCAAATTAACCGACTATAATATAGTGAAAACATGACCTGACCCAAGACTCTCCGTTAGATAATCAACACCAGTATTTTGAATGGGGGAAATTATGCCCGAAATATTGTACATGTACATGGTAGTTTAGAGACTTCCTGTTTCACCAAAGCATTCTTCTTTTCTGTGTAAACAGGTGTGCTCACAGTTTTAAAAGAAGTAGAAGTAGACTCCGTGTTTGAAAAGTGAATCCAATGAAGAAGTGCTTTTTCAGTCAAATTGTATAGAAGTCTGTAAGAAAATTGCCCTTCTCGTTTGAATCTCAAAAGGTTCAGACTGGGCGAATTAACCGACGATAACACAGTGAAAACATGACCCAAGACTCACCGTTAGATAATCAACACCTCCATAGTGGCATTTAATACGTGATGCATCTCGGTGTTCACCGATCGTATTTGACGTTTTTATATTCATTGTTCCCAGAGGATGAATCCTGACGTCTCAGAGCTTCCAACATTTTGTTCTGCAACCAAAAATACCTACTATTTCATAACTTATAATCCATTAACGGTGTTTTGTGGAGTCATTTTCTGCAGAGAGCCTACAGCCTTCTGTATGGACCTCTTTTTTTTAAGGTTCTGGGCATCAACCTGAACCCAACTTTAGAATATTAGGTCAATGAGCATTCAAAAAAATCGAGAGGTTGATAGAAGTGGCATCTCGGTGGCTGACAGATCATTTTGTCTATAAAAATGTTTCTATAAAATTTGGTGCAAACATTCATTGTCCCCAGAGGATGAATCCTGATATCAGCGAACAGCTCAAGGCTTCCAACATTTTGGACAACAACCAAAAATACCTACTATTTCATGACTTATAACCCATTAATGGTGTGTTGCCTACAGCCTTCCGTCTGGACCTCTTATTTTATCGGTTCTGGACATCAACCTGAACCCAACTTTAGGGTTAGGGTTGTAAGAATATTTGGTCAATGAGGGTTCTAAAGAATCGAGAGGTTGATAGAAGTAGCATCTCGGTGGCTGACTTTTATTAACAATGAGTTGGCTACCATTGATGGCCCTCAACACCAGCTCTTTTTCTGTTGTTGCTTTATACTGGCGTATCAGGTGTAATCAATACAAAGGCTACAGTAACGTCAGACTATCTATATATATCTTATATATCTATATAAGTAAGATCACAGTGAAAATAGCAAACTGGTTTCACTTGCAAACCAAACAAGCACCTGCATGAAACTAGACTAGAACTCATTTCATTACAGTGCTACTGTAAGTGAACATGTAGCTTGAAGCTAACTGTGATAGCCCTCCTCTTTACAGAGCTGTTAGCCTGTAGCGTTGTTAGCTCACAGCCCAGTAATTCAGTACTGTGTAGATAAAAGCCTGTGGCTGCACTTTCCCTGCTTGTAATGAAACACTGAGAGCACAAAGGAACGACAAACTGGTGACAACAGAGCTGCAAAGTCTCATTTCACCAGTGGTGACCTTTTTGGCATCAAAGTAGGGCAGGACGGCAAATCTTAAAATAGCCCTGTGACATTGGGTCATGAAAACTGTTGATTATTTTCATCAAACAATTACTTTAAGGCCAAAACCCGGACGTTTTGGCCTCCATTTTGAGTTTTTCAGTCCAAAAACCCTCAAAAGCACAACAGCTCATATTTACAGCTGTAGAGCAGAAGCTTAAGAGAAGCACTTGAAGGCAGGATTATCTCATCTATTGTTCACAGCTTAGCTCCGTTAATGTTGCGGCTTAAACACAACCGGCACACACTCTTTCTTTTGGTTGTAAATGTACGTTTTTAGGCGAAGAACTTGACATTTTTCACTCAATGACTCATCCCAAAAATCATAATTCTGACTGGAACTGAAAGTGTGTTGATTCCCCGTCTGTCTTTTTGAACGGTTTTAACACCGCGCTCCGTGGATGAAAGTACTTACTGTTGGCTAATCCTCCAAATCCTCTGTTAATAACACGCGCCGTCACTAAAGAGGCTTTGGGTTTGCGGCTGACAAACAAAAGCAGGGTTCTGTTTTTAGCCCGGCGGATAATTACAGGTTTTAACGATACGTCATTTCTCTCAGCCTGAACTCTGCTGACCCAGAACTCTTCCTGACAGGCTGGAGGAATAACTGTGTCTCTGGGAGAGGAAGTGCTGTCTGATGGAGGCTTTTAAGCTCTCCATTATGTTCTTGTGTCTCTGGAAATGATGTATATGTTGACCTGAAGTTGTATTATTACTTCCACTGAAGCAGAGATGGCAAAAGTACACACATCCTTTACTCAAGTAGAAGTACAGATACTCGTGTTTAAAAATACTCACGGCTTCTACTAAAAAAGTAGAAGTACTGACTAAACTTCTTAACTCAAGTGAAAGTAAAGAAGTATGGGCTTTGAAATGTATTTAAGTAAAAAATACCCATAACTAGCAGCTGTTTTAAAGAGTACCTGACCTCCTTTTATATTAACAGAACAATAATGTCATTGTTAGCTAATGAATGTTTCCATGCTGAACAACGGCAACATGACAACGTTTTCATTGGTCCCTCTTCTTTAGAGAAGACCAGGAAATGATGGATACACGGATCGTGTTCAAATCAATAGGCACGCAATGACTCTAAAGAATAATGATCACGCATCAAACACACATTCAGACTAAAGGAACCAGCTGTTTGGAAAATGAGAGAAGTAGAAAGTACAGGTATTTGTGTTCAACATGTAAGAAGTAGAAAGTACAGGTATTTGTGTTCAACATGTAAGAAGTAGAAAGTACAGGTATTTGTGTTCAACATGTAAGAAGTAGAAAGTACAGGTATTTGTGTTCAACATGTAAGAAGTAGAAAGTACAGGTATTTGGGTTCAACATGTAAGAAGTAGAAAGTACAGGTATTTGAGTTCAACATGTAAGAAGTAGAAAGTACAGGTATTGGAGTTCAACATGTAAGAAGTAGAAAGTACAGGTATTTGAGTTCAACATGTAAGAAGTAGAAAGTACAGATATTTGTGTTCAACATGTAAGAAGTAGAAAGTACAGGTATTTGTGTTCAACATGTAAGAAGTAGAAAGTACAGGTATTTGTGTTCAACATGTAAGAAGTAGAAAGTACAGGTATTTGAGTTCAACATGTTAGAAGTAGAAAGTACAGGTATTTGAGTTCAACATGTAAGAAGTAGAAAGTACAGGTATTTGTGTTCAACATGTAAGAAGTAGAAAGTACAGGTATTTGTGTTCAACATGTAAGAAGTAGAAAGTACAGGTATTTGTGTTCAACATGTAAGAAGTAGAAAGTACAGGTATTTGAGTTCAACATGTAAGAAGTAGAAAGTACAGGTATTTGAGTTCAACATGTAAGAAGTAGAAAGTACAGGTATTTGAGTTCAACATGTAAGAAGTAGAAAGTACAGATATTTGTGTTCAACATGTAAGAAGTAGAAAGTACAGGTATTTGAGTTCAACATGTAAGAAGTAGAAAGTACAGGTATTTGGGTTCAACATGTAAGAAGTAGAAAGTACAGGTATTTGTGTTCAACATGTAAGAAGTAGAAAGTACAGGTATTTGGGTTCAACATGTAAGAAGTAGAAAGTACAGATATTTGTGTTCAACATGTAAGAAGTAGAAAGTACAGGTATTTGGGTTCAACATGTAAGAAGTAGAAAGTACAGATATTTGTGTTCAACATGTAAGAAGTAGAAAGTACAGGTATTTGGGTTCAACATGTAAGAAGTAGAAAGTACAGGTATTTGTGTTCAAAATGTAAGAAGTAGAAAGTACAGGTATTTGGGTTCAACATGTAAGAAGTAGAAAGTACAGGTATTTGAGTTCAACATGTAAGAAGTAGAAAGTACAGGTATTTGTGTTCAAAATGTAAGAAGTAGAAAGTACAGGTATTTGTGTTCAACATGTAAGAAGTAGAAAGTACAGGTATTTGAGTTCAACATGTAAGAAGTAGAAAGTACAGGTATTTGTGTTCAAAATGTAAGAAGTAGAAAGTACAGGTATTTGGGTTCAACATGTAAGAAGTAGAAAGTACAGGTATTTGAGTTCAACATGTAAGAAGTAGAAAGTACAGGTATTTGAGTTCAACATGTAAGAAGTAGAAAGTACAGGTATTTGAGTTCAACATGTGAGAAGTAGAAAGTACAGGTATTTGTGTTCAAAATGTAAGAAGTAGAAAGTACAGGTATTTGTGTTCAACATGTAAGAAGTAGAAAGTACAGGTATTTGTGTTCAAAATGTAAGAAGTAGAAAGTACAGGTATTTGGGTTCAACATGTAAGAAGTAGAAAGTACAGGTATTTGAGTTCAACATGTAAGAAGTAGAAAGTACAGGTATTTGAGTTCAACATGTAAGAAGTAGAAAGTACAGGTATTTGAGTTCAACATGTAAGAAGTAGAAAGTACAGGTATTTGTGTTCAACATGTAAGAAGTAGAAAGTACAGGTATTTGTGTTCAACATGTAAGAAGTAGAAAGTACAGGTATTTGAGTTCAACATGTAAGAAGTAGAAAGTACAGGTATTTGTGTTCAACATGTAAGAAGTAGAAAGTACAGGTATTTGTGTTCAACATGTAAGAAGTAGAAAGTACAGGTATTTGAGTTCAACATGTAAGAAGTAGAAAGTACAGGTATTTGTGTTCAACATGTAAGAAGTAGAAAGTACAGGTATTTGAGTTCAACATGTAAGAAGTAAAAAAGTACAGGTATTTGAGTTCAACATGTAAGAAGTAGAAAGTACAGGTATTTGTGTTCAACATGTAAGAAGTAGAAAGTACAGGTATTTGTGTTCAACATGTAAGAAGTAGAAAGTACAGGTATTTGTGTTCAACATGTAAGAAGTAGAAAGTAGGTAATTGGGTTCAACATGTAAGAAGTAGAAAGTACAAGTATTTGTGTTCAACATGTAAGAAGTAGAAAGTACAGGTGTTTGTGTTTAAAATGTAAGAAGTAGAAAGTAGGTATTTGGGTTCAACATGTAAGAAGTAGAAAGTACAAGTATTTGTGTTCAAAATGTAAGAAGTAGAAAGTAGGTATTTGGGTTCAACATGTAAGAAGTAGAAAGTACAGGAATTTGTGTTCAAAATGTAAGAAGTAGAAAGTACAGGTATTTGTGTTCAACATGTTAGAAGTAGAAAGTACAGGTATTTGTGTTCAACATGTAAGAAGTAGAAAGTACAGGTATTTGTGTTCAACATGTAAGAAGTAGAAAGTACAGGTATTTGTGTTCAACATGTAAGAAGTATAAAGTACAGGTATTTGTGTTCAAAATGTAAGAAGTAGAAAGTACAGATATTTGTGTTCAACATGTAAGAAGTAGAAAGTACAGGAATTTGTGTTCAACATGTAAGAAGTAGAAAGTACAGGAATTTGTGTTCAAAATGTAAGAAGTAGAAAGTACAGGTATTTGTGTTCAACATGTAAGAAGTAGAAAGTACAGGTATTTGAGTTCAACATGTAAGAAGTAGAAAGTACAGGTATTTGTGTTCAACATGTAAGAAGTAGAAAGTACAGGTATTTGTGTTCAACATGTAAGAAGTAGAAAGTACAGGTATTTGAGTTCAACATGTAAGAAGTAGAAAGTACAGGTATTTGTGTTCAACATGTAAGAAGTAGAAAGTACAGGTATTTGTGTTCAACATGTAAGAAGTAGAAAGTACAGGTATTTGTGTTCAACATGTAAGAAGTAGAAAGTACAGGTATTTGAGTTCAACATGTAAGAAGTAGAAAGTACAGGTATTTGTGTTCAACATGTAAGAAGTAGAAAGTACAGGTATTTGTGTTCAACATGTAAGAAGTAGAAAGTACAGGTATTTGTGTTCAACATGTAAGAAGTAGAAAGTAGGTAATTGGGTTCAACATGTAAGAAGTAGAAAGTACAAGTATTTGTGTTCAACATGTAAGAAGTAGAAAGTACAGGTGTTTGTGTTTAAAATGTAAGAAGTAGAAAGTAGGTATTTGGGTTCAACATGTAAGAAGTAGAAAGTACAAGTATTTGTGTTCAAAATGTAAGAAGTAGAAAGTAGGTATTTGGGTTCAACATGTAAGAAGTAGAAAGTACAGGTATTTGTGTTCAACATGTAAGAAGTAGAAAGTTCAGGTATTTGTGTTCAACATGTAAGAAGTAGAAAGTACAGGTATTTGTGTTCAACATGTAAGAAGTAGAAAGTACAGGTATTTGTGTTCAACATGTAAGAAGTAGAAAGTACAGGTTTTGTGTTCAACATGTAAGAAGTATAAAGTACAGGTATTTGTGTTCAAAATGTAAGAAGTAGAAAGTACAGGTATTTGTGTTCAACATGTAAGAAGTAGAAAGTACAGGAATTTGTGTTCAACATGTAAGAAGTAGAAAGTACAGGTATTTGTGTTCAACATGTAAGAAGTAGAAAGTTCAGGTATTTGTGTTCAACATGTAAGAAGTAGAAAGTACAGGTATTTGTGTTCAACATGTAAGAAGTAGAAAGTACAGGTATTTGTGTTCAACATGTAAGAAGTAGAAAGTACAGGTATTTGTGTTCAACATGTAAGAAGTATAAAGTACAGGTATTTGTGTTCAAAATGTAAGAAGTAGAAAGTACAGGTATTTGTGTTCAACATGTAAGAAGTAGAAAGTACAGGAATTTGTGTTCAAAATGTAAGAAGTAGAAAGTACAGGTATTTGTGTTCAACATGTAAGAAGTAGAAAGTACAGGTATTTGAGTTCAACATGTAAGAAGTAGAAAGTACAGGTATTTGTGTTCAACATGTAAGAAGTAGAAAGTACAGGTATTTGAGTTCAACATGTAAGAAGTAGAAAGTACAGGTATTTGTGTTCAACATGTAAGAAGTAGAAAGTACAGGTATTTGTGTTCAACATGTAAGAAGTAGAAAGTACAGGTATTTGAGTTCAACATGTAAGAAGTAGAAAGTACAGGTATTTGTATTCAACATGTGAGAAGTAAAAAGTACAGGTATTTGTGTTCAACATGTAAGAAGTAGAAAGTACAGGTATTTGTATTCAACATGTGAGAAGTAGAAAGTACAGGAATTTGTGTTCAAAATGTAAGAAGTAGAAAGTACAGGAATTTGTGTTCAAAATGTAAGAAGTAGAAAGTACAGGTATTTGTGTTCAACATGTAAGAAGTAGAAAGTACAGGTATTTGAGTTCAACATGTAAGAAGTAGAAAGTACAGGTATTTGTGTTCAACATGTAAGAAGTAGAAAGTACAGGTATTTGAGTTCAACATGTAAGAAGTAGAAAGTACAGGTATTTGTGTTCAACATGTAAGAAGTAGAAAGTACAGGTATTTGTGTTCAACATGTAAGAAGTAGAAAGTACAGGTATTTGAGTTCAACATGTAAGAAGTAGAAAGTACAGGTATTTGTATTCAACATGTAAGAAGTAGAAAGTACAGGAATTTGTGTTCAACATGTGAGAAGTAGAAAGTACAGGAATTTGTGTTCAAAATGTAAGAAGTAGAAAGTACAGGTATTTGGGTTCAACATGTAAGAAGTAGAAAGTACAGGTATTTGTGTTCAACATGTAAGAAGTATAAAGTACAGGAATTTGTGTTCAAAATGTAAGAAGTAGAAAGTACAGGTATTTGTGTTCAACATGTAAGAAGTAGAAAGTACAGGTATTTGTGTTCAACATGTGAGAAGTAGAAAGTACAGGAATTTGTGTTCAAAATGTAAGAAGTAGAAAGTACAGGAATTTGTGTTCAACATGTAAGAAGTAGAAAGTACAGGAATTTGTGTTCAACATGTGAGAAGTAGAAAGTACAGGTATTTGTGTTCAACATGTAAGAAGTAGAAAGTACAGGAATTTGTGTTCAAAATGTAAGAAGTAGAAAGTACAGATATTTGTGTTCAACATGTAAGAAGTAGAAAGTACAGGTATTTGTGTTCAACATGTAAGAAGTAGAAAGTACAGGTATTTGAGTTCAACATGTAAGAAGTAGAAAGTACAGGTATTTGAGTTCAACATGTAAGAAGTAGAAAGTACAGGTATTTGGGTTCAACATGTAAGAAGTAGAAAGTACAGGAATTTGAGTTCAACATGTAAGAAGTAGAAAGTACAGATATTTGTGTTCAACATGTAAGAAGTAGAAAGTACAGGTATTTGTGTTCAACATGTAAGAAGTAGAAAGTACAGGTATTTGTGTTCAACATGTAAGAAGTAGAAAGTACAGGTATTTGAGTTCAACATGTGAGAAGTAGAAAGTACAGGTATTTGTGTTCAACATGTGAGAAGTAGAAAGTACAGGTATTTGTGTTCAACATGTAAGAAGTAGAAAGTACAGGTATTGGTGTTCAACATGTAAGAAGTAGAAAGTACAGGTATTTGGGTTCAACATGTAAGAAGTCAAACTAAAAAGTCGTCAGAAAAATAAGTAGTGGAGTAAAGTACTGATACCAGAAAAATGTACTTAAGAACAGTAACAAAGTATTTGTACTCCACTACTTGCCACCCCTGCCGTTGGAGGCTTTTAAGCTCTCTGTTATGTTCTTGTGCCTTTGGAAATAATGCATATGTGGACCTGAAGTTGTTTTGTTACTTCCACCAAGGAGGTTAGTTTCAAGTTTCAAGGCTTTATTGTCATGTGCATATTAGCTACAGTGTAGATATGGCAAAGAAGAACTGAAGTCACAGGCTCCTCCAACAGAACAGCATGAATATATATGGGACATAAAACAGATAAAATAGTGCAAGAGAATGTTTTGAGACGTGCAAGTTAATACAAATAGAATATAAATAGTGCAAGAAGAGTCGATACACAAGTACATGGAATGATATATTAGATAAATAATTTGCTAAATGCAAACAGATGGATGTTTATGGTTGTTCTTTAAAAAGTGCAGGTGTTTTAATAGTCTTATGAAACTGTTTTTAAGCAGGATTATAGAAACTCTACTGACCCAATGTTCCAACTTGGTGGAAAGGTGAAGCGAGAGCCAGGGAAAACACAATTACATTTTGGAGCAGATTGTGGATGGAGAAATTATTCTAAGTGCAGCCAACAGCTCAAAGCCTCCAACATTTTCAACAGCAGACATTATTCTGGCAAACATTAAGACGTTTGCTTGCAGGAAAAATAGTTGGTCTACATTTTGTTTAAGGCAGAATGGGAAGGAAAATGGTGTGTGAGCCTTTGTTTGAGCCTTCTGGATATTTCTGTACACACATGTTCAGCATCACAACACACACACACGCTGAAACCCCAAAAAGTAATCTGTATGCCGTTTATTATCAAAAACCTCCAATAATGGCGATAAATGTGCAATAAAACAATATTTTGCAATTACAAAAATGTCCCAAATTGGGAACACACACACACACACACACACACACACACACACACACACACACGCTAAGCTAATAAAATAGACTTGTTTTGTAACATGACTTTTTACTTACACACCACACATGCAGTGATTGGTCTCCTGGGTGAAACTTAGTACTTAAAATAAGTACGTTTGTTAATTAACTTAGGTTACATACATAGGCTAAGTTAAGTGTCTTAGAAAAGTTAAGTATGTTACATAAATGAACCTACATGTGTAAAAATAACTCCATCATGTTATTAGTCACAAACGGAACAACCCAGACCTCCTCGACTTTGTTGCTCTTTATGCTACGTCACATGACTTCCTCCTGGAGTAATAATACGTTGGCCACTAGAGGTCGCCACCTAACAAAACACCTAAATATAAATCGCAATGAAAACGCCAGTGTTTTAACAATTTAGGACATAAAATGAAAAAAAGAGACATTATATACATGATAGTACACATACAGAGCGTCATTTAAGGTAATATGTATTTATATAGCCATTCTGAAATTAGTTGTGAGAAATTGCTAACAAAATCTTGTGAAATCAAGAAAACTAGCATAACCTTTCACAGTGAAAATCCGCAACTGCCGAAATGCCATCAAAGTGTTTGTCATGGCATAAAATCCACTGTACCTTCCTACGTATACTTTGTTGGTCTTTGTTCTACATCACATGACCTCCTACTTCCTACCGTGTTTATAATACTACGGCCACTAGAGGTCGCCACCGAACAAGATACGTAAACAAACGCCAGTGTTTTTACAATATAGGACAGTCTTACAGATTCAATAAAGCCACATCATATCACAACGTTATGTATAGTACATGTACATAATTTAAGTTAAGAGTTATGTCTGTTGTTCTGAAATGCACTGATTGATAGGATAAAGGAAGAAAGTGATAACAAAACCTTGTCAAACCTAGAAAACTAACCTTACCTTTCTACCTGTAACTACTTAAAGGTGGGGTAGGTAAGTTTGAGAAACCGGCTCGAGATACACTTGTTGTTATATTCCATGGAATGCTCTTAACATCCCGATAGCAATGAATATCTGAAGTGCTTTCACAAAAAAGTCATCTCTGGAAGCCGTGGCGCTGTAAAAAGCACGACCAATCATCTGAGCCGGCCCGGCTAAAGTAACTGGATGGCCTACCTGCCTGTCAGCCTTCCATCTGTGCACAAACTTATCTCGTGCCCTCATTGGTCATGTGTGCGTTCGTGTGTGTTGGAGGAAGGGCTCTGTAAGGAAGCGGCAGATTTGTTCCGGTTGTGTATTTTCAAATTCTAGCGCACTCGAGCTGGTTTCTCCAAAAGTACCTACCCCACCTTTAAATGCGGTCTTGCTGTTAATATTAACCATACGGCCACTAGAGGTCGCCGCCTAACAAGAAACGTAAATAGAAATCGCAATAATACGCTTGTGTTTTTACAAATTAGGACAGTCATGCTTCTAAAATCCCCTTTGTACCGTTGAGAAAACATAACAACTTTTAACAACTATTCCCGATGTGTCACTCGAACGAATAAAGTTATTCTGATTCTAAATCCATATGGTTTCTGTTTTTCGGAAGTGACCTTTGATAACATTTATCTGTCAGGGAGGCTGAGTCAGAGAGAAAAGCGAGGAGAGAGGAAGAAGGAGGACGGAGGGAAGCTTCTGGATCTATTTTTAATCTCTCATTCAATGTTTAATGTCTGTGGACGGGCCGTGGTGTGATTCCCTCCCAGCCAGAGACTCATTCAAACACTCACACACACTCTATTTATGTATTGGCTCTCACACACCACACGGCTCATCGACCTCCTCTCGGCTGCAGATCTGTGGGCAGAGATACTTAAAATGTTTATTCTGTTATAACTTTAATTACCCGTATACAAATGTAATCAGTAACCTTGCATTGATCCTGATTACGTCATAGGTTTCGTCATTGTAATATTCAAACATTGTATTATGTCCATACAACATGCTGCAGTTTTGTTTTCTGCACTCTATGCATCCGGCTCTTGTTCTGAACTTCAGCACTGGATGGAAAGCAAGATGACATCTATCTGAGTTGTGTGTGTGTGTGTGTGTGTGTGTGTGTGTGTGTGTGTTGTGTGTGTGTGTGTGTGTGTGTGTGTGTGTGTGTGTGTGTGTGTGTGTGTGGTGTGTGTGTGTGTGTGTGTGATGTGTGTGTGTGTGTGTGTGTGTGTGTGTGTGTGTGTGTGTGGTGTGTGTGTGTGTGTGTGTGTGTGATGTGTGTGTGTGTGTGTGTGTGTGTGTGTGTGTGTGTGTGTGTGTGTGTGTGTGTGTGTGTGTGATGTGTGTGTGTGTGTGTGTGTAGTGTGTGTGTGTGTGTGTGTGTGTGTGTGTGTGTGTGTGTGTGTGTGTGTGTGTGTGTGTGTATAATCAGGTTTGTAGGACCAGCAGGAGTGTGTAAATGGATCAGGATGTTAGAGCTTCCTGCTGCTGTAAGACAACCTCAGGTCACATCACTTAAACTCAAACCATCAATGAGGAGAGAGAAAGATTCAAAGGCTTTATTCGTCATGTGAACAACAGCTGCAGCGCAGTACGGCAATAACCATCCTATGCTTCTCCATCAATACAACACACAATATACTTGAGATATAAAAGAATAAATAATGCAAGTTGTAGATTAACTTGGCATGGACTCATTTTGTCTTGTTTCCCTGTCCTTTGTCAGGTTTTCATTGTGTTTTTTGCAGAGAAGAAAGGCCATAAGTGTGTATATTGGAAATATAATTATATTTTAAAGGACACATTTCATGAAATCTCCCTTTCTTTTTACCATTTGGATATCTGGAGTGCTTCAGCAACTAAACTGTGCAATAAGACAAACCCTCATTCAGTATTTTTCCCATGTCAGATGCAGGATAATAAGAATGTACTTTCCCTTATCTGAGTTTCTACACACATGAAGTACCGTTGCAATATTTCTTGCATTAGATCTCAGTTCACGGTGTGCCTATTAGAGATGGGGGCTTGAATGGGGTTTTTAAGACGGACAGTGGGTTTATAAGAAACAAAAATGTACTTGCAAATGAGCATAATATCTCCCCTTTAAGATATCAATGTCATTTCTATTATCGCAGTTATCTGGTGAACTTCTGAATGAATACAAGTTGCAGAAAACCAAGAGGTTCATAAAAGACAGTGTGTTATGTTTATTTTTACACGGTAGCATTTCTACTTGATCATACCCGGTCTCCTGGCTTTCCAAAGTCTCCATATCTGGGTCATTTTTAAATAACCGAGGGTTAGCTGAGTGCTGGTGACATGTTGGTCAGCTGCATGTTGGTCAGCTGCAGGCGTCTCACAGCCTCAGGGTCATTGTGAGAGTTTTATTTTAGCTGTTCATTGTTTACACGGAGAAACACAGAACACCACAGAAGAAGAAAACATGCAGATCTCAGCTCTGCATTTAAAGGAACCTGTGAGTTTGGGGTTTTAATAGAAAATGGAGGACTGGATTACACAGTTGCTAGAGAAATTGTCACCACATTGTGTCGGTTTTGATATTCATGCTGTGTTAATGCAGATGATGGGAGCTGGTATTTACTCATGGTGTATACAGAAGTGTAAAATAAGCTGGTTTCCACAATCAAAAACCTATAAATCTTGCTCAAATGCTGCAGGTGTGAATGTATGAATGGGTCTGTATTTTTCTCTATCTATTCGACATATTAAATCCGTTTAGGTGTGGAAAAGTTCTACTGATTATGTGAAAAAACAAGTGTTTCTATTAAATGTTTTGCATCAGCTTTGTCAACTCTTTTTAAGCGGTTCTCATCTTTGAATTCGACCCGCATTTAATTCCCTGTCTCTCCTTTTCCTTTTTTGTGTGTGTGTGTGTGTCCTCAGTGTCTCAGATGGTGATTGAGGAGGTCAGCGTTCTGCAGACTCAGCTGGAGATCGAGAAGTCGTGCCGGGAGAATGCAGAGGCCCTGGCCACAAAGGTCAGAAACACACACACACTAATCAATACTAGGATTAGCATAATTTGGGGTTCAGCTGGCACTAGCAGGATGCTGACTCAGGATGACTCTGCATTGAGACTGTTTCCTCTGGAGCTAAAATCTTTACTTATTTGTAATAAAACTCAGAAATAAAATACTTAAGTGAATTCAAAAACGTCTGTCTAAATGAGACGACTAAACATCATCACGCCCAACATTAGCCACCATTAGCTTAGCGGTGGTGACGTGAAGTCATGTGACCGTGCTGTAGTTCCTTTATAGCCCAGCATTAGCCACCTTTAATTTAGCGGTGGTGACGTGAAGTCATGTGACCATGCTGTAGTTCCTTTATAGCCCAACATTAGCCTTCTTTAGCTTAGCGGTGGTGGCGTGAAGTCATGTGACCGTGCTGTAGTTCCTTTATAGCCCAGCATTAGCCACCTTTAGCTTAGCGGTGGTGACGTGAAGTCATGTGACCGTGCTGTGGTTCCTTTATAGGTCAACATTAGCCTTCTTTAGCTTAGCGGTGGTGGCGTGAAGTCATGTGACCGTGCTGTGGTTCCTTTATAGGTCAACATTAGCCACCTTTAGCTTAGCGGTGGTGACGTGAAGTCATGTGACCGTGCTGTAGTTCCTTTATAGCCCAACATTAGCCACCTTTAGCTTAGCAGTGGTGACCTGAAGTCATGTGACCGTGCTGTAGTTCCTTTATAGCCCAGCATTAGCCACCTTTAGTTTAGCAGTGCTGACGTGAAGTCATGTGACCGTGCTGTAGTTCCTTTATAGCCCAACATTAGCCGCCTTTAGCTTAGCAGTGGTGACGTGAAGTCATGTGACCGTGCTGTAGTTCCTTTATAGCCAAACATTAGCCGCCTTTAGCTTAGCAGTGGTGACCTGAAGTCATGTGACCGTGCTGTAGTTCCTTTATAGCCCAGCATTAGCCACCTTTAGCTTAGCGGTGGTGACGTGAAGTCATGTGACCATGCTGTAGTTCCTTTATAGCCCAACATTAGCCTTCTTTAGCTTAGCGGTGGTGGCGTGAAGTCATGTGACCGTGCTGTAGTTCCTTTATAGCCCAGCATTAGCCACCTTTAGTTTAGCGGTGCTGACGTGAAGTCATGTGACCGTGCTGTAGTTCCTTTATAGCCAACATTAGCTTTTTACTTAATAATCCTGCTGAATAAAACAAGTCCTTGCGATGCTAATATTTGTGATAGGCCTACCTTCAATCAAAACAGCTCATCAATATGTATTGCTTTCATTATATTTCCATTGACCCCTGTGACCTTTGCCCTCCAGCTGAACTGTGAGAACAGGAAGTTTAAGTACCTGAGTTTGTCGTCTCGGACCAGTTTGGAGGAGCTCGCTCCCTCCATCGAGGCCGACAGCGCAGACACCAGCCCCGACAACTTCACCCAGTACCAGCAGCAGATTAAAGGTACGACACGTGGAGTTATATCGACTCAGTTACAGAAACAGATCAAAGGCTTAATACAAAAAAATAACCGTTACTGTTCTGATTGTCTTCAGAACTGAGGGAGACGGTGAACACGTTGTTGGACGAGAAGAAGAATTTCGTGTGTCAGGTTCATGAACAGCAGAAACGGATAGAAGAGCTGACTTCACAGGTGAGGACGAAGCAATATCAATTCATATCTTCATCTTCATCTTCCTCTTCTTCTTTAAGGTGCATACTAGTGCCTGATTGTATTTAATTCTCTTTGCAGTCAGAGAACGATCAGGCGGAGATGAAGGAGCTTCGTGAAACTGTCGACCAGCAGCGTAAAACCATCAAGAGATTCAACAGAGGTGAGTCTGACACATTAGAGACAACTGAGATTAAACTGAATCTATGTATTTAATTGTTACTTTAGTATTTGCCAAACTTGTTTGTTTGTTGACACCATGTAAAGGCCTTGGGTCCCTCGAAAGGCGCTATAATACATTTAATCTTGTATTATTATCATATGTTTAAACAGAGGCTGAGGATACAGAGCTTTAAATACTTCAAAACAATATAGTCTGATATGGACAACCTTATTTTATTTAGCATGTTGTACCTACAGTTATATATACGCATAGTAGGGGTGATTTTAATGGTGTTCAGACTGAATGCAAAGTGAATGATTATCCAGAGAATAGCTCTAAAACTAGAACTCTCTCTCTGGACTAAAATGGAAAATAACTAGCTTTGCATTTAGACGTTTCCGCTGTCCATCCTGATGTTCTCTCTCTCTGCTCCCGTAGTCTCCATGATGGCGACTCAGGAGTACGACGGGATGAAGGAGCAGCTCGACCTGGAGCAGAGTCTGAGAGGCAAAGCTGAGACGTACGCACACGAGGTAAAGAAACCATCACAGAAACATGATGCTAAGCTAGCTAACAAAACAGTGTCCCATTTACACACGGCACCATTATTCATGTTTATGTACACCTGAAGGTCCAATGGTCAGTGTCCTTTAAAGGTCCCCTGTTATACTGTTCTTCATCAATATATCACAGGTCTCAGATATATCCAGAGCCTGTCTCTGATTGGCTGAAACCCCAAACAGATCATCGCAGCATTACCCATAATCCCCTCTGTTTCAGCCCTGTTTCTAAAGTGCTGATTCTCTGTCTGTTACTTTAGATGAAAATAAGGAGCCCCTCCCCACGCCCCTCTGAGAGACATTTGGTTACAAATAACTCAATGGTGCTCTAGGCCAGTGCTTCTCAAAGATTTTTCAGTAATGTACCCCCTTTGAAACATTTTCTCAGCCAAGTAGCCCCTGACCGATCCCGAACATCTTTGATCAAAAAAGCCTAAAAATAATTACAATATAGTGATGTTCTCTCAGTGTGTGATGTATTAACTCCTTCGTGGTATGCATTACTACAAACTAAGGATATTTTCATTTTATGCATGAAAAAAAATAACATAACAGATTGATTTATAAATTTAAGTAATATGTTATTGTGAAAAACTATAAAATACAATACACACATTTTACATGTTTATATGAGGAACCCCTTGGTGGTTCTAGGAATGTTTTATAAACAATTGTGTTTTTTATTTAACTTATTTTATTAAGATTATTATTTTAATTAACCTTTTTTTGAAAAACATTTTTTTTAAATCTCACGTACCCCCTGCAGTACCCCAACGTACCCCCAGGGGTCCGCGTACCCCCATTTGAGAATCACTGCTCTAGAGGAGATTCAGGTGATAAGGTCCCCCACCTTATCACCTGCATCTCCTCCTAGGGTCTCGTGTGGAAGTACAGCACCACTTACAGGCCCGGCATATGTACTACAGCGTCTCCAGCGCTCCTGCGCGGTCTCGTGTGAACGGAAGACTTTTTTGATATCGTATTCGTTTGCGTTTCGTATGCGTTTGCGTGTAAATGGGGTCTAAAGAGGAACCTGCTAAGTATCAAGTGTTTGCACCGATAACAGTCTGAAAACAATGTAAATGTGACGTCAGCTGATTTGCAGAGGCCACATTTCAGTAATGTCTGATGTGATTAACATGTGAACAAAAGTCTTATTCAAGGACTCACTCTCCTCACTTTTCTGAAGTCTGACGATGGAAGAAATGTCTTCCATTGAATCGAAAAGCTGTTTGCTGTTAGCCTCAATTATGTTAAACACTGACCTGCTAATTAGTGTGTGTGTGTGTGTGTGTGTGTGTGTTAATATATGTGTGTCTTATGGAATCTGAATCTGATGGGTACTGACCTGAAAAGTGAAGGGCCTGCAGGATCCACCAACCTGTGTGTTATGGGAAAACATGTAGAAGATGGGTTTCATTCCTAACTCCCTCCTTGTTTCTCTCCTCCTCCTCCTCCTCCTCCTCCTCCTCCTCCTCCTCCTCCTCCTCCTCCTCCTCCTCCTCCTCAGATGTTGGTGAAACAGAAGGAGGCGAACAGACAGAGTATGCTCCTCCTCCAGAGTTCAGAGCCCAGTATTCAGCTCCTCAAAGCTCTGGAGGACGTCGCTGCCGTCTCCAAAACTCTGGAGGAGGAGCGACTGCAGCATCAGCAGAAGGTGAACTTTCAGAAGAGAGAAAGCTCTAAAACGTACTGTATTATACAGGAAGATGCAGATGGACACAGCTACAAACTAGCTGGCAGATCAAGTGGAGCATTTAGAAGCTAAAGAGACAGATTTTGGGAGGTGGAGACCAAAAACAGAGTTAAGATAGTCAATGATTACAACCTTGTTTACCTTTTCTGGCTTTAAATATAATTAAAAATAATATAATAATTAAATACATAAATAACATTTTTAAAAATTCATTAAAAAAATCAAAAATAAGATTAAATAAATGTAAAGAAAAACGTTTTGTATAATAAAGTAATAAATAACATAAATCTCATTGTGTGTGTGTGTGGTGTGTGTGTGTGTGTGTGTGTGTGTGTGTGTGTGTGTGTGTGTGTGTGTGTGTGTGTGTGTGTGTGTGTGTGTGTGTGTGTGTGTGTGTGTGTGTGTGTGTGTGTGTGTGGTGTGTGTGTGTGTGTGTGGTGTGTGTGTGTGTGTGTGTGTGTGTGTGTGTAGGTGGACGGTCTGGAGGCCCAGATGGAGCAGAGCTGTGTGAAGAAGCAGCTGGAGGCTCTTCAGATGCAGCTGGAGCTCCTGGACGAAGCTAAGAAGGAGGTGGAGGGACGACTGGAGGAAGAGGAGAAGAAGAACGAGGAGCTGGAGAACAGAGGTACACACACACACACACACACACACACACACACACACACACACACACACACACACACACACACACACAACACATACACACACATACACACACACACACACACACACACACACACACACACACACACATACACACACACACACACACACACACACACTCACACACTCACACAGTGGAAAAAGCAGGTGGGGTAAAGAGGGTCCTTAGTTGAATGGTATTGAATTAAAGGTGATAGGACACTCCGCATAGCAACAGAAAATACTAGTTTCTGATTGGCTGGCAAGTGTACTACTATCAACATTCGTATGTTTATATAAATATTACACATGAACACAGTGCGAACAAATCAGATTTGTTTAGCATTGTACAAACTCCTACAATTTCATGTCAGGTGCCATTGTAAAATAAAAGCCCTCTGAAACAATAAAACAATTAATGAGATGATGAGGAAATTAAAACTCAGTAATTAGCTTCCACAGTTTAGTCACCGCTGTCTTCTTCTTCTGTGGTTTCTGTGTTTACTCCTCCATTGACTCCTAAATAGACTTGTGTGACCCATCTGCTGCGGGAAACCTGGCAAACATGCAGCATGTCTCCTGGCATGCACACTGGCATCTGTGTGTGTCTAAATGGGTCACATGACGTCCGGCCAAAAGCACCAACTGAAACGGTTAAAAGACAACAATAAAAACAGAAGCCTCTTTCATGAGCCGGGGGAAGTCCTCAGTCTGGAGGGAAACGTGGAGGCACCAGGAAAAACATTGTACATCAAAGTGATGCAGTGTTATTAACATGTGTTACTTTCTGTTTAAAGCCTGTATTTGTGCACACATGCAGCTGCAGATTAAGCTGCAACAAAATAGAATTTCAGTGGATTAATTCCTAATCTTGTCATCAAAATATTTAAAATAATTACTCGAGAGCATTGTTGAGTACAACCGTATTATCAAAATTCACCACATTTTACTTATTTAATTCAATCTTTAATCAAAAACCACCGATAATGGCGATAATTGCGCAATATATATTTTTTTATACAAACACGAGAAGTTAGTACAAATTACTATAAAATAGATTAACAATTATGTAAATAAAAACTAAATGTTAAAGTAAAAATGTGTAAATAAAATGGACAATTATGTTTTAAAAAAAAAAAGAATCAGCAAGAAACAAAAATAAAAATGTGCAAATAAAAATGTTTAATAAAATAGAATACATATATTAATACAAACATAAGTAGTAGGAATAAACATATGGATTAAAATATAAACAAAATAAAACAAAAAACTGATCATAAACACAAGAAAAAAATAAATGTGCAATAAAAGAATAAATAAATATATGTCAAGGTAAACATGTACACATTGTCACAACAATAATATATGTAAGATGGACAGATAGATAGATAGATATATAGATAGATGGATCGATACTTTATTAATACAAAATTGGGAAATTATTTTGTTACAGGACCGATGTGTTAAATACTTAAAAACTGGAATAAATAAATGTAATACATTTCACAGTTCTCCCTGATTTCACTGTGTCATGTTTCTGATTGTCTTCCTCTCCTCAGTGCACCAGCTCCAGCAGAAGGAGGTTGCCATGACGACCGTCTCTCCTCCCCCCCCTCCTGACCCCGGGGTCGCCCCTCCTCCCGCCCCCCCGCCGCCGCCGCCTCCCCCCCCACCTCCTCCCCCTCCTCCCCCGCCGCCACCCCCACCCTCCAGATGCAACCCCCTCAGGTGAGGATGACACACACACACACACACACACACACACACACACACACACACACACACACTCTGCATCACATCAAAAAACACACACACACACACACACACGCTCTGCATCACTTCAAAACACACACACACACGCACACACACACGCACACACACACACACACACACACACACACACACACGTACACACACACACACACACACACACACACACACACACACACACACACACACACACACACTCTGCATCACATTAAAACACACACATATAAACTCATTATGCAGTGTATTGTTTGTAATTCTCTGTTCAAGTCATTTTATTTATTTAATTCAATCTTTAGTAAAAACCACCAATAATAGCGATAAATCTGCAATAAAACAATATATTTATACAGTCCCAAATTGAGATCAATAAAGTACATACAAAAACACAACCAAACACACCTTCAGCATCACGACACACACACTCAGTATGTAGTATATTTTTGGTAATTCTCTGTTTATTAGGGTAGACAGGCAAACATGACTGAGACATTTTATAGCATTATATCAAAATAAAAGACAACAATCGAAATAAGTTTGAGTTTATTTGTATTTATTTTTGGATAAACAGACAAACATCAAGATTTTAAAGCAGTATATGTTTTAAACACACATGCAGTGTTCAGTATTTAACTCTCACTCATTGCCCCTCAGCTCTCTGATCGCCATCATGAGGAAATCATCCAAAGGCTCCAAAACCTCCGTGAAGACAGAGCAGCCTGCAGGTGAGTCTCAATGCACCTAAAGTTCAACAAAGTTTAAAGTAAGACCAGTCAATCAATCAGAATCAGGTTTATGGCCAGGTACGTTTACACATACAAGGAATTTGCTTTGGTATCTGCTGGTGCGAACATAACATATCTAAAAAGATATGTTGCAAAGTAGTTTAAAAAAAGCAATATATAAGGATAATAACAAACGAGTATTTTTAAGAAATAATTTAGCATAAAAAAAGGTATTTACACCATATTTCAAAGTAACTATACAAATAACCTTACAAGCTAAAATGGGATAATGAGTATATGGCTACAGTCAATTCTATTTTAAAATGGAGGGCTGTGCAGACATGTGTGCAAAAATGTGCAAAAAGCAGTCAGAGTTGAGCATGAACATGGCTCAATAAGAAAGTTATGTTGTTATACCTCTAAAGATTAAGATAGAATGATAGCTTACTGTCTGATCAAGTCTGAAATGTTCCTGGTCCACTGCAGCTCCATTTGAAACATCAACAAGGACAGATATTAAGACGAGAAACAGACATTTAACATAACATCAGGATCACTGAAGACAATATGTTCAAGACCCTTTAACGTACATTTGATTTGGGATTTAACTTTTTATCTAATTGTAAGATTGACCCTGTATCTCCAATTTGATGCTAACAGAGGTATTGTTCATTTTTAATTATGTTTAAGACTGATTTATCGAGTTCCTCAAAGGGTTGACCTACAATCTTTGAGCAGTTTTGACTCTAAAGTCGTAAATTAAGCATTTTTTACCATAGTATAAATGCTTAATGTTCCCCTTTTACATTCACTATCTATATAACTAGTTAGCTAGCTTACGTTAGCTCTTTTTTTAGCTTGTTCCTAACATTGTAGTCCTGCCAGTAATTTAATAATCCCATTGCATCTATTTGTATGTATCTGTGAGGGAATACAGTAACCTTCATTTGTATCCTGATGACAGAATCCCATCACCTGTCATCCATTACCTCCCCAAACCTGATTATATACCGTATTAAAACTAAAATCGTTGAGGTTTCTTTACTCCAGAAGGCGAGGGTGACGACGTGAAGGCGAAGGCGGTGAACGAGATGATGGAGAGGATCAAACATGGCGTTGTGCTGCGGTCCGTCAAGAGTCAGGAGAGCAAGGTGAGGAAGAGACGGAAACACTGAGGGGATTTCAAGAGGAAGCTGCTTTTATTTATTTAAAAAAAAACTATATTTTAGGAGTTTTCTGATCATAAAATAGCATTTGAAACAAATCTATAAGTCACAGATACCCAGAATTAACCTGTAGTGGCCTTCAGAAAATAGCATTTGATAAAGTATTATTGTCACAATACAGATTTTTTTGTAATCTATATCTGACTTTCTGACAATAGCCCTCACAAAAGAATCAACTAGGCCTTCATTATATTGTCTTTTCAGATATATGAGCCAATGAGTGTTTGTTAATAATCACTAAAATTAGGAAAAAGTGCACAATAAACAAAGTAAAATGTTAATTTCACTATTGCCATTATTTCTTTTTAATTTATTGAGCATTTTCTATGGATAACGCAATAATATAATTTCTGGCGATAATTTAAAATGAATTAATTCTGCCCCTGCATCAACAATAGAGAGGAGGTCAAAGGTCACCACTCTCTGACAACAGAGGTGGTTAAATATTCCTGTGACATCAGAATGATAAAGGAAATATCAATCTCCACTTCCAAACATGTCAAAGCAGCTTTTGTTGTTTTAGTGTGATAGAGTGGTGCAGGAATGAGTCAATAAACCATGAATGAGTCAGCATTTTAACACTTCCTGTTCCCTCCTCTTAAAGTCAATGGTTTTTTTAACGTGTTTTTGTTTAGAAGCGCAACATTAGCCACCTTTAGCTTAGCGGTGGTGACGTGAAGTCATGTGACCGTGCTGTAGTTCCTTTATAGCCCAACATTAGCCACCTTTAGCTTAGCGGTGGTGACGTGAAGTAATGTGACCGTGCTGTAGTTCCTTTATAGCCCAACATTAGCCACCTTTAGCTTAGCGGTGGTGACGTGAAGTCATGTGACCGTGCTGTAGTTCCTTTATAGCCCAACATTAGCCACCCTTAGCTTAGCGGTGGTGACGTGAAGTCATGTGACCGTGCTGTAGTTCCTTTATAGCCCAACATTAGCCACCTTTAGCTTAGCGGTGGTGACGTGAAGTAATGTGACCGTGCTGTAGTTCCTTTATAGCCCAACATTAGCCACCTTTAGCTTAGCGGTGGTGACGTGAAGTCATGTGACCGTGCTGTAGTTCCTTTATAGCCCAACATTAGCCACCCTTAGCTTAGCGGTGGTGACGTGAAGTCATGTGACCGTGCTGTAGTTCCTTTATAGCCCAACATTAGCCACCTTTAGCTTAGTGGTGGTGACGTGAAGTCATGTGACCGTGCTATAGTTCCTTTATAGCCCAACATTAGCCACATTTAGCTTAGCGGTGGTGACGTGAAGTCATGTGACCGTGCTGTAGTTCCTTTATAGCCCAACATTAGCCACCTTTAGCTTAGCGGTACGTCATCACTCCACCACTCTATTATGTTTTCCTCTTTTGTCTTTTCTTTGTCGTCCTCCTAAAGATCAGGACGTTGGTCAGTAAACATGTCGGTTTATATTTCCTGTCTGCAGTCTGATGCACTCTGTCTGATTATCTCCTCTCTTTCTCTGCATGTGTCTCCACAGAGAGTAGCAGTAAAAGTGAGTATATTGACCTTTGCATCAATCTTGTGATGTGGGGGCGACACACACATACACACACACACACCCACACACACACACACACACACACACAAACACACACACACACACACACACACACCACACACACAAACACACACACATATGGGCTGCTTTTTGGATTATTGTTCCGCTCCTAAGGGAACATTTCTTATGTAAAGCCGCAATTTAATTTATTCAGCATAGAAAGTGAGTGCTTTTATGGAAAATCCCTGGCACTGAATCTCTAATGATTATTTTTATTATTTACTAAGTATATTCGTAACATCTTGAAATCTAAAATGTAGTATCACTCAGTAGAAATGCATTTATACAGAATACTTTATTTATCCCTAGGGGGAAAGTAGGTTTTAAGACAATTGCTCCTTAAAGAACAAAATATAAATGGTAGATTACATGTGCTCTGGATATTTCTTGTACTTTTGGCTAATATAATCAAACTCCTACTAACTAAATGAATTTGTAAAGGAGGTTTTAATCCTATTTTTAGGTATGAGGTATTTAGGATGTACATGCACTTAGGCAATCAGTTTTTGAGCAGGAACTTTGCATGATGATCAGAAAACTGGATTTCTTTGCAAAAATGTGTATATTACAATATTGGTGTATCCATAAATGTGATATTCCTTGTTGCTACATACATGCGTGCTAATAAACAAACTGTAATCTCCCACCTCTCACCCCTCCCATTGTTCCTCAAATGCAGCACGTGTGCCATGCTCTGACTTGTGTGTTAATAAAACATACAATTATATTTATGTTTTGTTCTTTTCTCCAGCCGCCTCAAATCAGTGAGGAGAAACCTGAGAAACCAGAGAAACCAGAGAAACCGGACAAACCTGAGAAACCTATGAAACCTCAGGAGAGCGCCATGGAGGAGCTGAAGGGCATCCTGGTAAAGATATATATGAATATGCATCTGGATTTTTTAGTTTTGTCCCAAAGCTGCTGCTCTTAAAGAAAAATAGTGTGGTTTTAGTACCGATATTAATGCTGAAATGTACAGTTAATTTAAATAAGACCAGTGTCAGTACATTGAATCAGAGCGCTCGTTGAAACATATCATAGATAATAGTAATAATAGTGAAGAGTCGTGACGCTGTGTTTCTCCAGGAGACGGTGAAGCGGAGCCCCAGTCGAGGCTCCCAGGATTCGGGTTCGTCCGTTCCGTCGGGGCCGTCTTTACCTTCAGGGAAGAAGGACAGCGAGCTGGAGGTGATCCTGAGGCGCAGACGCAACAAGGCAGGGGAGGCTGGCTCCGCAGGTACACACACACACACACACGCACACGCACACACACACACACATCCTGACTTATCTCACAGTGTAACACAAGTCATGACTTTGCGTTTCGAAATGCAATAATTTTTCAACAAATATCTACCTGTCTCAAATAGTCTCATCTTGCAATAATGGCTTTTATAAAACGGTCTACTTTGATTGATTTAATTTGATGATTATACAACAAAACCTCCAGGCGTATTTCCATTGTGGTCCTCTTGTATAACACCACCAATACTGTACATTAAGAAAAACAAAGATTTTTGTTTATTAAATTCAAGTGTCCACCCACTGTATTTATATTTAACCGGTTTATTACATTTGACCACTGAACACATGTAATGGTTTGAACCGCAGTGTGCATGTGCGTCCAGAGGAGGGCGCTGTGCTTCACAGAACGATTCACATCGTGTAACTAACAGGTCAGAATAACACTGACATGGATTTATCTGCTTTTCCATCATCGACTGACCTCATCTAGCAGAACGGTCTTCTCTAAAGAAGAGGGACCAATGGAAACGTTGTCATGTTGCCGTTGTTCAGCATGGAAACATTCATTAGCTAACAATGACATTATTGTTCTATTAATATAAAGGGAGGTCAGGTACTCTTTAAAACAGCTGCTAGTTATGGGTACTTTTTACTGAAGTACATGTTGAAGCCCTCTTTACTTTTACTTGAGTAAAGAAGTTTAGTCAGTACTTCTACTTTTACCAGAGTATTTTTAAACACCAGTATCTGTACTTCTACTTGAGCATGTGTGTACTTTTGCCCTTTCTGCTCTCCAGATGTGCCACGTCTCCTCCTAAATATTATTGTTATTATAAAATAAGCAGCAGTGACCATGTTTTATAAAGATATGATTGCCTTATTAATCAGTCAAAGAGGGCTTTATAGCTGCGACTAAAGAGACTTCCTGCAGGATCAGGTTTGAATTTGGATCCATGGTGCATTTCTTCTAATGTGATTCCAGCTGTGAACAATCAAAACCCGCTCCACACATCCGATCACTTCTTCATTTCATTCTCTCTATCCCTTTCCAAACATAACAAACTAATCTCTTCCCATCCTACACTTGTCCGCCGTAACCTTCGCTCCCTCTCTCCCTCTACCTTTGCCTCATCGGTGCTCTCAGCCCTCCCTTCCTCTGATTCGTTCCAACTACTGCCTCCAAACTCTGCTGCAGAAACTCTCCTCTCTACTCTCTCATCCACTCTGGACTCGCTCTGTCCTCTGACATCTCGGCAGGCTCGTCAGTCCCCTCCTGCTCCCTGGCTAAATGATGCACTGCGTGCTAATAGAACCGTCCTTAGGGCAGCAGAGCGGAAATGGTGGAAATCCAAACACCGTGACGACCTCCTAACCTATCAAGCTCTCCTCTCCTCTTTCTCTGCTTCGATCTCTCAGGCAAAAAGCACTTTCTTTCAAGATAAGATCCAAACTTCCTATTCCAATCCTAAAAAACTATTTTCCATCTTCTCCACCCTCTTGGACCCTCCAAAAGCTCCTCCCCCCTCCTCACTTCTGTCAAGCGACTTTGTTACCCACTTTGAAAAAAAGGTTAATGATATTCGCTCTTCTTTTTCTGACTCACCTTTACTCACCGCTGGGTCACCAGACCTTCCTTCCACCAACACACTAACCTCCTTTTCCCCTCTCTCTCCAAGTGAGGTTCTTACCCTCATTACCTCTGCCCGCCCTACCACCTGTCCTCTGGACCCTATCCCTTCAAACCTCCTTCAGACTATCGCTCCTGATATTCTACCGTTTCTCACCCATTTCATCAACACTTCTCTAACTTCTGGTCACTTTCCAAACAGTCTCAAGGAGGCAAGAGTAAACCCTCTCCTAAAGAAACCCACTCTCAACCCGTCTGATGTTATAAACTACAGGCCTGTCTCTCTCCTCCCGTTCCTGTCTAAATCACTTGAACGCGCTGTCTTTAAACAACTCTCCTGTTATCTCAATCAGAACAACCTTCTGGATCCGCACCAGTCTGGTTTCAAGGCAGGTCACTCCACAGAAACTGCTCTCATTGCTGTCACGGAGGAACTGCACACTGCCAAAACTGCATCCCTCTCCTCTGTCATCATCCTGTTGGACCTGTCTGCTGCATTCGACACGGTGAATCATCAGATCCTCCTTCGCACTCTCCAAAAACTTGGAGTTTCTGGCTCTGCACTTTCCCTCCTCACCTCATACCTGAAAGACCGTACCTACAGGGTGACTTGGAGAGGGTCTGAGTCCGACCCTTGTCAATTAACTACGGGGGTCCCTCAGGGCTCTGTTCTTGGTCCCCTCCTCTTCTCCTTGTACACAAACTCGCTCGGATCAGTCATTAGCCCGCATGGTTTTTCTTACCACTGCTACGCTGACGACACCCAATTAATTCTGTCCTTTCCCCGCTCAGAGACCCAGGTCGTCGCACGCATCTCTGCTTGTCTAGCTGACATCTCTCAGTGGATGTCTGCTCACCACCTCAAGCTCAACCTTGACAAGACTGAGCTGCTCTTCCTCCCGGGAAAAGATTGTCCAACTCTTGACCTGACAATCAACATCGGCACCTCAGTTGTTTCCCCGACTCAGACTGCAAGGAATCTGGGTGTGACCCTAGATAACAACCTGTCCTTCACTGCAAACATCGCTGCTACAACCCGCTGCTGCAGATACACGCTTTACAACATCAGGAAGATACGTCCCCAGCTGACACAGAAAGCGACTCAGGTTCTGGTCCAGGCTCTCGTCATCTCACGCCTAGACTACTGCAACTCCCTCCTGGCTGGTCTACCTGCATGTGCCATCCGACCTCTGCAGCTCATCCAGAATGCAGCGGCTCGTCTGGTTTTCAACCTTCCTAAATTCTCCCATACCACTCCGCTCCTCCGCTCCCTTCACTGGCTTCCGGTAACTGCTAGAATCCACTTCAAGACACTGGTACTTGCTTACCATGCTGCGAATGGATCTGGCCCTTCCTACATCCAGGACATGGTTAAACCGTACACCCCAGCGCGTGCACTACGCTCTGCATCAGCCAAACGACTCGTTGCGCCCTCGCTGCGAGGGGGACCCAAGTTCCCATCGGCGAAAACACGTGGGTTTGCTATCCTGGCTCCAAGATGGTGGAATGAGCTCCCCATTGACATCAGGACGGCAGATAGCTTGCACATCTTCCGGCGCAAACTGAAAACTCATCTCTTTCGACTCCACTTCGAGCGTTAGAACGATTAACGAAGCACTTTTATACCAATAAAGGACTGGATTACCTAAAGCCAGTTGAGTAGCACTTGAAATGTTTGGCTCTATGAAACCTGATATACTTATATGATTCTGTTTTCTTCAAGGTTGTGTCTTCCTGGTCGAATGTACTTATTGTAAGTCGCTTTGGACAAAAGCGTCAGCTAAATGCAATGTAATGTAATGTAATGTAAAAAAGCACAACTTTTGAAAGAAGAACATCCATAACATTAATCTGTTTGCACCTTACAAATTATTTATCTAATATATCAAATTCCAATTACTTGTAAATAGACTCTCCTTGCACTATTTCTATTCTATTTTACAGGGGTCTTTACGGGGTCTTAAAAAGTATTAAAAGTTGATAAATCAATTTAGCGAAAATCAAGGCTATTAAAAAGTATTAAACGGCATTTTCCAAGGTGTTACATTTTGTAGCTTGTTTTCATTAAGTATATAAATGGTCCAAATAGGTTGTGTTCTACAGTCTGCCTGAATGTAATCATGGCGTAGGTGTGTAGTGTGATGCTGTGTAGTTTATTGATGGCATCCCGTTGGGTTTGACGTCATCTGAACAGGACATCGCACGCTCACTGCTTGATAGCGTGCGAAGCTCCGTTTACGCCGGTTGTTAAACAACATCGTTATGGGGAAATGCAAGTCTGCGTCCAAATGGTTGAAAGATACGGAGGAAGGACAATCAATACTGTATATAGTCAATGTGAGGTGAAGTGTGTCACCAAGGTAACCGGTTAGAACTCAAAGTGGCGATGAGGTCTTAAAATGTATGGAAAGGGTCCAAAGATCCAAAAACACTTAAAGTTCCAAAAATACTTCAAGTTCCAAAAATACTTAAAGTTCCAAAAATACTTAAAGATCCAAAAATACCGTAAATTCCAAAAATACTTAAAGTTCCAAAAATACTTAAAGTTCCAAAAATACCGTAAATTCCAAAAATACATAAAGTTCCAAAAATACTTAAAGTTCCAAATATACTTAAAGTTCCAAAAATACTTAAAGTTCCAAAAATACTTAAAGATCCAAAAATACTTAAAGATCCAAAAATACTTAAAGATCCAAAAATACCGTAAATTCCAAAAATACATAAAGTTCCAAAAATACTTAAAGTTCCAAAAACACTTAAAGTTCCAAAAACACTTAAAGTTCCAAAAATACTTAAAGTTCCAAAAATACTTAAAGATCCAAAAATACCGTAAATTCCAAAAATACTTAAAGTTCCAAAAATACCGAAAATGGTTGGAAGATAAGGAGGAAGGACAATCAATACTGTATATAGTCAATGTGAGGTAAAGTGTGTCGCCAAGGTAACCGGTTACAACTCAAAGTGGCGATGAGGTCTTAAAATGTATGGAAAGGGTCTTAAAAGGTATTACATTTGACTTCAGGATTCCTGCATATACCCTGTTTTATTTACTTGCACTATTATCTGTTGTATTGTGTTAAACTGTTGGAGGAGCCTGTGACCTAAGATTTTCATTGACATATCTACAGTGTAGATATTTACAAATGACAATAAAAGCCTTGAATCTTGAATTGAATCTAAGAAAACAATATCATGAAATAACAAAGAAAGATGTTATCCTCTCTTTTCCTTCTGGTTCCTCTGCAGATGAGCGTGAGGGTCAGATGAGCCACGTCTCCTCTCTGGACAGTCTGAACGGGAGGCGAACCAGCAGCGAATCGGGGAAAGATCCAGAGGTTTCGGGGGGTCTGAGCATCCCCTCGGACTCTGCCGGTCCCCGGGTCAGTCCGGAGAGACGGGGGTCCGGACCGGGACCTGCCGTGGTGGCCCGGAGGAAAAGTTCCGAGACCAAAGAGCCCAGAGCCGGGTCCTGGCAGGAGAGGAGGTCCTGCAGCTCGCTGTCTGAAGCTCAAGAGAGTTCCACCAGCAACGGCTGCTCCAACAGGTCAGAGAGAGAAGCAAACAGTGTTGTGAAAATACTGAACGTACTCTTCCAATCTGAGAGCAACATGATAACAAAGGTATCCCAACTGTAGCTGAGAACATGACAGGATGTGTGATTACCTAGAAGAGCATCAGGACTGTTTGAGGCATATGATAGCTATGTGATTAACATGATGATTCAGCCTCTATGGAGATAGACATATGACAAGCATGCTCATTTCTGACGTGGAGCTAATCTGAAGTAAACATTGAATACTGCTTTCTATTCCTCCATCTTGTGACTGTGTGACTCCCTCTCTTGGATATCAGCATGTGAAGGACACTGTTCAGGAACTAGTTGATGCTCTGTACTGTATGTGATGACTACTTCCATTCTGGAGAGGATCACAGATACATGGATCCTGAGGTTGAAGCTCAAGCCGGGGACCAGTTAGATTTTTCGTACAGGAACCAATGCTTTACCCTGTTAGCTCTTATACTGTGATCCCTTGCAACATTGTGTGCAAGAAAGTACCATTTAGCTCCATTACATTGGAGAGAAGGCAAAACATCTCTACAACCGATATCTCACTCTCTGACAGTTTCCATCTGTTTGTCTTGTCTCCACAGTGCGGACGAGGAAGATCAAACTGCGCCTGAGAAATGTGTCGAGACGAACGGAGTCGATCACGCTGAACCCGGACAGGAAGAAGTCCTGAAGGACAACGGCAGCTCCGAGTGTTAGGCTGGACTCTGAGAATCCCGGGCTTGTTTCTGTTACCTGATCCATCACTGGCTCTGATTGGCTGACGTGAGAACGACGTCATCGATATCCACTCTCTGATCAGAAGGGTTTAAAGTGCGGTCGCTCGTTTGCCTTTTTTGTTTATCGCCGTCAGAACAAGAGGGGGAAACTTTGTCGTACTTTTTTTGTATTTGTGTTTTTTTCAGAAGTATACTTATAATACCAGGTTACTCTGTTAACGAACATGTAGCTAATTTATTGAACACGTTTGAGCTTTTTCTAAATCTATTTCCTGAAGCTTTATGTTGAAAAAGCTGATTATTAAACGCAGATAAACTGTTCAGAACATGCTTGTTGTGAACGCAGCCTCACATTTCTAGCCATTGTAGAAGCCCTACCTCCTTAAAAACAACACACCTGTCACTCGTCAGCAGTTTAGAGATGAATTGAATAAAGTGTGGGTCAGTGCAGGTACTGTAACAATGATAGGAACGTTTTTGAGAGATACAATAGTCCTTAACCTCGTAGAAACACAGAAGAGTGCCTGCAAAAACTTGTGTCCATCAAAACGTCATGCTATTTTTAGAGTAAATAAATGATAGAAGACGCTACGCTAACTTTTCAAACAGACAAATAGTTGCAGTCGCAGTGATTGCATTAACTAGAAAACATAATCCGCTGTTTGTTTTCTTGATCACTTCATTGTGCAAGTGACCCCTTGAGGACATCTGGGCTTACAAGGCTTTACTCTCAGCCCATCAACATGCATTAAAAGTTCCTCTCTAAAAGGCACTGTTTACCATCTTAAAAAACGTCTGTGAGCCTTAAAGTGATTGCGATTACACCGTGGCTGGGGAAATTAGTGTGGAGATAATAAAACGATATGTATAACACACTTATCTCGCTGGCCTTAACCGTTATGAGCATAAAAACCTTCATGAATTTCTAGTAGAAAACCTTAATTTTCACCACCATCACCGACTGCTTACCCCCGTGTCTCAGAGTAGCTGATTGGCCCCCCCCCCCCCATTTGAAACATGTCTATGGATGCCTAAGTCCATGAGTGGGAAATATAATCTACGTACTCGTCCAGTATTGGATCTTCTAAAGTTTCACCATCCCGGAATAAAACAATAACTCTATCTGGTTATTGGGTTATTTTTCAATATTTGGCAGATGGGACCAAAAAGGGAACATTGACTCTGTAAACACGACTCTTAAAGTATGTGGGTCACACTGCAGCTTTTCTAAGTCAAATACTTGGATAAATGGTAGTTTGAAACTCTTTTGCCTTTTTCCATTGAATTATCCAATATTCACCGACTGCTTACCCCCGTGTCTCAGAGTAGCTGATTGGTGGCCAAGGAAAGAGATCTTATTTTATTTTAGGTGGAAAATATGGTCAACAATAAGGAATAAAAGGTTCATTATAGAGATTGCATGTCTTAAGAAAACGTACGGAAACATGCACAAAAATAAAGAATACATCTCAAATGTTTAATGCGGACATTTTGGGATTCTTGTTTGACAAAAACGTTTCTGAAAAAAGCAATTCCATTCTTTGTGTTGATTTTCATATCCTTATACCTTAAGTAGCCTCAAATCCATTCAAATATAACAATGGCTCTTTAATTGAGCTTGCATGGGATCTGTAATCCAATTAGCTAAAGTGTTAAATCATTAAACCTTTTGACAGCTCAATAAAACTGCATGTATAAAAGGTTTACCCATAATAATAATGAGCAAACATTACCTAGTATCGGCGAGGGGCTTTCTACAATGGCTGCTGTCAGGAAGATATTACTCCAGCATTTATGGGTTATTTTCTTTCGAAGGTTTCTGGAAACAAACCTGTGGATCCTGCAGAACTGTACGAGGGAAGCTGCACCTTTTTTTGCACAGGAACTCTTCAACTTGTACAATGACTGCAAACTGCAAAGCTTTTTGTTTTTTTATAATCGATGCAGAAATGATCTGTTCAATATCACTTTGTGTCATCAGAAGGAATGCACTGTACGGTTTAGATCCAGCTCTACAACCTCGTCTTTGACTTCCTCCCATGTGTGAGCGGGCTGCACAAACTGATTCACGGGAGATCAGGTTGCTTTTAGATTCATTGGTGGAAATAGGAACGAGTCCTAAAACCAGGAAGTGAGTCAGCATTTCACCACTTCCTGTTCCCTCGTCTCAGAGCCAATGGGATCTCTCCATAAGATCTAGGAAAATAGCTGGAAATAAGGTCTGTGGTTGAGACACATTGAAGAGACGGATCACGTTTTGTTCTACGACATTAAATCCATCAGCAGTGACCCCACTGGTGATTTCTGAAGACTTCACGTGTCTGAGAAACGATGGTTGTTACCAAGTGGCTGAATAGGACTACAGAAGTTGTGGAGGACGTTGTACGTCATTACGCCGAACACGTAAACACTCCTCTAAGTTAGTTTCTGTTCTGCTTGAAAGCAAGTCCCTGCCTCCTGCAGACTGTTCAAACAAACGCTTCAACTCGTTCCATTTATAATCTGTATGTTTGAATATGGATCTTAAGTTGGCGTGACGTTGAAGTCGTGCTGCTGGACTCGGCTCTAGTTCCTTTATAGCATAACGTTAGCATGTTGCTTCTGGCAGTAGGGTAGACGTGGATATTATCCGGCTGAACAAAACGTGCATTCATCAAACAGCTTCGTTTTCCACAGATCTTATTTTCCAAAATCCTGTGGAGAAATCCTGTTGCTTTTTTGTCGAGGGAACCAGCAGCGTACTTCGGGTCGGCCTACAAAAATACTTCATCACTGCACCGCTCTATATTGGATACATTTACTTAAAGGACGCTTTCCTTCAACCACTGAGGCAGTAACTCTTGTCTAGGGTTAGGACAAACACGACCAAATTCAACAATTCAATAAAAACGTATATATTCCTTAATTACTTTAAAGCATTCATGGTTTCCACCTTAAGATTTAGATAAAGAATCAGTGTCCAAAATGTGCAAAGATACCTAAAGACATGACTTCCATTGGATCTCTTTGGGGCAGTTAATAGATGAGTTTTAAGAGTCAGTTTCAATATTTAAAAAAGTAAATACAGTTCCTTTGACACCTAATTGATGATGCATTTTGATCGGGAACTTTATTTTTAACTGCAGATTCTAACCTCAATGCAATCGATAACTATGTAAATATCAATGAGTAATCCTAACCCTAACCCTCATTATTAATATTAATAGATTGAGTGACATTAACATTGATTATAAGTTCCACGTAACTTGACTTCCTGAGCAAACTGCATCCACTGATGGAGTCCAAAAGTTGTGCCGACTTTGTTCAAGAACTGTTCAAGTCTTAAAGCTCTTGAGATGTCTTGAGTCTTCATTGTGCAGCCCTGACTGTAGTATCAAGGTTTTTAGAGTATCATGAAGTTCCTCTGCTTAGTCCAACTCTTGCTGAGCCTAAACGCAGGGAGGCTGAGTGAAAAACCCAGGAACAACATACTATAAAAACTGTGCAGGAAGAACTGTAGGAAAGCACTTTCTTTCCACTCTCGCTGCTGATGCTCCGTCCAGGTTTCAGCGTGACGACTATCAGGCTTTTTGAGGCGCGAATCAGACAGATGTGGAGAATAAATGTGGGTAATATTTCAGGTTTAGAGGAACAACAGCAATGACAGTAGCACAGCGCTATCAGATCACAGAAGTGTTCACAGGGTTTCAACCAAAAACCAATCTGCAGCAGGCAGCAAAGCGTTTGGGAGAAACGACCAGAAAGCCATTTTTCTATGAATGAGCGAAGGATAAGAGCTGCTTTGAAGGAACCAGGTGCTTGTTTTATTTGTCTACCTCTCCACAAACACCTGCCTCCTTACCTGAATTACATGTTGTGGTGTGTAATGTCCCTCCACCAGAAATGAGATGTCTTCCACACGCCTTCCTCCACTGTATGCACACTCATTGTTTCTGTGCTCGGTCACTCACCGTCACATTTCACCATGCGTTCCTTGACTTTTTTATTTCGTAGGGCTGTACTGTCTATATAGAGCTTTCCTGACACGTGATGCAACATTAGGAACCATTTTTGAAGAGTATGCAATTACATAAGGCACATTTGTATGATGCTTTCACACCTTGTCATTCTTTCTTAAAACACATTTAAAAGTGCATTTTGTTCCGTCCATTAGGTGTATTTTTATTCTAATGCAAAGGACCAGGATTGAAGGAGGCACATTATAAAACCCACAGGCCTGAATCGGATGCATATCGAGGCTTGGGTGGTGTTTTGGGTCCTATTTATTAACCAAGTGGCTACTTAACAAAGGGATTCACTGTATCTGACAGAGTTTGGGTGACTATAGATATTGTGTGTGTTTGGGATATACATGGAGTGGTGTTTTTTAAAACATGAATTTTGATTTTAGCATCACTTGAAATAAATTGAAACTAAAACCAGTGTTGTTTGTCTTTTTTTTTTAAAAAGTTAAATAAACAAAAGCCACTGAAACACCTATACCAGGGGTGGCCAACCAGTCAGAGGTTAAGAGCCACATTTTTTCTATGTTACTGCAAAGAGCCACATCAAACACACAGTCACTGATACCGCTTGTTTCAGTTTTTTGTTTTCTGGAGACAAGATTTCAACCACGTCACTGATGCATTTTTGTGGCATTGGGATGTATATTTTTTAAATCCTCTGGAGCAGAGAGAGGAGCTGTGGATTATTGTTATTGATTAATGCATCAGTGTTTCTTAGGGTCAAAAACACTAAACTCACAACTAAAAATGAAAGCGTTTAGTTTATTTAATAAAAGAGCACATGTTCAATGTGAAACGTGACAGTAGTTATAGATTATTTGCAATTTGGTGCTATATATTTAAAACAAAAATGATATATATTTTGTGGGCGCGGGGCTGCGTTGGAGGGGCGCAGCACCCCTCCAAGACAATGGTAGGGGAAAACACTGGATAGTGTTTAATCAACGATAGATTTCCCCCCCCTCAAAGGTGATTGGTTCACTGCATCGCAGGTATTATTGTGATTGGCTCTTGGGCCACATCAAAATTAGACGCGCTGTCATCCTCTCATACTGACACCTGACACCACACATACGTGGGGAGATGGGGGAGAGCCGGGACGAAAGTAACACGGGACGAAAATAACGGAGCGATTTTATCCGAGCCCAAACAACTTTGACCGGCCAAATTATGTCAGAATCAAGGGCGCTGGAAGCAGGGGGGCCAGGGGGCCATTGGCCCCCCCACTTTACGGCCCTGCCCCACAATTTCGCAGCAGCGGATGCCACGGAACACTGTACACATCCCGTTTCAATAATTCCCCTCTACTCTAAAGTCGCATCTAAAAAGAACGCCATCTGATCTAGCTGTGTATATTTTGTTATTTTTGATTGTTATATTCAATCTCATTAGCTACAGGCATGTTTGAAGCTTGTAAAGGGAAGAACACAGCTCGCCTCTCACTCGCCACTCTGCTCTTCCACAGCGCCGTTTCCCCTCCCTCCGCTGACATTATGAATGTAAGGAACAGTAATCATAGATAACACCGCAGGGTCCGTTACAGTTTGTTTTCATCTGATTTCAAATAAACAAAGTCTTGGCTTTCAGAATATTAAACTTGTTTCGGCAAATTCAGATGATAAATACAGCTTTGAAGCTTGTAACGGCATAATTACTAGCGGAGAACGGAGTAACTTGACGTCACAGCAAGCATAACAACAGCCGGTGTTTCTCCTGAAAGTTTTTCCCGGGAAACAAACGCAAAAATACACAAACACACACACGTATACACACACACACTCGCGAGCTTCCCCCAGACCAGTAATCCAAACGAAAATATATACTTTGATCATTTGCTCCGCTAATAATCAATCAGATCGATCCAGAGAAGAGGAAACTTTAAAGGCCTTTTTCTCAAAATGATGACTCGGTGACAGTCATTATATAATGTGACATATTTTGCTTAATATAGTACAAAAACAATCCTGATATCATTAGAAAGCTAGGAATCTCCTCTTTCCGTAATGTATCTATGCCACAATTTTAGATGCGTATTTAGTTAAACTAATACGTTTGCGCTGTGGACCAACACTATAAATTGACGGGGAAGGGGGTAGCAATAAAGATAACACCATTAAACAGTTACACAACATAACAGAAATAATATCGATAGCAGCATCCCTAGCAACCACCTTGGTAACAATGAAAACGTTGTATAGACACAATTTCCTGAAGTAATCTTCGTAATAACTAGCAAACTAAAGATCATGTGCATCCACTGCACACATAATCTGAAATAACAACTCATATTTCTCGCATCAAATGACATCAAAACGCATTTTAATGGCCAAACTAACTTTAAAATAGGCATTTTACACCGAGAATAAAACGAAGTTTGGCCATGTTTTTTTTTCCGCAGGGAGAAATTTGAAGATCACGTGACATAGCCATTGGAAGTGAATGGTGAAAAAAAAAGTAGGGATCTTACAATTTCAGAGGCGTTTTTGTAGAAATACTACGTCCTACGTTGTGGACCAACGTAGTTATTACACGTTTTTTTGTGAGACTGGGTTGGAGCAGCAGGTCACTTTGCATTAGGTAAAATACAGCAGGCAGACATAACAGGAAGAATATGTACATTTTAATCCAATCAAATAGGACATTGTCACACCATTCAAATGTATCCATGTACATTACAACCAATAACAAAGCTTAGATGTGTTTATTTGTTACGTTGTTTACGTTGTGTGTTACTTTGTTCAGTGTGTGTCAGCCGTTAACCTAGATAGATACACTTGCAAACATGTCAGAAGAACCGGCGCATAAGAAAACAAAATACAGTCAAACTAAGCTGAAATTCAACAACTTGAATGTCACATTCCTGACATCCACACTCCGGAGCCTGGCCCTTCAACCATAGAACCAGCGCAGCCAGATGAACCCCAGCAGCAGCTCTGCGGCCGCAGAGGCTGTCAAAACCGCCGCCGCCGGCATCGTTGAACCGAAACAGGCTGGTTCCGACTGCATGGAGGTTTGTTGTCGGGACATTGTGACGGGCAAATACAAGCTTATTTGGACAAAGAGAAGGTACTTCAATGCAGAATGGTACAAAAACAGAGAGTGGTTAATTATTTGCAAAACCACTAAACGAGCCTTCTGTGAAATATGCAGATTTGCAGCTGTCAAACGGCTTGTAACTTTCTCCAAATGTGGAGATGACAGCTTTGTAAATACCGAGTTAATAACTGGAACTTTTCACAGAGCTTACTTCAGTCAAACACCAGTCAACATTCAGCTTGTCAAACAAGAGCGTAGCAGGAAAAAAGAAGAGATGGAATGAGCAACTGCGCTGTCATATGTGGGGCTGGTCTGTAGCCTATAGTTTAATTTACAGGAAAGGAGTGAGCAGAGGGTTGAGTTGTCCATTCTTGTTCTGTTTTCTCTGACTATCTTCCTCCTGAAGACCCTCTCAGACTTTCATTTGCTCGCGCTACTAAAGAGACACGTTACCATGGAAACCAAACAACGGTGTAGCTGTATTGAAGTCCGAGTGGAAACAGTAACATTTGGTTCGTTATGTTAGAATGAAACAAATCAGATTTAGTCAGAAATCGGGAGAAATGCGGGATAAATATGACCCCGGGAGGAAAACGGGAGTCTCCCGCGAAAATCGGGAGGGTTGGCAAGTAGGCTATGTCACATACACACACACTTTTTGGCCCCCCCCCACTTCTGAAATGAATCCGGCGCCGCTGGTCAGAATTATCAACATTCAATACTTAACAGACATACTAAATATCAGGTTTAACTGTCAGGAGTAGTGTTGTCACGATACCAACATTTTGGTTTCGATACCAAGTCAAGAATTGCGATTCCGATTCTTTTTCGATACTTTTCTTAAAAAAAGGGAAACAGTCTTAAATGTAATTATTGTGCTTTATTTCACACCAGAACCAGAACCATAACACAACCTTGTAAACAATGAGAACAATAAATAAAATAAATGACAATAATTCGTATTAAATAAAATTAATAAATGTCTTACAGACAGGCCTCATGGTGTCCGTAGGCTTGACCTCACTGTCAGAGATATAGCTAAAATACATCAACATTTAGCTTCTGGCGTCTTTTTTGTCAACAAGCCGAGGCGCAGCGGCAGTTGCACTCCCACTTGCAGCGATGCTTCTCGTTTTCTCACATGCTCTAGCAGCTAGCGCATGGCTGAGAGAGGGGAGGGACTTAGAACGTGCTTGAGAGGGGCGGGACTGCAGGCACGGCTGCAGTGCAGGGATTGGAAGCAGAGCGCTGAACACACGGCTCTTATTAAAACGGCGCTTTCTCACCGGAGTACTTTTCCCCGTCATTCTTAAAGTAGGCCTACCGATAGGCCTACTAATGAAACGGAGGAATCGTAGCGTTTTTAACGGCAGGGTATCGCGGTATACCTTTCAAGTATCGGTACACCGTGCAACACTAGTCAGGAGTCAGTGTCTCTCCCCCAAACTCACACATATACAATTCGATATGAACTGAAGAGCCGCATGAAACTAGAAAAAAGAGCCGCATGCGGCTCGAGAGCCGCGGGTTGGCCACCCCTGACCTATACAAATGAATGGTTAGGACAAGCTCACCTACATTCAGAAAACAAAAGGAAACACAATATAACATACCTTGGCCCAAAAGACCAAATGCTAAATTATTTTATCGGGTAGCTCCTTCCTGGAGCGTCAGCTTCAGCGGCAGACAGGCTAAGACTGACAAAGACATTAGAGTCCTACAGGAGTAAGACTGACAAAGACATTAGAGTCCTACAGGAGTCACGAGGGAGGCAAAGAGGAGGCAAATCCTACTTTGATTGAGCTAAGTATCGTTGGTGTTTTTAATTTTTAATTTTGTTGTTTAGCCCCTCATGCTATAATCATGTGTATTTTCTCCATTCCTGTTCATGTGTCTTCTCGCAATTATCACTGGCCCCGTGTATCTCGTAATCGATATAACCGGCCTGCTCTCGTCTATCCCACGTGCTCCACTGAGATCCAACATCTAGTTTCAGGTGGCCTGTGGAACTGCCAGTCAGCTGTTCCTAAGGCTGACTTCATCTCTGGCTACACCTCCCTGCAGTCTCTGGATTTCCTTGCTCTCACTGAGACCTGGATTACTCCATCCAACACATCCACCCCAGCAGCTCTCTCCACTGCATATTCCTTCTCCCATACACCCAGACCCACTGGCAGAGGAGGTGGCACTGGTCTCCTGCTCTCTCCCAAATGGAGCTTTTCCCTCTTCAAGCTACCTAACTTTACTCCTTCCACCTTTGAGTTCCATGCCGTCACAGTAACCCATCCTATACAGTTAACCATTGTTGTTCTCTACCGTCCACCAGGCGCCTTGGGGGACTTCTTGGAGGAATTAGATCATCTCCTCTCACACATCCCTGAAACTGGCCCTCCCGCTGTACTTCTCGGAGACTTCAACCTCCAGATGGGGAAGATAGACGAACTAACATCTCTGTTAACCGCCTTTGCTTTCTCACTCTCTCCGTCCCCACCGACTCATAAAGCTGGCAATGTCCTTGATCTCATATTCTCAAGGAACTGCGCTACTTCTAACCTCTCTGTAAACCCGCTCCACACATCCGATCACTTCTTCATTTCATTCTCTCTATCCCTTTCCAAACATAACAAACTAATCTCTTCCCATCCTACACTTGTCCGCCGTAACCTTCGCTCCCTCTCTCCCTCTACCTTTGCCTCGTCGGTGCTCTCAGCCCTCCCTTCCTCTGATTCGTTCCAACTACTGCCTCCAAACTCTGCTGCAGAAACTCTCCTCTCTACTCTCTCATCCACTCTGGACTCGCTCTGTCCTCTGACATCTCGGCAGGCTCGTCAGTCCCCTCCGGCTCCCTGGCTAAATGATGCACTGCGTGCTAATAGAACCGTCCTTAGGGCAGCAGAGCGGAAATGGTGGAAATCCAAACACCGTGACGACCTCCTAACCTATCAAGCTCTCCTCTCCTCTTTCTCTGCTTCGATCTCTCAGGCAAAAAGCACTTTCTTTCAAGATAAGATCCAATCTTCCTATTCCAATCCTAAAAAACTATTTTCCATCTTCTCCACCCTCTTGGACCCTCCAAAAGCTCCTCCCCCCTCCTCACTTCTGTCAAGCGACTTTGTTACCCACTTTGAAAAAAAGGTTAATGATATTCGCTCTTCTTTTTCTGACTCACCTTTACTCACCGCTGGGTCACCAGACCTTCCTTCCACCAACACACTAACCTCCTTTTCCCCTCTCTCTCCAAGTGAGGTTCTTACCCTCATTACCTCTGCCCGCCCTACCACCTGTCCTCTGGACCCTATCCCTTCAAACCTCCTTCAGACTATCGCTCCTGATATTCTACCGTTTCTCACCCATTTCATCAACACTTCTCTCACTTCTGGTCACTTTCCAAACAGTCTCAAGGAGGCAAGAGTAAACCCTCTCCTAAAGAAACCCACTCTCAACCCGTCTGATGTTATAAACTACAGGCCTGTCTCTCTCCTCCCGTTCCTGTCTAAATCACTTGAACGCGCTGTCTTTAAACAACTCTCCTGTTATCTCAATCAGAACAACCTTCTGGATCCGCACCAGTCTGGTTTCAAGGCAGGTCACTCCACAGAAACTGCTCTCATTGCTGTCACGGAGGAACTGCACACTGCCAAAACTGCATCCCTCTCCTCTGTCATCATCCTGTTGGACCTGTCTGCTGCATTCGACACGGTGAATCATCAGATCCTCCTTCGCACTCTCCAAAAACTTGGAGTTTCAGGCTCTGCACTTTCCCTCCTCACCTCATACCTGAAAGACCGTACCTACAGGGTGACTTGGAGAGGGTCTGAGTCCGACCCTTGTCAATTAACTACGGGGGTCCCTCAGGGCTCTGTTCTTGGTCCCCTCCTCTTCTCCTTGTACACAAACTCGCTCGGATCAGTCATTAGCCCGCATGGTTTTTCTTACCACCGCTACGCTGACGACACCCAATTAATTCTGTCCTTTCCCCGCTCAGAGACCCAGGTCGTCGCACGCATCTCTGCTTGTCTAGCTGACATCTCTCAGTGGATGTCTGCTCACCACCTCAAGCTCAACCTTGACAAGACTGAGCTGCTCTTCCTCCCGGGAAAAGATTGTCCAACTCTTGACCTAACAATCAACATCGGCACCTCAGTTGTTTCCCCGACTCAGACTGCAAGGAATCTGGGTGTGACCCTAGATAACAACCTGTCCTTCACTGCAAACATCGCTGCTACAACCCGCTGCTGCAGATACACGCTTTACAACATCAGGAAGATACGTCCCCAGCTGACTCAGAAAGCGACTCAGGTTCTGGTCCAGGCTCTCGTCATCTCACGCCTAGACTACTGCAACTCCCTCCTGGCTGGTCTACCTGCATGTGCCATCCGACCTCTGCAGCTCATCCAGAATGCAGCGGCTCGTCTGGTTTTCAACCTTCCTAAATTCTCCCACACCACTCCGCTCCTCCGCTCCCTTCACTGGCTTCCGGTAACTGCTAGAATCCACTTCAAGACACTGGTACTTGCTTACCGTGCTGCGAATGGATCTGGCCCTTCCTACATCCAGGACATGGTTAAACCGTACACCCCAGCGCGTGCACTACGCTCTGCATCAGCCAAACGACTCGTTGCGCCCTCGCTGCGAGGGGGACCCAAGTTCCCATCGGCGAAAACACGTGGGTTTGCTATCCTGGCTCCAAGATGGTGGAATGAGCTCCCCATTGACATCAGGACGGCAGATAGCTTGCACATCTTCCGGCGCAAACTGAAAACTCATCTCTTTCGACTCCACTTCGAGCGTTAGAACGATTAACGAAGCACTTTTATACTAATAAAGGACTGGATTACCTAAAGCCAGTTGAGTAGCACTTGAAATGTTTAGCTCTATGAAGCCTGATGTACTTATATGATTCTGTTTTCTTCAAGGTTGTGTCTTCCTGGTCGAATGTACTTATTGTAAGTCGCTTTGGACAAAAGCGTCAGCTAAATGCAATGTAATGTAATGTAATGTAATTTTGAAAGTTATTTTGTTATTTGGTTGAAATAACTCGCTAGTCCCATATACTTAGAATATAGAATATCTAAATAATTTAACTTAATCATTGCTTACTGAGACTTCTACATACATGTTTACTAGAGGTGGGAAGTAATGGAGTACAAATACTTCGTTACTCTACTTAAGTACATTTGTCTGGTATCAGTGCTTTACTCCACTACTTATTTTTCTGAAGACTTTTTACTTTGACTTCTTACATTTTGAACACAAATACCTGTACTTTCTACTTCTTACATTTTGAACACAAATACCTGTACTTTCTACTTCTTACATGTTGAACACAAATACCTGTACTTTCTACTTCTTACATGTTGAACACAAATTCCTGTACTTTCTACTTCTTACATGTTGAACACAAATACCTGTACTTTCTACTTCTTACATGTTGAACACAAATACCTGTACTTTCTACTTCTTACATGTTGAACCCAAATACCTGTACTTTCTACTTCTTCCATGTTGAACACAAATACCTGTACTTTCTACTTCTTATATGTTGAACACAAATACCTGTACTTTCTACTTCTTCCATGTTGAACACAAATACCTGTACTTTCTACTTCTTATATGTTGAACACAAATACCTGTACTTTCTACTTCTTACATGTTGAACACAAATACCTGTACTTTCTACTTCTTACATGTTGAACACAAATACCTGTACTTTCTACTTCTTACATGTTGAACACAAATACCTGTACTTTCTACTTCTTATATGTTGAACACAAATACCTGTACTTTCTACTTCTTACATGTTGAACACAAATACCTGTACTTTCTACTTCTTACATGTTGAACCCAAATACCTGTACTTTCTACTTCTCACATTTTGAACACAAATACCTGTACTTTCTACTTCTTACATGTTGAACTCAAATACCTGTACTTTCTACTTCTTACATGTTGAACCCAAATACCTGTACTTTCTACTTCTTACATTTTGAACACAAATACCTGTACTTTCGACTTCTTACATGTTGAACTCAAATACCTGTACTTTCTACTTCTTACATGATGAACTCAAATACCTGTACTTTCTACTTCTCTCATTTTCCAAACAGCTGGTTCCTTTAGTCTGAATGTGTGTTTGATGCGTGATCATTATTATTTAGAGTCATTGCGTGCCTATTGATTTGAACACGATCCGTGTATCCATCATTTCCTGGTCTTCTCTAAAGAAGAGGGACCAATGAAAACGTTGTCATGTTGCCGTTGTTCAGCATGGAAACATTCATTAGCTAACAATGACATTATTGTTCTATTAATATAAAGGGAGGTCAGGTACTCTTTAAAGCAGCTGCTAGTTATGGGTACTTTTTACTGAAGGACATTTCAAAGCCTCTTTACTTGAGTAAAGAAGTTTAGTCAGTACTTCTACTTTTACCAGTCCTGAGTCCTAGATCTGAGTCCTGGACTTCGAGTCGTGGCTGAACCTGTCTCTGTGGTCCTGCCTGACTCTCATCATACTACTTCCCTGATGGCTCCCACAGGATTGTTGACATCCTCTTGGATCATCTTCTTATTACAGACACATGCATTTCCAAACATTTGGTATACCTATGTTGTAAATGTATTATCTCTTCGATTTACACACGGCATCTATTGCACGTCTGTCCGTCCTGGGAGAGGGATCCCTGCTCTGTTGCTCTCCCTGAGGTTTCTCCCATGTTCTCCTTTAAACTGTGGGTTTTCTCTAGAGGTGTTTCCTTGTACGATGTGAGGGTCTAAGGACAGAGGGTGTCGTATTGTCATACTGATATTCTGTACAAACTGTGAAGTCCACTGAGACAAATGTAACATTCGTGATATTGGGCTATATAAATAAACATTGATTTATTGATAGATTGATTATTTTTAAACACGAGTATCTGTACTTCTACTTGAGTAAAGGATGTGTGTATTTTTGCCATCTCTGATTTTTACTAACGTTAACATATTTATTAATTTCTGTGAGTGTTTCACACAATGTTGTTTTGCTTGTATCCTTGTATTCTGTGGAGAAGATAACATTTATAACAAGTGCACTTTCAATTGCTCTGAAAGTTGGGCACGTGTCTTTAACAATATCTTTGAGTCGCTATAATATTTTATTTCACTTCTTCTGACCGGTCCCCCTTTTATTTTGACTTTTTGTGTCAAGTTGTACACGAGGAGAAACACAGTGACTGTTGTCTCTTCAGTAAATATTTTAAAAGCTCAAATCACCTGGAATTTCCGGCATATTTACGTTCACCTTAAAGCCCCCAGAGACAAAAGTAAAATGTGTGATATTGGGCTAATGAAATAAACTTTGATGAACTTTTATTGCTGTATTTGGCGCAAGAAGTACACTTCACTGCAGAGCCCTCAAGAGCCAGACATAGGCCTAAAAGTTTATTAGCCTCAAAAATAGTGTTGCTATTAAAGGTTGTGCTACTCCATAAACCTTTAAAACTTTTTTAAAGTTAGAAAGATACCAAGGCTTGTGACTTGCGTTCTGGGGATCAATAAAGTCCAAATCATCGTTGGGCTGTCACCCAATGAGTGACGTCTGAGGAAGATACAAAATGTAGATTAAACATTGTTGAGAAAATGCTGCATCTCTTGCATTTATTGAAGTAGAGGAGCCTTATTGTTTACCTTTTTAATATAATTTTTGTTAAGTTTCAATTGCTTGGTTTTCATGAAATTAGCCTGTTTTCCTCTTAAAGTGTAACAGATTGATGCATCTCCAAAGATCATCTTAAAGGCAGTGCTGGAATTGGGCCGGTACTCACCGGTACGCAGTACCGGCACTTCTGGTTCTGACCCATGGAGTACTGGCACTTCTTGCTCAGTACCGGCATGCTGGCGGTACTCCGGTACTCATGCACCGTGCCAGTACTCAACACTCTCCCGCCGTTCTTATTATACATCCATATATATATATACAGCCGCCCGGTACTCAGTAGATGCGTCATGAGGTGCCGAACGGACATTCTCATCGCTCTAACCGCTGGAGTTTCACAGCGGCTGTCAGCTGTTTACTCCTGTCATTCAAACAGAACGTGCTGGAGAGGGGGCGGGGCTTATCTTCTCCATGTAAATACTGTGGTGGAAACGACTGTCAAAATTAACCTATTTGACCGTGATTTAATAGTAATACACGTTTCAAAATAATAATAATAATAATGCCGAAGTAACAACATACTGAAAACTGTTAGTAAAACCATGTTTTAATGCTTTACAATTGACATACCTAGATGCACGTGTGTTGTGTTTATGCAGTGCAACTCCCACCCAGTGGGTGGCTATGTAGAGTGATAGAACAGAGCAGGCACGCCCCCGAGAGAAGGAAAGCAAGTCACGTCACAAATTAGCATTTCTAAAATGTTAGCGTGGATTAATAAAAGTGCAAAAAGACAGCGGTTGTCGCCGGAAGAAACTTCAAATACAGAGAATGCTGTGCCTGTGTTGGAAATTGTGTCTGATGGGGAGCTTTCTTTGGTTGATCCTCCTGCTCCAAGTTCTAGTGCATTAGCATTAGCACTAGCTCCGCCGCCTCCTCCAGAGCCTCTAACGTTAGCTGCTGCTGGCGCAACTGCCACCACCAACACCGGGCAAAGCGATGCACCTGACTGCTGGACAACGGACCAGGTGCAATATTTTTGCAAGACCAATGCATGGCTCCTTCTTAAAGATAAGAAGCTAGGATGTCGGATATGCAGAGATGTCAAATCTTTGGGAATACACACTGGACAAGGACTGAAACTGTCAACTGAATGGGGTGAGTGTGCAGTGTCTCATTTCGGTGTTGACAAGGGCAAACAACAAGCTAGCCTGAGAAAAAAAATCAAAGAACATAAAGAATCACAAGCCCATGTAAAAGCTGCTGACATCCTTTCATCTGCTTCACGTGAAACTATTCAACATCAAGTGCAGTCTATGCATAAATCTGAATTAGACACCACTATCAGAGTTTTTCGAACGGCATATAAAATTGGCAAACATAGCCGGCCATTCACAGACATGCCAATTGATTTGAATGTACAGAAACTGAATGGGCTGAACGTGGGCAGGGTTTTGCACTCCAATAAAACCTGTGGCGAAATCATCGACCACATAGCTCATGAGCTGAAGAAAAAAATGGCAAAAGACATTACAGAAAACCAAAGAAAACTCTGTGTTTTGGTCGATGAATCTACCACTATTAGTGGTAAAACGGTGCTTGTTGTGTGTCTACGCTCAGCATTAGCTGATGCTGAGCCCGAAACGTTTTTTTGGGAGCTGATCGAGTTGGATGGAACAACGGCTGATGACATCACAAAGGCGTTAATGGAGTGTCTTGGAAGAGATTTTAACGAGGACTTTTTAGGTCAGTGTTTCGTTTCTTTTGCATGTGATGGGGCTTCAGTCATGCTAGGGAAGAGAACAGGCGTTGCTACCCAGTTGTGTAGTAAATTCCCAAGCCTGTTTGTGTGGCACTGCTCCAATCATCGTCTAGAGCTGGCAGTTGGGGATGTGGTCAAGGAGGTCTCAGGGCTCAATCATTTCCAGATCTTTTTTGACAAACTCTATTCCTTGTTCCATGCCTCCCCCAAAAATCAGAGGCAGTTAGCGCAGTGTGCGCAAGCAGTCGGACAGCGTCTCCTGGTGATAGGGCGTGTTTTGTCCATCCGCTGGGTGGCTTCAAGTGAAAGGAGCGTCAGAGCAGTCTGGGAAAACTACCGAGTGCTTCATGATCACTTCACAAATGCTGCAAACGACACGAGCAGGGATTCCAGAGACAGAGCAAAGTACAAGGGCCTGGATGATGTGCTCACATCTGCAACGTTTGTCAGCAATCTGGGACTGATGTACGATGCGCTCACAGAGCTCAGCGACCTCTCTCGGCAACTCCAAAAAAGAGAGATGACACTGCCTACAGCAGATAGGCTCTTAACTCGAGAAATAAGAGTTTTTGAATCCATGGTCAACATGCCTGGCCCACACATGACTACAGTTCATACAGCTCTAGCTGAGAAGTCCTTCAAGGGTGTTGCCCTGCGTGAGAATGGCAGGCTTGTACAGATTCATGCAGGTCAGTTTTTCCGCAGTATGGTAGAGAATCTGAGACACAGAATGACTTCCACAACCTCCTCTCATGTCAGCACAAGAGAAATCCCATTACATGGCCGGGAGGCCCGGGACAATCAGCTAATCCAGGACATGAAAGTTATCCATCCTGGAAGTTGGCCTGAAAAGGAGTTAGACGTACAGTATGGGGACGTAGAGGTGCTATGTTTGTGCGAAGTGCTGAAAGTGGACAGAAGAGAGACTGTTCAGGGCTTTCGCGAATACAAGGAAACCAGGGCATCCCGTACACCTGCTGCCATGGAGCCTCTACTGAAAGCAGTCCGAACCATCGCTGTCTCCACTAGTGAGTGTGAGTGGGCATTCAGCTGCATGAACGATATCCTTACTGCAAAAAGGAATGCTCTCTCTGTCAGCCGACTGTCCAGCCTGGTTTTCATTAAATGTAATGGACCATCACTAGGACAGTTCAATCCGGAACAGTATGTGAGGTCCTGGCTGGCAAAGGGAAGGAGAAGTGCTGATGAAAGAGCCTGTCCAGCTCCAGCCCCTGATACTGATGTCCCCAAGGCCTTCTGGAGCCTTTCTAACAATGTGAAGTATATTGCAAAGCAGCTCACCCAGTGAGAAGACTTTTGGCATAATGTGCCGATTTGTACAGATCCTGGAGATAGAAGGACTTCAGACCAACTAGGGAGTTATCTGATCAGCTTGGTGTTCAATGTAACTCTTTACCATGGCTCAGACTTTGTTACTTGCAGTTACAGTTTCTCATTTTAGATTGTGCAAATTTTGCATTTGTTTTTACATGTTCTTTGTTCATGCTCTTTATCATTTTTCTGAGTTGGAAAGTTAGATTGCATCATAGTTTACTTTATACATATTTGTATTCTTCAGTGGTGAAGTATATTGCAAAGCAGCTCAGCCATGTGAGAAGACTTTTGACACTTTTTCGTTTTTCGTTTTCTGAGTTGGAAAGTTAGATTGCATTCAAAATGTACAGAAATACTTAATTTTGTTAAAGCTTTTTATAAAAAATGCTTCTGACCAGAGCTTTGTTTCCTTGTCATTAATGTTGAACACCACCAGAGGGGCTCTCACCTGAAAGGTCTCTGCTTCATGTGTCTTCAGCAGAAGATCTAGACTTTGATTGCTATATTTTCAGTTAATATTGACCTTACTGAGCTTTAGCCATATCCGCTGCCTATCATAAAAAATGTTAAGTACAGTGAACCTTTCTAAAATATACAGTAGTAAAGAGACAAACCCACCAGCATTATAGTAGCCAAATTCTTGTTTGTGGGCTGTATATATAAAATTGACTTGAAAAAGTTGCTGATTTTAGAGTACTGGCACCTTTTTCATTCCAATTCAAGCACTGCTTAAAGGCTTCGGAAACTGGGGACAGAAGGGGAGAGGGTACCAGGAAGGCACTTTTTAAGTATTTGAGTGAAACAGGTTGATTACAATAATTTAAAATAACGTAAACACAGTGGTACACTTCCACAAGTGGTGATAGGATGACATGGTGATACACACTCTTGTACAGTAGATGGCGGTATGCACCTTAAAGTTAATAAGTTGATGAACCTGTGTGTGTGTGTGTGTGTGTGTGTGTGTGTGTGTGTGTGTGTGTGTGTGTGTGTGTGTGTGTGTGTGTGTGTGTGTGTGTGTGTGTGTGTGTGCGTGTGTGTGTGTGTGTGTGTGTGTGTGTGTGTGAATATGCAGTGGTGTTCATTTGTAAATCATTTAGTATAATCACACAAATTCTGTGTTTTATATTTAATAATTCTGTGTTCTTCATTTATTGAACGTGCAATACCTGACTAGGTCTGAGAGGCGGAACCTCTGAAATGTAGTCATGTACTCAGAAGATTATTTTTGTGGGGACTTCCCCCTTCATATTGTGTGTCCCTCACGTTTCCTCTTCCCTTTTTGCGAATGTTCCATGTGAGAAGAGTTGGTGTGAGGAGAAAAACAATTGAATAACGACTGATGTGTTGTATGTTGTCAGATTATCATTGAATAAACGGAGATCGCCTCAACTGTGTGCTGGCTCGGGTCTCATCCCTCATCAACACATTACAAGCAGACACCGCTTAACCACACGTGTGTGTGTGTGTGTGTGTGTGTGTGTGTGTGTGTGTGTGTGTGTGTGTGTGTGGTGTGTGTGTGTGTGTGTGTGTGTGTGTGTGTGTGTGTGTGTGTGTGTGTGTGTGTGTGTGTGTGTTGTGTGTTGTGTTTAATGGGGGTTTTGAACCTCCAATCTTGAAGCATTGAAGTCTTCAATGTTTTTGTTACTATTATGTTGGAACTTGAGCATGATTCCTATCAGAGGGAGGGGCTGCAGACGGGGAGGGAAGTTGAAAGTGAAAGTATGAAGTCATACTTGTCAGACTGCCAGACGCCATTTTACAGCTTGACGGAGCAGGAGGACAACAGGGTGAGTGTTAACACCAGGATCTGCTTTCTAACACATTCATTATTTACTCTGTCAAACTGGATGTCAGAAAATAACTTATTGGTTAAAAATGTGCGTCATAGAGTCCAATGAGACTTCTGCAAGTGTTGTGAACTTTTATTATTTCCTGTTTCCTGATTCATCAGAGTTACATGTGACGCAGTCAAAATGGAGAGCGGCCTGAAGGCTGACTGATTTCATGTCTTTTAACCAAGTTTATTATTAAGATGGTTTAGATTGAAACAAGTGTGTGTGTGTGTGTGTGTGTGTGTGTGTGTGTGTGTGTGTGTGTGTGTGTGTGTGTGTGTGTGTGTGTGTGTGTGTCTCCAGTGTTACTGGTTTGTCTCTCAGACTGGAGAAGATGAGTGATTTAAAAGATGAGGAAGAGGACACATCTCCAGTCCCCAGCTGTCTGTCTCTGAAGAGTGACCGGTCTATGTGGGAACCTATAACCTTCAGAAATGACCCTGGACCCTCAGACACAAAGTAAGAGTCTGTTTCTACTGTAACCTGACCTGAAGAGGATTCTGTTTTTATGTCATCTGATAATCTAAACTGTTTAATGAAACCCAGTAGAGTACCTTAACAAAGTTGGACTCTTGCTCCTTGTCATCGTCAGCAATAGTGTAGCGGCCAAAATCATATAGAAATAAAACAGATAATTAACTTAAAATAATGCAGCCACTGCGGCACTAGTTAGCAGATCTTACGCAGGGCAATGATCCAAGTCCAGACAAGATTATCCGTTGTGCATTTATTATGATCCAATATCATTGACAATGAACAGGTTTCCTATGGTTGGTTCCTTTAAGCCTTTCCTATGGCTTTCCTTTCTTGTGTTTGGAAAACCCTGTTAAAAAACCGTTTGCCTGCTAGTGCTCTGGCTCCCACCTCCACCTGTCTCCAATATGTACAATTACACCAGGTGCTCTAATCACAGTGCCCAAACATGCCTTCAAAATAAGAGCATAGAAACGACTTTAACTTATGACACTAACTAAGAATACATTTACAATAAACACTATAAACAGCAAGACAAATAAATGTTAAACTATTAAATAATATTAAGAGACATATAGCTCCAACAAATAGTAAATGATCTACCAGTGAAATCATCCTCACACTCTACATGTTGGACTTTGTGTTAAATTAAGCAAATAAAATACAAATATGAAAACGTTTCACACTCAAATGCATTTTAACAACAGAAACCCACAATCAAGACTCAAAAACTCTAAAGATCTTTAATCAGGTGAACAGTCATAGATCAAAATCAACTCTTTAAATAAACTAATGATGTTTAAAACATGTGTTGTTTCCACAGACAGAGAGCAGAGTCTCCAGTCCCCAGCTGTCTGTCTCTGAAGAGTGACCGGTCTATGAGGGAACCTATCAAATTCAGAAATGAACCTGGACCCTCAGACACAAAGTAAGAGTTTCTACTGTAACCTGACCTGAAGAGGATTCTGTTTTTAGTACATTAACAAAGTTGAACTCTTGCTCCTTGTCATCATCAGCAATAGTCAAGTCTCCTCTGATTTGGGTGCAGTTTCCCCTTGAAAGGGACTTGAGGCATCTACTGACTTTGAACAGGGTTCCACTCCAATGACACAGCTTTACTTTTCAGTCTTTTATTTCAGCAGTTTACTTGAAACAAGAAAGATGCATTTAGACAACTAGCAAGTTATTAAAAATAAACAAAGCATGCAAACAATACACTGACACTGCTGCCTTAATTGTGAATATTTTACAAATAAACTGGGCAGACTAAGCACAGAAATATTCATTTTAAACATACATTCTCTAAACCCGAGCTCTTTTAAAATCTCTGCAGATTGACTGGATTTTATTAGAAAGGTTTTTAGTAAATCAAATGAATTATTTATAACAAGAAAGATTGTATTTATTTATTGTTCTTCTTAAATTCAATGTATTTAACCTCCTAAAATCGTATATATCCTTTTAACACCTATCAGAGTAGGCTAATTGCAGGATGTTAAAAATAAATAGGTCCTTCTTTTATCTATCCTTTTAACAATAACTAACAGAGAGTCTAATGCTGCATTCACAATGCGATGTTTGGGGGCGGTGCGATTACATGTAAAGTCAATGCAGAGATGCGGACAGACGCAAATTCACTCCGGCGGCGAGCATGAAGCGGTGGACGTGGTGCGAATCACGCGATTGAAGCGGGCCGCCTCAAATGCAAGAGTTACATTTTTTCAACTCGAGCGTCAAATTCAGGTGGCGCGTTCTCACGAAAGCCAATCAGCGTTGGGATTCCCTCTGACGTCCTGCTGTTGATCAGTTGTAAAGATGGAAGAGATGATCGTTGTGGCTGTGAGTGGGTTCCCGGAGATGTACGATACACTTCCACAGAAGGTACAAGGCAGCAATAGTTGTTCCTCCATAGTCAAGGACAGAAATAACCAAAACGATCTTGCATGGAAGTGTAAACAACCTCAACTGTCCGTCAACGGCGCGGCGCGTCAACGGTATGTCTGTTTTGAATGACGCGATATAACAAACTGCAAGCTGAGGTGAAACTCGAGCGTTTAGAGCGAAGCGAATATTCACATCGCGTCCGGTGTGAACGCAGCATAAGCTCAGAATGTTCTGCAAAATTAGCGCACCAAATTGATACTTATATAAACAATGGTTATAAAAGGACACGTGGCACACACGCAAACAATTACCAGAACATAAAACATCTGAGCGCACCGTGGCTCTGCGGACCTCTCACACAACACTAAGGATCTGAGTGTCTGACCGGCTGCCTGTGAGGACTTGGTAGAATGCTTCCCGTCTGCACTCTTCAGTGTGTTACCGGCTGCCTGTCCTGACTTGGTAGAATGTTTTCTATTTTTTTATTGATATGTATTTATATATATTATTTTCCGACTAATTGTAATCTGTATTTATTTGATCATTATTATAGCCTCAGGCTCTGTTTGACTTCACAGCAATAGTAAATGATCTACCAGTGAAATCATCCTCACACTCTACATGTTGGACTTTGTGTTAAATTAAGCAAATAAAATACAAATATGTAAAACGTTTCACACTCAAATGAATTTTAACAACAGAAACCCACAATCACGACTCAACAACTCTAAAGATATTTAATCAGGTGAACAGTCAGAGATCAAAATCAGCTCTTTAAATAAACTAATGATGTTTAAAACATGTGTTGTTTCCACAGACAGAGAGCAGAGTCTCCAGTCCCCAGCTGTCTGTCTCTGAAGAGTGACTGGTCTATGGGGGACCCTCTAACCTTCAGTAATGAACCTGGACCCTCAGACACAAAGTAAGAGTCTGTTTCTACTGTAACCTGACCTGAAGAGGATTCTGATTTTATGTAATCTAATATATTAAACTGTTCTTTAATGAATCATGTGAGCACTTTGTAAAGGGAACACGCAGCAGAGTACAGCAAGCTAACATTATTTGAGGATAATTCAATATGCAATTATATTATCATTGTATCTGTGGTATGAAAGGGTTTTAAATAGCAAACATGTTGATAAATACTGATTTAAAACTAAATATATATCATCCAAAACATTCTTTAACTACTTGGGCATGTTTATGATATGTCTTTTTATGATGTTTATTAATAATAGCAGTCACCTGGTGAGCTGGTTGAGTTCAGCATTAGCAGATATAACAGAGTTTCAGAGATTACATGTAGAGTCAATGCAAAGACCCAGATCCGTGCCTGGCAACACGAAGGAAGTGAAGATGGGAAATTCATATCACCTGCGTATTCGTGCAGCGTGACACATTTCAACTTGAGTGTAAAGTCTGTGACGCTCTGTTACAGAAAGCTGTCAGTGTTGAGATTGTGCTCCTGTGGTCTCTGACGGTCTGAGGGGAATCAGAGAGGAGAACAGAGCTCTCCAGCAGCTCATATTCAATCAGGGTTATTCATGTTCCTGTTTAAACCAAAGACTGTCTGTGGTGCTAACAATATAGTCACTGCTGTACGTATGACTACATGAAGTTCTTCTGAGGGCTGATGGAGCAGCTAATGTTAGCCTAGCTTTAATCAAACCCATCTCATTCAGAAAACAAACGTTTGTAAATGTTTACGCTCGTTGTGTTGGAGTCAGACCTGACAAAGCTTTAACTCAGTATCAAATCAGTATCATTCTGTTGTTATTCAGGCATCCTTTCCAGATGTTTATTGCTATGAATTCACAGCAGATTCTCTGTAAGTTGGGTTTATAGTGTACCAGGTTAATACAGCTGTGTGTCTTAGTAGCAGGGTTCGTACGGGTGCTTGAAATCCTTGAAAATGCTTGAAATTTGACGTGGTGTTTTCAAGGTTGGGAAAGTGCTTGAATTTTGGGAATGGTGCTTGAAATTGAGATAAAGTGCTTGAAAATGTAAATGCTTTACTTTTACAATAAATTGCTGTCTGACTGAATAGTTCGCTTTTTAGATTAAAAGAAAAATAATTGCTTCGCTTCTAAAACAGCTCCTCTGCGGCCTTCCCGCGCTATGTGCGCGACCTGCAAGTGTTTGTGTTGCTGTGACCTGGGCATTCTGATGAGAGAGAGATGACTGTGTGCCAGGAGGTTGCCGTTTCAACGAGCGTTGGCTAGCAGAAGACAAATACAAGCCATGGCTAAGACGAGGGTCAAGCCCACGAGTAGCCTCCTGCAAAGTTTGCAACATAACGATGCGAGAGTCTGCGCTGACGAGCCACATGAAAGGTACGCCGTAGAAGAGCATTTTAGATTAGGCTAACGTTGCATGTTACGTTTGTTTAAGCTAACGTTAGCGAGCTGAATAGCGAACTCCATGAGGGATAATAATAATTGCAGGGGACAATCATTTCAGAGGAGCGTACCTATGTTATGTGCGTTACAGTCGCCATCGTGTGGTGTTCAGAGGATGAAGCACTCAAGGCATTTTGTGTTATAGCATAAATATAATCTATTGATTTGACACAGAGCGATTTTGAAAGCAATGTATTTCTACTGGTGGTATGTTTCGTGCCTAAACCAAATGTGACTTGCTCTATCGAAATCAGTCACATCGACCCGAAGACACATCTTCGTTTGTATTACTGGTCTGGGGGAAGCTCGCGAGTGTGTGTGTGTGTGTGTGTGTGTGTGTGTGTGTGTTTGTTTGTGTATTTTTGCGTTTGTTTCCCGGGGAAACACTCACAAGAAACACCGGCTGTTGTTATGCCTGCTGTGACGTTAAGTTACTCAGTTCTCTGCTTGTAATTATGCCGAAGCTTCAAAGTTGTATTTATCATCTGAATTTGCCGAAAGAAGTTTAATATTCTGAAAGCCAAGACTTTGTTTATTTGAAAACAGATGAAAACAAACTGTCTTTATATAAAATTGAAGTATTATACAAGTAAAACTACATGTTGCTTTAATCCCATGTAATGGTAGAATGAACACAGTCTTCCTTTGAAGATGTAGAAGTCAGGTTCTTGAGTAGTCAGCATTACCTACAAATCATTGTACACATTTGTAAATATTATTTTCCACTTGTTTCCATTGTGAGTCTATTTCTATGCAGCTCTGCGTGATTTTGTGGCTACAATTCAGACTAATACGCTACTAGAGGTGGAATAAGTACTCAGGTATTGTACTTGAGTAAAAGTATAAGTACTCAGATCTTGTAGTGAAATTATAAGTACTCAGATCTTGTACTTGAGTAAAAGTATAAGTACTCAGATCTTGTACTTGAGTAAAAGTAGAAGTACTCAGATCTTGTACTTAGCAAAAGTAGAAGTACCAGAGTGTAGGAATACTCTGTCACAGTAAAAGTCCTGCATTCAAAATATTCCTCAAGTGAAAGTAGAAAAGTATTCTCATCAAAATATAGTGAAAGTAGCGACAGTGAAAGTAGTCGTTGTGCAGATTGGTCCATTTCAGAATATATGATATGTTTTATAATGATTGATCATTAAAGTGTTCTCAAAGCTGGTAAAGGTGCAGCTAGTTTGAAGGACTTTGTATACTGCAGGGTAGCTGGTGGATTCACTCCAGGTGGAACTAAAGTCTGATTCAACACTTGATTAGATTTCACATCATTCATCCAGATCTGTGAAGTAACTAAAGGTATTAAATACATGTAGTGGAGTAGAAGTACACCATGTACCTCTGAACTGTAGTGGAGTAGAAGTACACCATGTACCTCTGAACTGTAGTGGAGTAGAAGTACACCATGTACCTCTGAACTGTAGTGGAGTAGAAGTACACCATGTACCTCTGAACTGTAGTGGAGTAGAAGTACACCATGTACCTCTGAACTGTAGAGGAGTAGAAGTACACCATGTACCTCTGAACTGTAGTGGAGTAGAAGTACACCATGTACCTCTGAACTGTAGTGGAGTAGAAGTACACCATGTACCTCTGAACTGTAGTGGAGTAGAAGTACACCATGTACCTCTGAACTGTAGAGGAGTAGAAGTACACCATGTACCTCTGAACTGTAGTGGAGTAGAAGTACACCATGTACCTCTGACTTATGTTTACTGCCAACCTAAAAGTACCTCAAAAATAGTAATCAATAATGTATTGAAAAGTTATTTGGCTGATTGTTGTATATCGGCTCAGACAGGTTTATATGGGACATACAGATGGGTCACTGATTTTGAAATATTAAACTTAGTTTTATTTTCATAAATTTTTCATCCTCGTGTAGAAGGCTATCACAAAACACACATGTGGTTGTTTATAGCATAAAGAACATCTGATTTAATGTGAGGTAGGGAAATAATCATTTGAGTATGTGTATATAAATATGTAATTTACAACAGCTGTAAGCTGCTTGAAAAGCTGGAAAATGCACCTTGAAAATGCTTGAAAAGTGCTTGAATTTGACTTTGGAAAAGGTGTAAGAACCCTGTAGTAGATGCAGTGCACTTGTGCTCCTCTGGGGGATGTCATGAATCCAGACAGGATGCTCTTTGGTTTCATGATAATATGAATTGTAAGCTATCTACCTATACCACAAAGGTATATTGTAGAGACCTTTTTTTAAATATCAAACTAGAATGTTCCCCCTTGTTGTACCTTTGGGGATAATCAGCTCCCCTAAAGTGCTATAAAGGATGTGTTCCTCTCCACAGAGGGAAGAGGCAGAGTGGTGTTCCTGTGGAGGAGCAGCTGTCCAGCTGTGCTCTGTGTCAGGACGTCCTGAAGGATCCAGTCTCTACCAGCTGTGGACACTGGTTCTGCAGACAGTGCATCACCTCATACTGGGAGCAGAGACCTCCATCAGGAGACCCCTCCTGTCCCCAGTGTGGAGAGAGATCCAGAACCAGAGCTGGCCTGCAGACAGCCAGTCAGAGCAGCTCTGTGCGAGGTAAGAGGCCGAACTCATGCAGCGTCTTATTCCTCTTCCTGGTTCATTTGGTCTGGATCAGGTATTCTGTTGTAGAGCATAGACATTAAGCTGTTTGCAAAACATTTCAACTCAGTCTATTTTTTATTAGTTTTATTGTTAGATTCTCAAAAGCATTTCCTGATTCTCTCGTGTTCCCTTCTCTTCCAGCAGATAGTGGTCTGCAGGAGGTTCTAGATGAACATAGGCTCAGTCTGAGGAGGAGATGTGAACGTGTGACTGAAGGAACTGATCAAAGTGAAACCCTCCTCAACAGCATCTTCACTGAGCTCTACATCACACAAGGCCAGAGTGAAGAGGTTAATACCCAGCATGAGGTGAGGCAGCTGGAGACAGCTTCCAAGAAGGAGACCCTCCATGAAACTCCAATCAAGTGCCAGGACATCTTTAAAGCCTTACCTGACCAGCAGACTCTCATCAGAGCGGTCCTGACCAACGGAGTCGCTGGAGTTGGAAAAACCTTCTCAGTGCAGAAGTTCACTCTGGACTGGGCCGAGGGTTTGGGAAACCAAGATGTCAGTCTGGTGATCCCGCTCTCCTTCAGGGAGCTGAACCTGATCAAAGGTGAGCAGTACAGTCTTCTCAGGCTGCTCCATGTTTTCCATCCCACCTTACAGAAGGTCACAGCAGAGCAGCTGGCTGTCTGCAAAGTGCTGTTCATCTTTGACGGCCTGGATGAAAGCAGACTTTCTCTGGACTTCAGAAACAATGAGGTTGTGTCTGATGTCTCTCAGCAGTCCTCAGTCAACGTGCTGCTGACAAACCTCATCAGGGGGAAGCTGCTTCCCTCGGCTCTCGTCTGGATAACTTCCAGACCTGCAGCGGCCAATCAGATCCCTCCTGAGTGTGTGGACAGGGTGACAGAAGTACGAGGCTTCACTGACGCCCAGAAGGAGGAGTACTTCAGGAGGAGATTCAGAAAGAAGAAGAAGGCCAGCAAAATCATCTCTCACATCAAGGGCTCCAGGAGCCTCCACATCATGTGCATGATCCCAGTCTTCTGCTGGATCACTGCTGCAGTTCTGGATCACATGTTGACTACAGACCAGAGAGGAGAGCTGCCCCAGACCCTCACTGACATGTACTCACACTTCCTGCTGGTCCAGACCAAGAGGAAGAAGCAGAAGTATGAAGCGGGAAATGAGACGAGTCCACAGCAGCTGACGGAGGCTGACAGGAAGGTTCTTCTGAAGCTGGGGAGGCTGGCGTTTGAACATCTGGAGAAAGGAAACATCATGTTCTACCAAGAAGACCTGCAGCGCTGTGGCCTTGATGTCACCGAGGCCTTGGTGCACTCAGGAGTTTGTACACAGATCTTCAAAAGAGAGAGTGTGATCTTCCAGAAAACAGTCTACTGCTTTGTTCATCTGAGCATTCAGGAGTTTCTGGCTGCAGTCTACATGTTCCACTGTTACACCAACAGAGACACAGAGGTACTGAAGGACTTCCTGCAGGGAGACTGGCCCTATGAGAACAGTGAAAACAGAGATCAGGATTACCCATCCCTGGATGTCTTCCTGAAGGGAGCCATGGGGAAATCCCTCTGTAGTAAAAATGGCCACCTGGACCTGTTTGTCCGCTTTCTCCACGGCCTCTCTCTGGAGTCCAACCAGAGTCTGTTAGGAGGCCTGCTGGGTCGCACAGGCAAGCGTCCAACAATCATCCAGAGAATCTTCAAAGGCCAGCTGGGTCGCAAAGACATCAGACCAGAAACCATCCAGAGAGCCATCAAGAACCTGAAGAAGATGAGCAGTGATGAAATCTCTCCTGACAGGAGCATCAACATCTTCCACTGTCTGACAGAGATGAAGGACCACTCAGTACATCAGAAGATCACAGAGTTCCTGAAGTCAGAGAACAGATCAGGGAAGGAACTCTCTGTGATCCACTGCTCTGCTCTGGCCTACATGCTGCAGATGTCAGAGGAGGTTCTGGATGAGTTGGACCTGAGTCAGTACAACACATCAGATGAGGGACGACGGAGACTGCTTCCAGCTGTGAGGAACTGCAGGAAGGCCAAGTAAGTCCAGATGTGATTAACTTTATAAACTAATGTGGATCAGGAGTTTAATTATTCAGATAAACACTATAACATTTCTGCTGTTTAAATACTGAGAGCAAAATAAAACCAGCACTGTTCTTCTATTTATTTATAATAATAGCTAAACTGAAGCGTTCCTCTCTTCATATTGAGTGAAGGAGGCGACATGTCAAACACATGAAGGACTCTAGAGGTTTCTCAGCATGTGATCACACCACACAGCAGGACTTACAGTTATCAGAGAAATATGTTATTATTACTTTCTAGTAGTTTCTTTATCATTAAACAGACACACGTTTTCATCACAATGTGTTGGAGTTTAAAATCAGATCTATATCATTTCCCACCAATAACAGAGTTATGTCTTAATGCTGATATACTGAGAACATCTGATGGTATTCAGTTTGAATATTGAAACTTTATTGTTTTGTTAATTGTGTTTGTGTTCGCAACACAAGTTCAGATGCTCAGAGAAGCCTAAACACTTTTCTCTGGGTATTGTCCACAGTAATGACTGTTACATGTCTGATATGTGTAATGTGTATTTGTCCTCTCTTCTTCATGTCTCTTCTACATCAACATGTGTCCCCTCTTCTTCATGTCTCTTCTACATCAACATGTGTCCCCTCTTCTTCATGTCTCTTCTACATCAACATGTGTCCCCTCTTCTTCATGTCTCTTCTACATCAACATGTGTCCCCTCTTCTTCATGTCCTCTTCTACATCAACATGTGTCCCCTCTTCTTCATGTCTCTTCTACATCAACATGTGTCCCTCTCTTCAGTCTTCTACATCAACATGTGTCCCCTCTTCTTCATGTCTCTTCTACATCAACATGTGTCCCCTCTTCTTCATGTCTCTTCTACATCAACATGTGTCCCCTCTTCTTCATGTCTCTTCTACATCAACATGTGTCCCCTCTTCTTCAATGTCTCTTCTACATCAACATGTGTCCCCTCTTCTTCATGGTCTCTTCTACATCAACATGTGTCCCCTCTTCTTCATGTCTCTTCTACATCCAACATGTGTCCCCTCTTCTTCATGTCTCTTCTACATCAACACGTGTCCCCTCTTCTTCATGTCTCTTCTACATCAACACTTTGTCCCACCTCTGCTTCATTCCTTCTACATCAACATGTGTCCCCTCTTCTTCATGTCTCTTCTACATCAACACGTGTCCCCTCTTCTTCATGTCTCTTCTACATCAACACTGTGTCCCCTCTTCTTCATGTCTCTTCTACATCAACATGTGTCCCCTCTTCTTCATGTCTCTTCTACATCAACATGTGTCCCCTCTTCTTCATGTCTCTTCTACATCAACATGTGTCCCCTCTTCTTCATGTCTCTTCTACATCAACATGTGTCCCTCTTCTTCATGTCTCTTCTACATCAACATGTGTCCCCTCTTCTTCATGTCTCTTCTACATCAACATGTGTCCCCTCTTCTTCATGTCTCTTCTACATCAACATGTGTCCCCTCTTCTTCATGTCTCTTCTACATCAACATGTGTCCCTCTTTCTTCATGTCTCTTCTTCATCAACATGTGTCCCCTCTTCTTCATGTCTCTTCTACATCACATGTGTCCCCTCTTCTTCATGTCTCTTCTACATCAACATGTGTCCCCTCTTCTTCATGTCTCTTCTACATCAACATGTGTCCCCTCTTCTTCATGTCTCTTCTACATCAACATGTGTCCCCTCTTCTTCATGTCTCTTCTACATCAACATGTGTCCCCTCTTCTTCATGTCTCTTCTACTCAACATGTGTCCCTCTCTTCATGTCTCTTCTACATCAACATGTGTCCCTCTTCTTCATGTCTCTTCTACATCAACATGTGTCCCTCTTCTTCATGTCTCTTCTACATCAACATGTGTCCCCTCTTCTTCATGTCTCTTCTACATCAACATGTTCCCCTCTTCTTCATGTCTCTTCTACATCAACATGTGTCCCCTCTTCTTCATGTCTCTTCTACATCAACATGTGTCCCCTCTTCTTCATGTCTCTTCTACATCAACATGTGTCCCCTCTTCTTCATGTCTCTTCTACATCAACATGTGTCCCCTCTTCTTCATGTCTCTTCTACATCAACATGTGTCCCCTCTTCTTCATGTCTCTTCTACATCAACATGTGTCCCTCTTCTTCATGTCTCTTTACATCAACATGTGTCCCTCTTCTTCATGTCTCTTCTACATCAACATGTGTCCCCTCTTCTTCATGTCTCTTCTACATCAACATGTGTCCCCTCTTCTTCATGTCTCTTCTACATCAACATGTGTCCCCTCTTCTCATGTCTCTTCTACATCAACATGTGTCCCCTCTTCTTCATGTCTCTTCTACATCAACATGTGTCCCCTTCTTCATGTCTCTTCTACATCAACATGTGTCCCCTCTTCTTCATGTCTCTTCTACATCAACATGTGTCCCCTCTTCTTCATGTCTCTTCTACATCAACATGTGTCCCTCTTCTTCATGTCTCTTCTACATCAACATGTGTCCCCTCTTCTTCATGTCTCTTCTACATCAACATGTGTCCCCTCTTCTTCATGTCTCTTACATCAACATGTGTCCCTCTCTTCTTCATGTCTCTTCTACATCAACATGGTCCCCTCTCTTCATGTCTCTTCTATCAACATGTGTCCCTCTTCTTCATGTCTCTTCTACATCAACATGTGTCCCTCTTCTTCATGTCTCTTCTACATCAACATGTGTCCCCTCTTCTTCATGTCTCTTCTACATCAACATGTGTCCCCTCTTCTTCATGTCTCTTCTACATCAACATGTGTCCCCTCTTCTTCATGTCTCTTCTACATCAACATGTGCCCCTCTTCTTCATGTCTCTTCTACATCAACATGTGTCCCCTCTTCTTCATGTCTCTTCTACATCAACATGTGTCCCCCTTCTTCATGTCTCTTCTACATCAACATGTGTCCCCTCTTCTTCATGTCTCTTCTACATCAACATGTGTCCCCTCTTCTTCATGTATCTTCTACATCAACATGTGTCCCCTCTTCTTCATGTCTCTTCTACATCAACATGTGTCCCCTCTTCTTCATGTCTCTTCTACATCAACATGTGTTCCCTCTTCTTCATGTCTCTTCTACATCAACATGTGTCCCCTCTTCTTCATGTCTCTTCTACATCAACATGTGTCCCCTCTTCTTCATGTCTCTTCTACATCAACATGTGTCCCCTCTTCTTCATGTCTCTTCTACATCAACATGTTGTCCCCCTCTTCTTCATGTCTCTTCTACATCAACATGTGTCCCCTCTTCTTCATGTCTCTTCTACATCAACATGTGTCCCCTCTTCTTCATGTCTCTTCTACATCAACATGTGTCCCCTCTTCTTCATGTCTCTTCTACATCAACATGTGTCCCCTCTTCTTCATGTCTCTTCTACATCAACATGTGTCCCCTCTTCTTCATGTCTCTTCACATCAACATGTTGTCCCTCTCTTCATGTCTCTTCTACATCAACATGTGTCCCCTCTTCTCATGTCTCTTCTACATCAACATGTGTCCCCTCTTCTTTCATGTCTCCTCTACATCAACACGTGTCCCCTCTTCTTCATGTCTCTTCTACATCACCACGTGTCCCCTCTTCTTCATGTCTCTTCTACATCAACACGTGTCCCCTCTTCTTCATGTCTCTTCTACATCAACACGTGTTCCCTCTTCTTCATGTCTCTTCTACATCAACATGTGTTCCCTCTTCTTCATGTCTCTTCTACATCAACAGGTGTCCCCTCTTCTTCATGTCTCTTCTACATCAACATGTGTCCCCTCTTCTTCATATCTCTTCTACATCAACATGTGTTCCCTCTTCTTCATGTCTCTTCTACATCAACAGGTGTCCCCTCTTCTTCATGTCTCTTCTATATCAACATGTGTCCCCTCTTCTTCATATCTCTTCTACATCAACATGTGTCCCCTCTTCTTCATGTCTCTTCTATATCAACATGTGTCCCCTCTTCTTCATATCTCTTCTACATCAACATGTGTTCCCTCTTCTTCATGTCTCTTCTACATCAACAGGTGTCCCCTCTTCTTCATGTCTCTTCTACATCAACATGTGTCCCCTCTTCTTCATGTCTCTTCTACATCAACATGTGTCCCCTCTTCTTCATGTCTCTTCTACATCAACATGTGTCCCCTCTTCTTCATATCTCTTCTACATCAACATGTGTCCCCTCTTCTTCATGTCTCTTCTATATCAACATGTGTCCCTCTTCTTCATGTCTCTTCTACATCAACAGGTGTCCCCTCTTCTTCATGTCTCTTCTATATCAACATGTGTCCCCTCTTCTTCATATCTCTTCTATATCAACATGTGTCCCCTCTTCTTCATATCTCTTCTACATCAACATGTGTCCCCTCTTCTTCATGTCTCTTCTATATCAACATGTGTCCCTCTTATATTCATATCTCTTCTACATCAAACATGTGTCCCCTCTATTCATATCTCTTCTACATCAACATGTGTCCCCTCTTCTTCATGTCTCTTCTATATCAACATGTGTCCCTCTTCTTCATGTCTCTTCTACATCAACAGGTGTCCCCTCTTCTTCATGTCTCTTCTATATCAACAGGTGTCCCCTCTTCTTCATGTCTCTTCTACATCAACAGGTGTCCCCTCTTCTTCATGTCTCTTCTACATCAACATGTGTCCCCTCTTCTTCATATCTCTTCTATATCAACATGTGTCCCCTCTTCTTCATATCTCTTCTACATCAACATGTGTCCCCTCTTCTTCATGTCTCTTCTATATCAACATGTGTCCCCTCTTCTTCATGTCTCTTCTACATCAACATGTGTCCCCTCTTCTTCATGTCTCCTCTACATCAACATGTGTCCCCTCTTCTTCATATCTCTTCTACATCAACATGTGTCCCCTCTTCTTCATGTCTCTTCTATATCAACATGTGTCCCCTCTTCTTCATGTCTCCTCTACATCAACATGTGTCCCCTCTTCTTCATGTCTCTTCTACATCAACATGTGTCCCCTCTTCTTCATGTCTCTTCTACATCAACATGTGTCCCCTCTTCTTCATGTCTCTTCTACATCAACATGTGTCCCCTCTTCTTCATGTCTCTTCTATATCAACATGTGTCCCTCTTCTTCATGTCTCTTCTACATCAACATGTGTCCCCTCTTCTTCATGTCTCTTCTACATCAACATGTGTTCCCTCTTCTTCATGTCTCTTCTACATCAACAGGTGTTCCCTCTTCTTCATGTCTCTTCTACATCAACATGTGTCCCCTCTTCTTCATATCTCTTCTACATCAACATGTGTCCCCTCTTCTTCATGTCTCTTCTACATCAACATGTGTCCCCTCTTCTTCATGTCTCTTCTACATCAACATGTGTCCCCTCTTCTTCATGTCTCTTCTATATCAACATGTGTCCCCTCTTCTTCATGTATCTTCTACATCAACATGTGTCCCCTCTTCTTCATATCTCTTCTACATCAACATGTGTCCCCTCTTCTTCATGTCTCTTCTATATCAACATGTGTCCCCTCTTCTTCATGTCTCTTCTACATCAACATGTGTCCCCTCTTCTTCATGTCTCTTCTACATCAACATGTGTCCCCTCTTCTTCATATCTCTTCTACATCAACATGTGTCCCCTCTTCTTCATATCTCTTCTACATCAACATGTGTCCCCTCTTCTTCATATCTCTTCTACATCAACATGTGTCCCCTCTTCTTCATGTCTCTCTACATTCAACATGTGTCCCCTCTTCTTCATGTCTCTTCTACATCAACATGTGTCCCCTCTTCTTCATGTCTCTTCTACATCAACATGTGTCCCTCTTCTTCATATCTCTTCTACATCAACAGGTGTCCCCTCTTCTTCATGTCTCTTCTACATCAACATGTGTCCCCTCTTCTTCATGTCTCTTCTACATCAACATGTGTCTCCTCTTCTTCATGTCTCTTCTATATCAACATGTGTCCCCTCTTCTTCATGTCTCTTCTACATCAACATGTGTCCCCTCTTCTTCATGTCTCTTCTACATCAACATGTGTCCCCTCTTCTTCATGTCTCTTCTACATCAACATGTGTCCCCTCTTCTTCATATCTCTTCTACATCAACATGTGTCTCCTCTTCTTCATGTCTCTTCTATATCAACATGTGTCCCCTCTTCTTCATATCTCTTCTATATCAACATGTGTCCCCTCTTCTTCATGTCTCTTCTACATCAACATGTGTCCCCTCTTCTTCATGTCTCTTCTACATCAACATGTGTCCCTCTTCTTCATATCTCTTCTACATCAACAGGTGTCCCCTCTTCTTCATGTCTCTTCTACATCAACATGTGTCTCCTCTTCTTCATTGTCTCTTCTATATCAAACATGTGTCCCCTCTTCTTCATGTCTCTTCTACAATCAACATGTGTCCCCTCTTCTTCATGTCTCTTCTACATCAACATGTGTCCCCTCTTCTTCATGTCTCTTCTACATCAACATGTGTCCCCTCTTCTTCATGTCTCTTCTACATCAACATGTGTCCCCTCTTCTTCATGTCTCTTCTACATCAACAGGTGTCCCCTCTTCTTCATGTCTCTTCTACATCAACATGTGTCCCCTCTTCTTCATATCTCTTCTATATCAACATGTGTCCCCTCTTCTTCATATCTCTTCTACATCAACATGTGTCCCCTCTTCTTCATGTCTCTTCTATATCAACATGTGTCCCCTCTTCTTCATATCTCTTCTATATCAACATGTGTCCCCTCTTCTTCATGTCTCTTCTACATCAACATGTGTCCCCTCTTCTTCATGTCTCTTCTACATCAACATGTGTCCCTCTTCTTCATATCTCTTCTACATCAACAGGTGTCCCCTCTTCTTCATGTCTCTTCTACATCAACATGTGTCTCCTCTTCTTCATGTCTCTTCTATATCAACATGTGTCCCCTCTTCTTCATGTCTCTTCTACATCAACATGTGTCCCCTCTTCTTCATGTCTCTTCTACATCAACATGTGTCCCCTCTTCTTCATATCTCTTCTACATCAACATGTGTCTCCTCTTCTTCATGTCTCTTCTACATCAACATGTGTCCCCTCTTCTTCATGTCTCTTCTACTCAACATGTGTTCCCCTCTTCTTCATGTCTCTTCTACATCAACATGTGTCCCTCTTCTTCATGTCTCTTCTACATCAACATGTGTCCCCTCTTCTTCATGTCTCTTCTATATCAACATGTGTCCCCTCTTCTCCATGTCTCTTCTATATCAACATGTGTCCCCTCTTCTTCATGTCTCTTCTACATCAACATGTGTCCCCTCTTCTTCATGTCTCTTCTACATCAACATGTGTCCCCTCTTCTTCATGTCTCTTCTACATCAACATGTGTCCCCTCTTCTTCATGTCTCTTGTACATCAACATGTGTTCCCTCTTCTTCATGTCTCTTCTTCATCAACATGTGTCCCCTCTTCTTCATGTCTCTTCTACATCAACATGTGTCCCCTCTTCTTCATGTCTCTTCTACATCAACATGTGTTCCCTCTTCTTCATGTCTCTTCTACATCAACATGTGTCCCCTCTTCTTCATGTCTCTTCTACATCAACATGTGTCCCCTCTTCTTCATGTCTCTTCTACATCAACAGGTGTCCCCTCTTCTTCATGTCTCTTCTCCTCCTAGAGCTCCATTGAGTTCTTTGTAACCACATCTCTCTCAGAGGGGCGTGGGGGGGGGGCTCCTTATTTTCATCTACAGTAACAGACAGAGAATCAGCACTTTGGAAACAGGGCTGAAACAGAGGGGATTATGGGTAATGCTGCAATGATCTGTTTGGTGTTTCAGCCAATCAGAGACAGGCTCTGGATATATCTGAGACCTGTGATATAGTAATGAGAAACTGTATAATAGGGGAACTTTTGATTTCTGTTTCTTTTGGTAACAGTCAGTGACAGCAGGAGCACAGACATGTGATCAGATCACACCGACAACTCATTAAACTCTACTATAATATATTATGATATAAAATAGACTAACAGCAAATCTCAATCAGAACATATGTCAAATATGTTTTCATCAAATGCTTCAAGTTAATATAATGTTTCCTCTTGTTTTAACACATGTTGTAATATATGTGTTTTTATAGACTTGATGGCTGTGGACTCTCAGAGACTCACTTTGAAGTCGTGGCCTCAGCTCTGAAGTCGGACCCCTCCCATCTGAGAGATCTGGGCCTGACTAACAACCCTCTGAAGGACTCAGGAGTGGAGCTGCTGAGTTCTGGACTAAAGAGTCCAAACTGCAGACTGGAGGCTCTCAGGTCAGCTCACTGACTGCAGTTCATACAGATCTGTTTGTGTTTATCATTTTCTGAATTTGAACAAATACATTTTAATTGTTATTTCTTCCATGTTTGCTAATGACTGCATATTCATCAGATTATCAAAGAGAAGGTGAATGTGTGAGGGAGAGAGTGTGAGCTTCCACAGACTCACCCTGTGCTCCAGGAGTCAGTGGAGATGCTGTCAGTACTGAGGAGCTGTGAGGGAGATGAAGGAGTTGTTAAACATGTGATCAAAGTGAAAGATCCAGATTATCAGTGGATTGTTTCTAAATCATCTCTGACATTCAAACCCTGTTTAACTCTGAACAGATTATTAAACCTGGAGTTATTTCAAACAGGAACTTTGTTTTCTAAAGTGACATCATGTTTTCTTTATTCAGACTGTGGAGTTCTGCAGGTTGTCAGAGATCAGCTGTTCTGCTCTGGCCTCAGCTCTGAAGTCCAACATCTATCTGAGAGATCTGAACCTGAGTGAGAACGATCTGCAGGATTCAGGAGTGGAGCTGCTGAGAGATCTTCTGGAGAGTCCAGACTGCAGACTGAAGACTCTCAGGTCAGTTCACTGACTCTTTGTTACTGCTGGAGGTCTCACATGTTTCATTAGTTATTCAACTTGTTCTTCTACATATATATAACATCCATACGTTTGTAAATGTTGTTTTGTTCACATTTGTATTTCTCTAAATGTAGTCTGCAGTCATAACAGTTGATTGTTTCCTAAAGAAACTATTATTCTTCCACTGCTAGTTGTTCAAGTAAATGTATGTTTTCTTTAGTAGATGCTCTGAATAAAGAAGGTCCTCTGAACTAATATTAGTTTTACATAAAGTGTACTTTGTGACATAGAAATGTTTATGTTCCCAATAGGGATTCACGATCTGGTGAAAAAGTCATATTGAGATTATTGTGGACAATGTTGTGATTTGTGATTGAATGAACAAAGTGTAATATGGACTTGGTCAGGGAAAGGGAAGAGCACAGACAAATGATCATTTTGAAATCTGTGTTTCTCAAAGAATCATAAACAAATACAACAACAACAATATCTGAGCAGTAGGCTACTGTTTGAAAATAACTTAGAATCTGATAAAATCAAATAAATACCAAAATATATCTTCCTTGAAAATAAAGGTTTTCTCTGCATACTTTCTGCACTACTATCCAGAAAATATAAGAACACATGCACATGTTCATTAAATAAGACATCTGGATGCCCAAACAAATGAGGATGCAACAGAGAAAAGAGCAAGTAACAACATGGGGCATATTTAGTGTAACCTCTACAACTGGAACAACATATATGTTAAATAAAAGTGATACCCAAAGTATCGCCATATTACAGATGGAGCATTATTTTTGGCCACCAATGAACCTGAAAAGGATATTGCATTGTTTTTGTTACTTTCATTGCTATTGTATACATTTCTTAAGTGCAATTTAACTCAACTTCCTGTTTTATTTAGACATGCTTTTATTTAGAAGGCGACTTTGCGCTATTAACAGGAAGCTGCTGTTCCCAAAGAAAAGAACTTGATGGAGATGAACGGAGATAAAGTACAGACATTAACGGAGATATCTACATTTAAATACGGCGATATCAAAATAAAAAGTTAACATTAAAGTATTAGCAAGAGGCACAAGGTTAGTGTTAACTGATATAAACTTGTGTCCTGATTCGTTAAATACTGTTTTATAACTTTGCGGTTCACTTGTTTAATGGTTTGCTAAAGTGATGCTAATATGGATGAAGCTTAACTGTAGTTGTTGTGTTGTGTCTTTGTGTAGCTCTTACGTTGATTTTTGGAGTTTTCAATACATTAGAAATCATCAGTCAAGTGTACGACCATCTTTCGGAGGGATGTGCTTCACTTGGTGTTCCGGTTTCCTGTTGTTAGCATTCCAGCTTCACAGTAGCAGCTAGTGCGTTCTTGTGTGTGTAGTTAAATGGAAAATAAAGTGTGCAGTTCCATATTAAACACACCGCCTCCGACTCCCATTCATCGGCTCTACACCACCACATGTTATTATTTAATTAAATCGCAGCCTGTTGCGGTTATGTAATCGCACAAGCTGATATCGTGATTTCGATTCGATTAATCGTGCAGCCCTAGTTCCCAATCATTTAGACGTGTTTTCACAGATAATAAACAGAAGGCTGATATAATGAGTATCCTCAATAACAGAATGACGGTCACTGTTATTCAGGGAAAGATCATTGATTAGGACGCAGTAATGATGAGCTGCACATTTCAGACCTGAACATCTGACTGGATTATAAACTGATTTTTATCCTCATCATGTTTTCTTTATTCAGACTGTGGAGCTGCAGTTTGTCAGAGATCAGCTGTTCTGCTCTGGCCTCAGCTCTGAAGTCCAACATCCATCTGAGAGATCTGGACCTGAGTCTCAACGCTCTGAAGGATTCAGGAGTGGAGCTGCTGAGAGATCTTCTGGAGAGTCCAGACTGCAGACTGGAGGACTCTCAGGTCAGTTCACTGACTCTCTGTTACTGCTGGAGGTCTCACATGTTTCATTAGTTGTTCAACTTGTTCTTCTACATATATATAACATCCATACGTTTGTAAATGTTGTTTTGTTCACATTTGTGTTTCTCTAAATGTAGTCTGCAGTCATAACAGTTGATTGTTTCCTAAAGAAACTATTATTCTTCCACTGCTAGTTGTTCAAGTAAATGTATGTTTTCTTTAGTAGATGCTCTGAATAAAGAAGGTCCTCTGAACTAATATTAGTTTTACATAAAGTTTACTTTGTGACATAGAAATGTTTATGTTCCCAATAGGGATTCACGATCTGGTGAAAAAGTCATATTGAGATTATTGTGGACAATGTTGTGATTTGTGATTGAATGAACAAAGTGTAATATGGACTTGGTCAGGGAAAGGGAAGAGCACAGACAAATGATCATTTTGAAATCTGTGTTTCTCAAAGAATCATAAACAAATACAACAACAACAATATCTGAGCAGTAGGCTACTGTTTGAAAATAACTTAGAATCTGATAAAATCAAATAAATACCAAAATATATCTTCCTTGAAAATAAAGGTTTTCTCTGCATACTTTCTGCACTACTATCCAGAAAATATAAGAACACATGCACATGTTCATTAAATAAGACATCTGGATGCCCAAACAAATGAGGATGCAACAGAGAAAAGAGCAAGTAACAACATGGGGCATATTTAGTGTAACCTCTACAACTGGAACAACATATATGTTAAATAAAAGTGATACCCAAAGTATCGCCATATTACAGATGGAGCATTATTTTTGGCCACCAATGAACCTGAAAAGGATATTGCATTGTTTTTGTTACTTTCATTGCTATTGTATACATTTCTTAAGTGCAATTTAACTCAACTTCCTGTTTTATTTAGACATGCTTTTATTTAGGAGGCAACTTTGCGCTATTAACAGGAAGCTGCTGTTCCCAAAGAAAAGAACTTGATGGAGATGAACGGAGATAAAGTACAGACATTAACGGAGATATCTACATTTAAATACGGCGATATCAAAATAAAAAGTTAACATTAAAGTATTAGCAAGAGGCACAAGGTTAGTGTTAACTGATATAAACTTGTGTCCTGATTCGTTTATACTGTTTTATAACTTTGCGGTTCACTTGTTTAATGGTTTGCTAAAGTGATGCTAATATGGATGAAGCTTAACTGTAGTTGTTGTTTTGTGTCTTTGTGTAGCTCTTACGTTGATTTTTGGAGTTTTCAATACATTAGAAATCATCAGTCAAGTGTACGACCATCTTTCGGAGGGATGTGCTTCACTTGGTGTTCCGGTTTCCTGTTGTTAGCATTCCAGCTTCACAGTAGCAGCTAGTGCGTTCTTGTGTGTGTAGTTAAATGGAAAATAAAGTGTGCAGTTCCATATTAAACACACCGCCTCCGACTCCCATTCATCGGCTCTACACCACCACATGTTATTATTTAATTAAATCGCAGCCTGTTGCGGTTATGTAATCGCACAAGCTGATATCGTGATTTTGATTCGATTAATCGTGCAGCCCTAGTTCCCAATCATTTAGACGTGTTTTCACAGATAATAAACAGAAGGCTGATATAATGAGTATCCTCAATAACAGAATGACGGTCACTGTTATTCAGGGAAAGATCATTGATTAGGACGCAGTAATGATGAGCTGCACATTTCAGACCTGAACATCTGACTGGATTATAAACTGATTTTTATCCTCATCATGTTTTCTTTATTCAGACTGAGGTGCTGCAGTTTGTCAGAGATCAGCTGTTCTGCTCTGGCCTCAGCTCTGAAGTCCAACATCCATCTGAGAGATCTGGACCTGAGTCTCAACACTCTGAAGGATTCAGGAGTGGAGCTGCTGAGAGATCTTCTGGAGAGTCCAGACTGCAGACTGGAGACTCTCAGGTCAGTTCACTGACTCTCTGTTACTGCTGGAGGTCTCACATGTTTCATTAGTTGTTCAACTTGTTCTTCTACATATATATAACATCCATACGTTTGTAAATGTTGTTTTGTTCACATTTGTGTTTCTCTAAATGTAGTCTGCAGTCATAACAGTTGATTGTTTCCTAAAGAAACTATTATTCTTCCACTGCTAGTTGTTCAAGTAAATGTATGTTTTCTTTAGTAGATGCTCTGAATAAAGAAGGTCCTCTGAACTAATATTAGTTTTACATAAAGTTTACTTTGTGACATAGAAATGTTTATGTTCCCAATAGGGATTCACGATCTGGTGAAAAAGTCATATTGAGATTATTGTGGACAATGTTGTGATTTGTGATTGAATGAACAAAGTGTAATATGGACTTGGTCAGGGAAAGGGAAGAGCACAGACAAATGATCATTTTGAAATCTGTGTTTCTCAAAGAATCATAAACAAATACAACAACAACAATATCTGAGCAGTAGGCTACTGTTTGAAAATAACTTAGAATCTGATAAAATCAAATAAATACCAAAATATATCTTCCTTGAAAATAAAGGTTTTCTCTGCATACTTTCTGCACTACTATCCAGTAAATATAAGAACACATGCACATGTTCATCAAATAAGACATCTGGATGCCCAAACAAATGAGGATGCAACAGAGAAAAGAGCAAGTAACAACATGGGGCATATTTAGTGTAACCTCTACAACTGGAACAACATATATGTTAAATAAAAGTGATACCCAAAGTATCGCCATATTACAGATGGAGCATTATTTTTGGCCACCAATGAACCTGAAAAGGATATTGCATTGTTTTTGTTACTTTCATTGCGATTGTATACATTTCTTAAGTGCAAGTTAACTCAACTTCCTGTTTTATTTAGACATGCTTTTATTTAGGAGGCGACTTTGCGCTATTAACAGGAAGCTACTGTTCCCAAAGAAAAGAACTTGATGGAGATGAACGGAGATAAAGTACAGACATTAACGGAGATATCTACATTTAAATACGGCGATATCAAAATAAAAAGTTAACATTAAAGTATTAGCAAGAGGCACAAGGTTAGTGTTAACTGATATAAACTTGTGTCCTGATTCGTTTATACTGTTTTATAACTTTGCGGTTCACTTGTTTAATGGTTTGCTAAAGTGATGCTAATATGGATGAAGCTTAACTGTAGTTGTTGTGTTGTGTCTTTGTGTAGCTCTTACGTTGATTTTTGGAGTTTTCAATACATTAGAAATCATCAGTCAAGTGTACGACCATCTTTCGGAGGGATGTGCTTCACTTGGTGTTCCGGTTTCCTGTTGTTAGCATTCCAGCTTCACAGTAGCAGCTAGTGCGTTCTTGTGTGTGTAGTTAAATGGAAAATAAAGTGTGCAGTTCCATATTAAACACACCGCCTCCGACTCCCATTCATCGGCTCTACACCACCACATGTTATTATTTAATTAAATCGCAGCCTGTTGCGGTTATGTAATCGCACAAGCTGATATCGTGATTGCGATTCGATTAATCGTGCAGCCCTAGTTCCCAATCATTTAGATGTGTTTTCACAGATAATAAACAGAAGGCTGATATAATGAGTATCCTCAATAACAGAATGACGGTCACTGTTATTCAGGGAAAGATCATTGATTAGGACGCAGTAATGATGAGCTGCACATTTCAGACCTGAACATCTGACTGGATTATAAACTGATTTTTATCCTCATCATGTTTTCTTTATTCAGACTGAGGCGCTGCAGTTTGTCAGAGATCAGCTGTTCTGCTCTGGCCTCAGCTCTGAAGTCCAACATCCATCTGAGAGATCTGGACCTGAGTGAGAACGCTCTGAAGGATTCAGGAGTGAAGCTGCTGAGAGATCTTCTGGAGAGTCCAGACTGCAGACTGGAGACCCTCAGGTCAGTAAGGGGTCTCTGCTGGTTCAGCAGTATTGTATGAAACACAGGGAGGTGTTTCTCTCTCTGGGGAAACAGATCAGTGATGTTACCCACTGACTGCAGGCTCTTTCATTCTTCCATCAACTATAGAAGGCCAGCTGGAAATGCACACATTTATATATATTATTATTTATTTATAGCCACTGTCATTTTATTTTGTATATATTGATTGTTGTATTTTTGTATTTAGGTCTTAATGTAAACATGTGTCTTTGATTCTGTGTGTATATATATATAAATATTTGCACACATATTTTTTATATACATATGTTTTTATATTCTGGATTGTGGGAAACAGTATTTCGATCTCTCTGTCTGTGCACACAAACTGGAAGATTGACACTAAAGCTGACTTTGACTTGACATTTAGTAATCAACTCTCTCACAGACAAATGGGATTTGACAGAAGAGTGGAAAAGGTAGTCTGTTTTTATGGGATGTTTTTAGTTTCTAGACTAATGACTGGTTGCTTCCTGTAATGCAGCTGAGAGCAGTCAGTCGTAGTGTTTGCAGAGAAGATATGATGGGATGTAAAGCATGAGATCAGTCAGGACTCTGAAGCTGACTGACTCAAAGAACAAACACTTATTTTAAACTGGATCTAAAACTGTTGGATTGTGTTCATCCCTACAGGATCAGACGTGATGAGACGATCAGAGCCAAGATCCAGAAGACCTGTGAGTACTGAATATCCTCCATTCATCTAGATATGAAACTCTTTCATGGATCATGACCTCAGAGGAAAACAACACTCTTGTTTTTCTCTCTTCATCATTCTGGCTGTTTCTCTTCATGTTTTATTATTATCATCATTATTCTCTCTCTCTCTCCTTCTCCTCTCAGGTGACAGGAAGTGAAGACACACAGAAAGGTGAGAGGTGAAGTTTGTTTATTGAGGTTTCACCGCGGAATAAATGTAGTTATTGGTTATGGTATTTCTGGAGAAAGAAAGTCCTGCATTCAAAATGTTCCTCAAGTAAAAGTAGAAAAGTATTCTCATCAAAATATAGTGAAAGTAGCGACAGTAAAAGTAGTCGTTGTGCAGATTGGTCCATTTCAGAATAATATATATGATATGTTTTATAATGATTGATCATGAAAGTGTTCTCAAAGCTGGTGAAGGTGCAGCTAGTTTGAATGACTTTGTATACTGCAGGGTAGCTGGTGGATTTACTCCAGGTGGAACTAAAGTCTGATTCAACACTTGATTAGATTTCACATCATTCATCCACATCTGTGAAGTAACTAAAGGTATTAAATACATGTAGTGGAGGAAAAGTACACCATGTACCTCTGAACTGGAGTGGAGTAGAAGTACACAGTAGCATAACATGGCAATACTCAAGTAAAGTACAAGTACATCAAAATGGTACTTAAGTACAGTACTTGAGTAAATATACTTAGTGTTAGAGAATAATTCTGTCTTACTCCTGAGATATTTAACCTTTTTTGCCTGTTGACGTTTATGACCAACCCTGACTCTGTTATCTCCTTTAAGGAATGTGCTGCTGCACTTATATGTGGATATTCTCAGTTTATGACCGGTCAACTCTTGGTCACAGAGCCTAACAGTCAGATAAGTGATTCAGTGTCTCCAGATGTTGGGGCTATCTCCAGTGTTCCCAGGTGTTTACGTTATCTCCCCCAATATGTGGATTAACTCTCTGTAAACTAGTTAAAAAGGTCTATCGAGAGAGAGGCTGGTCAGAATTGATGTGGCAACCCACCCGTGCAGTCAGAACCTCTGGCTGCTGTGACTTGTGATGTGACATTTTCCCGCCGATACTTGTAATAAACCACCAGTGTTTGACATCAAAGCTCCAACTCTCCTCGTGTCTCTCTGAGTCCTGACTCTCCATTGCTGTTGAAGTTTCCCTTACACTTAGTTACTCTCCTGATCTGTAAAGCTCTCCCAACATATGCAGGTTAGCATCCGGCAGCTTCTATGTGCTGGGGACCCGTACTCTACATTTCTATCATCAAACTTTGGGCTCCTCCACATCTCTGGGTTCCCAGCAGGACTCTCTGAGCTGCAGACACATTCTTTCTGTGACTTTGATCCAGATATTTGGAGTATAACAACTGAAGCTGTTTCTCCATGTTCAGGAACTCGAGTCCTGCGGCAGGAAGCGGTCCTTCTCTCCAAGAACTCCTGGAGCCAGGCCTGCAAGCTGGTCCAGAACCAGAGTCCAACCGGTCGACCTCGTAAAGTTAAACTAAACTACACGATTATTAAAGATCATGTTTAAATTTAAAAAAAGGATGCTTTCAGACTGCAGGGTTTCCCACACATAGACTCTACTTGTATACAGGTATATTAACAGCCGCCAAAGTATATTTCGTATATATATTTTTTTTGTATCCGTTCGCAAGCACGACGCCATCTGCGATCGATTAACTAGTGGACAATGATCCCTCGCTCTACGCCTCCTGTACCTGTTCGCTCTGTGTTGGGAAAATACTGAATGTTCCTTCTGTATCAGAGTAGCACATGATAACAGAGGCCCTACGTAGCTGTGTACGTAGCCGGATGTCTGACTACATGGATGACGCTCATGAGACACTGTGTTGAAGTCATGATAGCTATGTTCCTCAGAGTGGCATGATGACACAGCCCCTAGAGAGATAGACATATAACTGTCATGTTTATTGCTTACGCAGGCCTTTGCTAATCTGAACTAATGTCAGAATACTGCTTTTAACCGGTATTCCTCCATCTTGTTGACTGTAACTCCCTCTCTTGTATATAAGCATATCAAGGACTCTACTCTGGGAACTATTTGTCCCACGCAGCCCTGTGTGTGATGACTACTTCCATTCTTGCAAGGATAATAAATACATGGATCCTGATATTGAAGACCAAGCCGGTGACGAGTGATATTTGTATAACACTCTGCTATCACGTGAAGGGTCTGCTAACAAGCGACCAGCAGAAAGGGAGACCTTACGAGAAACAGAGAAGACGACGTAAACATCGTTTCTCTGACTACAGTCAAAGCAGATACTTTGTGGAATATAAAAATGAAACTATAAGAATTACTCAGAATGTTCTTTTACAAATATTTCAAATGTTTCTATCCGAGTGCTTTCCTCATGAATTATCCATAAATCTTGGAGTTGTTTTCCTGTGTATTTCATAATCTTAGAGGATATTTGATTTGATGTTTTTGTATTCGGGATTGTGGGAAACGATCTCTCTGTCTGTACACACAAACTGAAAGATTGACAATAAAGTTGACTTTGATTTCATGTAACTTTCAGATCAAAAATGTTTTTATTGCGTTTCTAGAACGCATAACAAGGGTTTGTCCTTTTAGAAATGGAAAGCAAAATGTATGCAAATGACACAATTGTTTGTTCTGGTTATATGTACAAAGGTAAAAATAAAATAAAAAACAAACAATAACGTCTAAAGTTATCCCCTACATTCACTGCTAGTGAGCCTCAGACACACAAATATTTACAAGAAATATTGTTAAACTAATATATATGCATGTAATACATTATGCATAAACATAAATGCTACATACACTGCATACATACACACATACATATGCTGCACATAAGCTATATCAATAACAGATCATTTTACAGAGTGTGGAATACATTAAAAAAGGTCCCCAGGCTTCCTGAAATGTCCTGTTTCAGTATAGAAATGAATATCTGATCTTTTCCAGTTTCATGCAGGACATTATATCCGTCAACCAGCTAGCAGAGAGCAAAGGACAGAGATGGACGTTCTGCAGTTAAATGCATCTCCTTTCCTATGACCCCAAATAGAGCGGTGCAGTGATGACGTATTTTTGTAGGCCGACCCGGAAGTAAGCTGCTGGTTCCCTCGACAAAAAGCAACGGGATTTCTCCATAGGATTTAGGAATATTGTAAAAAATAAGATCTGTGGAAAACGAACCTGTTTGATAAATGCACGTTTTGTTCAGTCGGGTAATCTCCACATGTCTACCCTACTTTTAAAATGTTCGAATCATAAATCTAATGGCCAGAAGCTAAATTCTAACGTTATGCTGTAAAGCAACTACAGCCGAGTCCAGCAGCACGACTTCAACGTCACGCCAACTTAAGATCCATATTCAGACACACAGATTCTAAATGGAACGAGTTGAAGCGTTTGTTTGAACAGTTTGCAGGAGGCAGGTACTTGCTTTCAAGCAGAACAGGGCAAACAAACTCAGAGGAGTGTTTACGTGTTCGGCGTAATGACGTACAACGTCCTCCACAACTTCTGTTCAATCAGGAGAGACGGTTTTGATGTAATAATACATATTTATTGCAGAGATACACAAATGAATGTAATGGTGATTTTGGCGATTAGGCCCCGTTGTGCAGGAAGTATCATTCGGGAGGGTAGAGCCGATCCGATGAAACCCCCCCGGGGTCTAGACACTGGTGGTGGTGAATGGATAGTTGGGTCGGTCTGAAGAGGAGGGGCTTAGCTTGACCCTGGATTCAGAGGGACAGGAGGTGAAAAGGGGGGAGGGGGGTTGCGTAGAGTCACCTGAAATGACAGCTGTCAGAGGAGGGAGAGCAGACTTAAAAGGCTTAGCAGAGCACTATGATAGGATCTTGGGAATAGAGCGAAGTGATTGGTTAAGCTGGAGAGTGACGCCCCTGATCACTTATTGAGAGGAGAGAGAGTAGTTACATGGGAATAGTACATGAAGAGTAAAGGCGGTCTTCCTGGTTGCATTTACGCTGAGCTTCATTTGTCCTATTCAGCCACTTGTTAACAACCATCGTTTTTCAGACACGTCAACTCTTCAGAAATCACCAGTGGGGTCACTGCTGATGGATTTAATGTGGTAGAACAAAAAGTGATCCGTCTCTTCCATTTGTGTCAACCACAGACCTTATTTCCAGATATTTTCCAAAAACGAGTTCAAAAATCCCGTTGGCTCTGAGACGAGGGAAAAGGAAGTGGTGAAATGCTGACTCACTTCCTGGTTTTAGGACTCGTTCCTGCACCCCTCTATAGGGCAGCCAGAGGATTTGGATCCAGTTCAGTGCTGAACACCTGGGATAAAGTTTGAAAGATCTCCGTCCAGTACATATGAATGAGAGAGGCTTTTTAAATAAAGAAGATTCATTGTATTAATTGTTCAAAGGAGACAGGCTGCATGTTTGCTAATCTAATAGATCCAAGCTAAAGACATTAAAGTCTCATTTTATCCTCGGAAAGTTAACAAAAAAAGCTTCCTAAACTTTTATTCTGACAATCACAAATCTGGAGAATCTCCTGACTGGTTTCACATCCACAGTTTGAACCAAAGTCTACCGATATTTCAGCGTGATGTAGCCGAGATGACTTTTTCTTTTATAAAAGTGTTTTGGTTTTGACACGTGAAAAAGTAGAATATTGCTCCATATGTTGTCTCCAGTACTGAGCAAGATCACTCTCTATTCCAGTAAGTCTTCACAGGCTCTGCAGCATTTTGAAGTGACGCTGCACAGATCAGTGCTGCAGAGTTACAGCGACGAAGAGGAGGAGGAGGAAGAGGAGATGAGAGGAATCCTGCTACGAAGCTGGAATGGGAAAGACGACTTCAGCAGGGAGAGGAGATGAGGAAGAGGAGAGGATTAGAATAAGAGAGGCAGAGAGAGGACGGATGAGATGAAGGTACAGTAGGCGATGAAAAATATGAGGAGAAATTAAATAGAAATGGAAAGTCTGGCTCTTACCTTGCTTCAGTCTCTGAGGAAGCTTTAGGAAGTTTAGGAAGCTTTTTTTGTTAACTTTCCGAGGATAAAATGAGACTTTAATGTCTTTAGCTTGGATCTATTAGATTAGCAAACATGCAGCCTGTCTCATTTGAACAATTAATACAATGAATCTTCTTTATTTAAAAAGCCTCTCTCATTCATATGTACTGGACGGAGATCTTTCAAACTTGATCAGTTGGAAATTATTTCTCAAAAATCTGACTTTTTTCTCAAAATTATTTTGTTCTTCAAAAGTATGACTTTTTAAGAATAAAAGTGACATTGATTTTATTTCTCAACATTTTGACTTTTTCAGTAAAATCCTCAAAATTCCAACTTTTTCAGATAAATTCAGAAATATGTATTTTGTTCAAAAATTAGACTTTTTCCAAAAAAATTTGACTTTTTCAAAAAAAAGAAGAAATTAGATATTTTTCCTCAAAATTCTGACTTTTTCAGAAAAATCTGAAATCGGACTTTTTCAGAAAAATCTTTGTGAACGTTATTCTGAACTCATCTGTGTATTTTCTGAAATTTTCTGAAAAAGTCAATTTATTCTGAAAAAGTCACATTTTTAACACTAAGTACATTTCTGTGAAAAAGTAAATTTTTCAGATTTTTTTCTGAAATTCTGGCTTTTTATATAAGTTTTAACTTTTGGTCCAAATGATTGACTTTTTCAAAAATTAAGAAATATAGATATTTAAAATGATGAGAAATGTAAAATCTCTAAATTATAAAAAAAATACTCCTATTATTTTCTTTGGTGAATGTTATTAACTTCCATTCTTTCAAGGACTATTGCAACACCTCGCTTCTGAATAATTCCCCAAAAAGCTCTTATTTTTTCCTATTAGTTCTTATTTAATGTAATGATACTCAACCCCATTATTCGCTAAAAATACAGATACTGGATTTAGAGTTTTCGTGATGTGTCTAATGTCAAAGTAGCACGCCGTTACTGAATAAGGCATAAATCAAAGTGCAACAAAAAATGTTGATATTCTTCCAAATTAGGTGGTGATTGAAAGATCTACATAAAACTAAATCCCAACAACTAATGTGGTTTACATTTTGATTGTCCAGATTTAAATAAATACATGTGTGGGGTAGTTTGATTAAACATTAATATATTCAAAATGATAGACTACCTCTTAAATACCTCTACCTAAAATCTCTCGAAGCTACCTGAAGGAATGAATTTATCATTATTATTACGTTATTGTAAGTTTGCACTACTTTCCAGTACTTTAAATTAAGTGTGGCAGTTTGTTACAGCAATGAAATCGAGTCAGAAAGCGATGAAAGGATGAAATATACATCCTCACAGCTTCTTAAAAACGCGATAGATTAATGCAACAAAAAGCAGTGGCCACCATATCCAACAGCAGCAAGTGGAAGGATCAAATAAAAAAAAAAAGTGCCCTAATATGTTTTCTAAATGTCTTTTTTCGGGTCATCACTGCACCATGAAGGAGGAAAACGCCTCAGCGCTTTTGAGTCCGTTTCACTCTATGATCTTCTCGATGGCGATGTAAGTTCCCGTGATGAAGCCGATGAGTCCGATGAGGCTAATGGCGGCGTTTTTGATGGTGACAAGAGGAGAAAGACCCTCCGTGTGGAAAGTGATGATCTGCAGGATGGGCGGGAAGATCAGCGCCAGAAAACTGCTGCAGACCGAACTTTCTTTCTTTCATTTTCACGTTAGGTCAAACTGAAGAGGAACACTTTGGGGAACAAATCCTCTAGAGTTTATGGTTCATAGAGTCTCAACAATTTGTCAAACGACAGACACTATAAGACACCAGTTATATTGATTAAAAAGGACACATAATGCTAATTTCCCACGAATGCAGCCTTCTTTTATTTGCTTGATTTTTGTTTTTGCAGTGCTGTCAAAGGGATGTCACTTCTTCTCTTTAGTTTTTTAAAGACCAAAACAGTACATCATTTACAATTTACCCAGCTTTCACACACTTATTCCGGGGTAAGAAAGCCATGTGCATCACCCTGGATCTCTGCCTGTGAGTGTGGGACCCTGCTTACAGCAGTGACTCTGCTGTGAAGCAGCCTCTCCTCTGGGTGGGATAGAGCGAGGTGCTGGAAGGAGCTCTCTGTGTCACAGCCTGCTGCTGCTGCTACTGCTGCTCTCTCCCTGTATTCACATACGTTTTACCCAGCTTTCACACACTTATTCCGGGGTAAGAAAGCCATGTGCATCACCCTGGATCTCTGCCTGTGAGTGTGGGACCCTGCTTACAGCAGTGACTCTGCTGTGAAGCAGCCTCTCCTCTGGGTGGGATAGAGCGAGGTGCTGGAAGGAGCTCTCTGGGTCACAGCCTGCTGCTGCTGCTGCTGCTGCTGCTGCTGCTCTCTCCCTGTATTCACATAACTTTTACCCAGCTTTCACACACTTATTCCGGGGTAAGAAAGCCATGTGCATCACCCTGGATCTCTGCCTGTGAGTGTGGGACCCTGCTTACAGCAGTGACGGCTGCCATCATTACAAACCTATTAATCAGGCATTTTAACACTTTTTTCCATGAAAATGATTTGTATTCACTATCATGGGGCTATATAAATCAAATTCCGGGTAATTAGGAGCACAAGTGTACCTTTTACTATTTAAATGTATCTGTATTATATATTTTTGGGCTATTAAAATGACATTTCTGGGTGACTTTGTCAGTTTATGGAGCTTAGCCCACAATTCCCGGAGGTTCCAGGCCGAATTTGGGAGCTTATAGGCGGCATGCCGTGTGCCCCCACCCGTGGAAAGCAAAAAAAAGTAAAGAAAAAGGTCAATTATATCTTAAAATAATCAAAAATGAAGTTAAAAAAAATTCTCGAAAAAACGGCTAAGTGCCAACGGAGGAGGGGCTCACAAAAGCGCAAGTCTGATTTGGCTGAAGCCCCGGATACTTTTCCACTCCCCCGTTGCATTTTACAACGGAGAGGGGAATCGAGACCTCCCTTCCTCCGTCGAAAAAATGTATTCATCTTTTCCAAGCTACCATCTGCCCGAAATCGGAAACCCGGTTTTTGAGAGCACTTAGGAAAAAAACGGCTATTTCACGTCATGGAGAAATCATGGAGGAATGCGTCCGCTACATGAGCACTTTGGATCGGATACAATTGTTGCCTGGAGGACCCCCAATCATGGTTCTTACCAAACTTTAAGTTTTTGAACTGGCCTCTGGAGGAATGTAAGGGGAGTTTGGGGAGACTCTACCCGCATATGAGGCACTATTTTCGGATACATTTTTTCCATTTTCACCCCTTTCCTATGGTTCTTCCAAAAGTTAACTTTGACTTTTTCTGACTCTGGAGGAATGTGAGGGGAGTTTTGGGAGACTCTACCCGCATATGAGGCACTATTTTCGGATACATTGTTTACATTTTCACCCCTTTTCTATGGTTCTTCCAAAAGTTAACTTTGACTTTTTCTGACTCTGGAGGAATGTGAGCGGAGTTTGGGGAGACTCTACCCGCATATGAGGCACTATTTTCGTATACATTTTTTACATTTTCACCCCTTTTCTATGGTTCTTCCAAAAGTTAACTTTGACTTTTTCTGACTCTGGAGGAATGTGAGGGGAGTTTGGGGAGACTCTACCCGCATATGAGGCACTATTTTTGGATACATTTTTTACATTTTCACCCCTTTTCTATGGTTCTTACAAAAGTTAACTTTGACTTTTTCTGACTCTGGAGGAATTTGAGGGGAGTTCGGGGAGACTCTACCCGCATATGAGGCACTATTTTGGGATACATTTTGCCCGTTTTCATGGTTCTCCCAAAGGTGAGCTCAGACTTTTTCTGACTCTGGAGCAATGCAAGGAGAGTTGTCAGGGGACTCTACCTGCATTATGATGCACTATTTTGGGATACATTTTGCCTGTTTTCATGGTTCTCCCAAAGGTGAACTCAGACTTTTTCTGACTCTGGAGCAATGCAAGGAGAGTTGTCAGGGGACTCTACCTGCATTATGATGCACTATTTGGGGATGCAAGGAGAGTTGTCAGGGGACTCTACCTGCATTATGATGCACTATTTTGAGATGCAAGGAGAGTTGTCAGGGGACTCTACCTGCATTATGATGCACTATTTTGGGATACATTTTGCCCGTTTTCATGGTTCTCCCAAAGGTGAACTCAGACTTTTTCCTGATTTCTCACTGATCGAATGGCAAACGTGACCCGCCATCGGAGGGCCTTCTCCTCCGGTCCACGTACCGGTGCTTTGGCTGTCGGTTCCTCCGAACTGTGGGTTCGACTCTAATGGCCGGGAGGGTGTGCTGCATGGGGGTAACCCTGCATGTCTCTTCCCTCCCAGGCCGCCCGATATGAAGCGTGACCGAGACGAACCGTCTGACTCAGGGGTCCCACCACGGGTCCCACCACGGGTCCCACCACGGGTCCCACCACGGGTCCCACCACGGGTCCCACCACGGGTCCCACCACGGGTCCCACCACGGGTCCCACCACGGGTCCCACCACGGGTCCCACCACGGGTCCCACCACGGGTCCCACCACGGGTCCCACCACGGGTCCCACCACGGGTCCCACCACGGGTCCCACCACGGGTCCCACCACGGGTCCCGCAGCGGGACGGAGGTTCCGGGCTGGAACCTCCTCACATCCGCCGCGGTGCGCCCGGCAAACAGTGTCGTTTCTCGATCCCTCCACTGTTGCATAGCGGCCTTCGTCGGCTGCGGCATTCAGCAATTGGCCTTGCTCCGGGCACCGGTTCCCCCGGGGACCAGTGTTCGGTGGCTTCACATGATATAAGGTCAACCCTACTTCATCACAGGCTACCCTCATTAAATCAGTTATTGTTCCTTTGATCGCTCTAACGTTACTTGGATAACTGTGGCAATTCTAGAGCTAATACATGCCAACGAACGCTGACCTTCGGGGATGCGTGCATTTATCAGACCCAAAACCCATGCGGGGTGCTCTCCGGGGCGCCCCGGCCGCTTTGGTGACTCTAGATAACCTTGAGCCGATCGCTGGCCCTCGTGGCGGCGACGTCTCATTCGAATGTCTGCCCTATCAACTTTCGATGGTACTTTCTGTGCCTACCATGGTGACCACGGGTAACGGGGAATCAGGGTTCGATTCCGGAGAGGGAGCCTGAGAAACGGCTACCATGATATAGGGTTGACCCTACTTCATCACAGGCTACCTGTTTGATCCTGCGTAACAACCATATATGCTTGTCTGCAAAGAGGGAACTGCCTGGTCCTGCCCTGGTGTTCCTCTACGGCTAGTGTCCAGCCGTCAGCTGTGCTATCAGCAAATTTGACCTGCCATCGGAGAGCCTCCTCCCCGGGTCCACATGCCGGTGCTTGGCGGTCGGAATAATAATATTTTACAGGGCTCAGGGGTCTGCACTTTGAAGCTCCTGGAGCGGACAAAGATATGTGTATTTGCCTGAATGATGGAAATAAACAAGAAATGCTATTTTACAGAACATGACGGATATAGGTGTATTTTCACAGCTTTTTGGAAATACACCAAATGTGATATTGACACTAAAATATTCTCCCAAAATATAACAGAGTATTTCCTGACTCTGGAGGAATGTAAGGAGAGTTGTCAGGGGACTCTATCCGCCTTAAGAGACACTATTTTGGGATACAATTTATCCATTTTCACCTCTTTTCTCTGGTTCTCCCAAAATATAACAGAGTATTTCCTGACTCTGGAGGAATGTAAGGAGAGTTGTCAGGGGACTCTATCCGCCTTAAGAGACACTATTTTGGGATACAATTTATCCATTTTCACCCCTTTTCTCTGGTTCTTCCAAAATATAACAGAATATTTCCTGACTCTGGAGGAATGTAAGGAAAAGGTCTGCCTTATGGACAGAGTTAACATGGGACTTGTCCTTCAAATGTACACATGTCCGCACAATGGAAATGTGACGTCAACTTCCAATGCAAAGTCCCTGCCACCGGCAGGACAAATTTGACCAACTGTGCCTAAACACATTCAACACTTGGGGGTGCTCTATGCATGTGTCTGAGGGTAAAATAATCATCATTCTGTATATAAATATGTTTGTCAATATCATGGACATTTCCTTTTAAATTGGGGTCCACGAAGCTGACACTCAATCTATCAAGACCCGAGCAGTTCTACAAGAAGTACACGGTTAAAGGCACAGGCCGGCGCATGCCGCCAATGGAATCCCCCACCATATGAACTCTGACCCCCAGAGTGTAAAAGTGAAGAGGCACAACGAGACTACGTAAATGCACTCTCCTAAAAAAAGTGGGAAAAGGTGACAGTGAGAACCAGGAATATGCACTAAACCGTGCTATCCCTGTAGACTAGGGTAACCATAGAGACCAAGCGTAAAGAACAGAGGTCAGTCGGCACCACGTTCAATTAATTAAATAAACAACTAAGTTTGATCTAAATAAAATGTTGATTTTAATCCTGATTTTCCCTAAATTAATTAATCATTTTGTTAACACATCATCAGTTGTGGACCTCGGGATCATCGAGTGTTTCGGCCATTACAACCTAAGTTCAACATATACTCCAAGGCTTAGGCTTAGGCGCATATGATTTAACCCCTATTTTGGACTTAAGTTTAGGCGAGAAGAGGGAAATAACCAGAAAAAGAGTCAAAGTCAACTTGGCAAGAGAAACCAGGCTATCCGAAGGCACGGGCTGGGTTAGGTTTGCAGAAATATCTCATGAACTTCCCCACTCAATCTATCAAGACCCGAGCAGTTCTACCAGAAGTACACGGTTAAAGGCACAGGCCGGCGCATGCCGCCAATGGAATCCCCCACCATATGACCTTTGACCCTCAGAAAGTGAAAATGAAGAGGCACAACGCGCTCTCCTAAAACAGTTTGAGAAAAAAGACTGAAATCAGTAGGAATATGGGAAACAGAGATAGAGAGCAGATAAGCACTCATCTCGGACTAAAATCTTCAATGCATAGCAGTTTTAATGGCATGCCCCTGATTACCTTGAGACATTTTTATTTTTTTTATTCAGTGTTACCAGGGGCACGAACTTCTGACCGGTGTTCCCTCATGGTTTAGTCCGTGGGGGATTGCTTAAGTGTGGGTACACAGGTTCGCCTGGTGCACAAGGTTATGGAGGTGGGGGTCTTGCTGGTGCTCAAGTGTCCATATACGTCACCCCATACTCTACCCGCCTTAAGAGACACTATTTTCGGATACAATTTCTCCATTTTCACCCCTTTTCTCTGGTTCTTCCAAAAGTTAACTTAGACTTTTTCTGACCCATGTACATCACCCTGGATATCTGCCTGTGAGTGTGGGACCCTGCTTACAGCAGTGACTCTGCTGTGAAGCAGCCTCTCCTCTGGGTGGGATAGAGCGAGGTGCTGGAAGGAGCTCTCTGGGTCACAGCCTGCTGCTGCTCTCTCCCTGTATTCACATAACTTTTACCCAGCTTTCACACACTTATTCCGGGGTAAGAAAGCCATGTGCATCACCCTGGATCTCTGCCTGTGAGTGTGGGACCCTGCTTACAGCAGTGACTGCTGCCATCATTACAAACATATTAATCAGGCATTTTAACACTTTTTTCCATGAAAATTATTTTTATTCACTATCATGGGGCTATATAAATCAAATTCCGGGTAATTAGGAGCACAATTGTACCTTTTACTATTTAAATGTATTTGTATTATATATGTTTGGGCTATTAAACATTTCTGGGTGACTTTGTCAGTTTATGGAGCTTAGCCCACAATTCCCGGAGGTTCCAGGCCAAATTTGGGAGCTCATAGGCGGCCTGTCATGCGCCCCCGCCCGTGGAAAGCAAAAAAAAGTAAAGAAAACGGTCAATTATATCCAGTGCTTGAATTGGAATGAAAAAGGTGCCAGTACTCTAAAATCAGCAACTTTTTCAAGTCAATTTTATATATACAGCCCACAAACAAGAATTTGGCTACTATAATGCTGGTGGGTTTGTCTCTTTACTACTGTATATTTTAGAAAGGTTCACTGTACTTAACATTTTTTATGATAGGCAGCGGATATGGCTAAAGCTCAGTAAGGTCAATATTAACTGAAAATATAGCAATCAAAGTCTAGATCTTCTGCTGAAGACACATGAAGCAGAGACCTTTCAGGTGAGAGCCCCTCTGGTGGTGTTCAACATTAATGACAAGGAAACAAAGCTCTGGTCAGAAGCATTTTTTATAAAAAGCTTTAACAAAATTAAGTATTTCTGTACATTTTGAATGCAATCTAACTTTCCAACTCAGAAAACGAAAAACGAAAAAGTGCCAAAAGTCTTCTCACATGGCTGAGCTGCTTTGCAATATACTTCACCACTGAAGAATACAAATATGTATAAAGTAAACTATGATGCAATCTAACTTTCCAACTCAGAAAAATGATAAAGAGCATGAACAAAGAACATGTAAAAACAAATGCAAAATTTGCACAATCTAAAATGAGAAACTGTAACTGCAAGTAACAAAGTCTGAGCCATGGTAAAGAGTTACATTGAACACCAAGCTGATCAGATAACTCCCTGGTTGGTCTGAAGTCCTTCTATCTCCAGGATCTGTACAAATCGGCACATTATGCCAAAAGTCTTCTCACTGGGTGAGCTGCTTTGCAATATACTTCACATTGTTAGAAAAGGCTCCAGAAGGCCTTGGGGACATCAGTATCAGGGGCTGGAGCTGGACATTACATTACATTACATTGCATTTAGCTGACGCTTTTGTCCAAAGCGACTTACAATAAGTACATTCGACCAGGAAGACACAACCTTGAAGAAAACAGAATCATATAAGTATATCAGGTTTCATAGAGCCAAACATTTCAAGTGCTACTCAACTGGCTTTAGGTAATCCAGTCCTTTATTAGTATAAAAGTGCTTCGTTAATCGTTCTAACGCTCGAAGTGGAGTCGAAAGAGATGAGTTTTCAGTTTGCGCCGGAAGATGTGCAAGCTATCTGCCGTCCTGATGTCAATGGGGAGCTCATTCCACCATCTTGGAGCCAGGATAGCAAACCCACGTGTTTTCGCCGATGGGAACTTGGGTCCCCCTCGCAGCGAGGGCGCAACGAGTCGTTTGGCTGATGCAGAGTGTAGTGCACGCGCTGGGGTGTACGGTTTAACCATGTCCTGGATGTAGGAAGGGCCAGATCCATTCGCAGCACGGTAAGCAAGTACCAGTGTCTTGAAGTGGATTCTAGCAGTTACCGGAAGCCAGTGAAGGGAGCGGAGGAGCGGAGTGGTGTGGGAGAATTTAGGAAGGTTGAAAACCAGACGAGCCGCTGCATTCTGGATGAGCTGCAGAGGTCGGATGGCACATGCAGGTAGACCAGCCAGGAGGGAGTTGCAGTAGTCTAGGCGTGAGATGACGAGAGCCTGGACCAGAACCTGCGTCGCTTTCTGGGTCAGCTGGGGACGTATCTTCCTGATGTTGTAAAGCGTGTATCTGCAGCAGCGGGTTGTAGCAGCGATGTTTTGCAGTGAAGGACAGGTTGTTATCTAGGGTCACACCCAGATTCCTTGCAGTCTGAGTCGGGGAAACAACTGAGGTGCCGATGTTGATTGTCAGGTCAAGAGTTGGACAATCTTTTCCCGGGAGGAAGAGCAGCTCAGTCTTGTCAAGGTTGAGTTTGAGGTGGTGAGCAGACATCCACTGAGAGATGTCAGCTAGACAAGCAGAGATGCGTGCGACGACCTGGGTCTCTGAGCGGGGAAAGGACAGAATTAATTGGGTGTCGTCAGCGTAGCAGTGGTAAGAAAAACCATGCGGGCTAATGACTGATCCGAGCGAGTTTGTGTACAAGGAGAAGAGGAGGGGACCAAGAACAGAGCCCTGAGGGACCCCCGTAGTTAATTGACAAGGGTCGGACTCAGACCCTCTCCAAGTCACCCTGTAGGTACGGTCTTTCAGGTATGAGGTGAGGAGGGAAAGTGCAGAGCCAGAAACTCCAAGTTTTTGGAGAGTGCGAAGGAGGATCTGATGATTCACCGTGTCGAATGCAGCAGACAGGTCCAACAGGATGATGACAGAGGAGAGGGATGCAGTTTTGGCAGTGTGCAGTTCCTCCGTGACAGCAATGAGAGCAGTTTCTGTGGAGTGACCTGCCTTGAAACCAGACTGGTGCGGATCCAGAAGGTTGTTCTGATTGAGATAACAGGAGAGTTGTTTAAAGACAGCGCGTTCAAGTGATTTAGACAGGAACGGGAGGAGAGAGACAGGCCTGTAGTTTATAACATCAGACGGGTTGAGAGTGGGTTTCTTTAGGAGAGGGTTTACTCTTGCCTCCTTGAGACTGTTTGGAAAGTGACCAGAAGTTAGAGAAGTGTTGATGAAATGGGTGAGAAACGGTAGAATATCAGGAGCGATAGTCTGAAGGAGGTTTGAAGGGATAGGGTCCAGAGGACAGGTGGTAGGGCGGGCAGAGGTAATGAGGGTAAGAACCTCACTTGGAGAGAGAGGGGAAAAGGAGGTTAGTGTGTTGGTGGAAGGAAGGTCTGGTGACCCAGCGGTGAGTAAAGGTGAGTCAGAAAAAGAAGAGCGAATATCATTAACCTTTTTTTCAAAGTGGGTAACAAAGTCGCTTGACAGAAGTGAGGAGGGGGGAGGAGCTTTTGGAGGGTCCAAGAGGGTGGAGAAGATGGAAAATAGTTTTTTAGGATTGGAATAGGAAGATTGGATCTTATCTTGAAAGAAAGTGCTTTTTGCCTGAGAGATCGAAGCAGAGAAAGAGGAGAGGAGAGCTTGATAGGTTAGGAGGTCGTCACGGTGTTTGGATTTCCACCATTTCCGCTCTGCTGCGGACAGGCTCTTTCATCAGCACTTCTCCTTCCCTTTGCCAGCCAGGACCTCACATACTGTTCCGGATTGAACTGTCCTAGTGATGGTCCATTACATTTAATGAAAACCAGGCTGGACAGTCGGCTGACAGAGAGAGCATTCCTTTTTGCAGTAAGGATATCGTTCATGCAGCTGAATGCCCGCTCACACTCACTAGTGGAGACAGCGATGGTTCGGACTGCTTTCAGTAGAGGCTCCATGGCAGCAGGTGTACGGGATGCCCTGGTTTCCTTGTATTCGCGAAAGCCCTGAACAGTCTCTCTTCTGTCCACTTTCAGCACTTCGCACAAACGTAGCACCTCTACGTCCCCATACTGTACGTCTAACTCCTCTTCAGGCCAACTTCCAGGATGGATAACTTTCATGTCCTGGATTAGCTGATTGTCCCGGGCCTCCCGGCCATGTAATGGGATTTCTCTTGTGCTGACATGAGAGGAGGTTGTGGAAGTCATTCTGTGTCTCCGATTCTCTACCATACTGCGGAAAAACTGACCTGCATGAATCTGTACAAGCCTGCCATTCTCACGCAGGGCAACACCCTTGAAGGACTTCTCAGCTAGAGCTGTATGAACTGTAGTCATGTGTGGGCCAGGCATGGTGACCATGGATTCAAAAACTCGTATTTATCGAGTTAAGAGCCTATCTGCTGTAGGCAGTGTCATCTCTCTTTTTTGGAGTTGCCGAGAGAGGTCGCTGAGCTCTGTGAGCGCATCGTACATCAGTCCCAGATTGCTGACAAACGTTGCAGATGTGAGCACATCATCCAGGCCCTTGTACTTTGCTCTGTCTCTGGAATCCCTGCTCGTGTCGTTTGCAGCATTTGTGAAGTGATCATGAAGCACTCGGTAGTTTTCCCAGACTGCTCTGACGCTCCTTTCACTTGAAGCCACCCAGCGGATGGACAAAACACGCCCTATCACCAGGAGACGCTGTCCGACTGCTTGCGCACACTGCGCTAACTGCCTCTGATTTTTGGGGGAGGCATGGAACAAGGAATAGAGTTTGTCAAAAAAGATCTGGAAATGATTGAGCCCTGAGACCTCCTTGACCACATCCCCAACTGCCAGCTCTAGACGATGATTGGAGCAGTGCCACACAAACAGGCTTGGGAATTTACTACACAACTGGGTAGCAACGCCTGTTCTCTTCCCTAGCATGACTGAAGCCCCATCACATGCAAAAGAAACGAAACACTGACCTAAAAAGTCCTCGTTAAAATCTCTTCCAAGACACTCCATTAACGCCTTTGTGATGTCATCAGCCGTTGTTCCATCCAACTCGATCAGCTCCCAAAAAAACGTTTCGGGCTCAGCATCAGCTAATGCTGAGCGGAGACACACAACAAGCACCGTTTTACCACTAATAGTGGTAGATTCATCGACCAAAACACAGAGTTTTCTTTGGTTTTCTGTAATGTCTTTTGCCATTTTTTTCTTCAGCTCATGAGCTATGTGGTCGATGATTTCGCCACAGGTTTTATTGGAGTGCAAAACCCTGCCCACGTTCAGCCCATTCAGTTTCTGTACATTCAAATCAATTGGCATGTCTGTGAATGGCCGGCTATGTTTGCCAATTTTATATGCCGTTCGAAAAACTCTGATAGTGGTGTCTAATTCAGATTTATGCATAGACTGCACTTGATGTTGAATAGTTTCACGTGAAGCAGATGTAAGGATGTCAGCAGCTTTTACATGGGCTTGTGATTCTTTATGTTCTTTGATTTTTTTTCTCAGGCTAGCTTGTTGTTTGCCCTTGTCAACACCGAAATGAGACACTGCACACTCACCCCATTCAGTTGACAGTTTCAGTCCTTGTCCAGTGTGTATTCCCAAAGATTTGACATCTCTGCATATCCGACATCCTAGCTTCTTATCTTTAAGAAGGAGCCATGCATTGGTCTTGCAAAAATATTGCACCTTGTCCGTTGTCCAGCAGTCAGGTGCATCGCTTTGCCCGGTGTTGGTGGTGGCAGTTGAGCCAGCAGCAGCTAACTTTAGAGGCTCTGGAGGAGGCGGCGGAGCTAATGCTAATGCACTAGAACTTGGAGCAGGAGGATCAACCAAAGAAAGCTCCCCATCAGACACAATTTCCAACACAGGCACAGCATTCTCTGTATTTGAAGTTTCTTCCGGCGACAACCGCTGTCTTTTTGCACTTTTATTAATCCACTCTAACATTTTAGAAATGCTAATTTGTGACGTGACTTGCTTTCCTTCTCTCGGGGGCGTGCCTGCTCTGTTCTATCACTCTACATAGCCACCCACTGGGTGGGAGTTGCACTGCATAAACACAACACACGTGCATCTAGGTATGTAAATTGTAAAGCATTAAAACATGGTTTTACTAACAGTTTTCCGTATGTTGTTACTTCGGCATTATTATTATTATTATTTTGAAACGTGTATTACTATTAAATCACGGTCAAATAGGTTAATTTTGACATAGTCGTTTCCACCACAGTATTTACATGGAGAAGATAAGCCCCGCCCCCTCTCCAGCACGTTCTGTTTGAATGACAGGAGTAAACAGCTGACAGCCGCTGTGAAACTCCAGCGGTTAGAGCGATGAGAATGTCCGTTCGGCACCTCATGACGCATCTACTGAGTACCGGGCGGCTGTATATATATATATATGGATGTATAATAAGAACGGCGGGAGAGTGTTGAGTACTGGCACGGTGCATGAGTACCGGAGTACCGCCAGCATGCCGGTACTGAGCAAGAAGTGCCGGTACTCCATGGGTCAGAACCAGAAGTGCCGGTACTGCGTACCGGTGAGTACCGGCCCAATTCCAGCACTGATTATATCTTAAAATAATCAAAAATGAAGTTTTAAAAAATTCTCGAAAAAACGGCTAAGCGCCAACGGAGGAGGGGCTCAAAAAAGCGCAAGTCTTCGGCGCTTCCAGCGGAAGCCCCGGATACTTTTCCACTCCCCCGTTGCATTTTACAACGGAGAGGGGAATCGAGACCTCCCTTCCTCCGTCGAAAAAATGTATTCATCTTTTCCAAGCTACCATCTGCCCGAAATCGGAAACCCGGTTTTTGAGAGCACTTAGAAAAAAACCGGCTATTTCACATCATGGCGGAATCATGGAGGAATGTGTCCGCTACATGTGTGCTTTGGCTCGGATACAATTGTTGCCTGGAGGACCCCCAATCAGGGTTCTTACCAAACTTTAAGTTTTTGAACTGGTCTCTGGAGGAATTCAAGGGGAGTTGTCAGGGAATTATGAGACACTATTTTGGGATATAATTTCTTCATTTTCACCCCTTTTCTCTGGTTCTCCAAAATATAACAGAGTATTTCCTGACTCTGGAGGAATGTAAGGAGAGTTGTCAGGGGACTCTATCCGCCTTAAGAGACACTATTTTGGGATACAATTTCTCCATTTTCACCCTTTTTCTCTGGTTCTCCCAAAATATAACAGAGTATTGCATGCTGTTTAATAAAACAAACAACAACAAAGTGAGTCAGAAATGTTTTTAAATACATTAAAACACCCACAAAAAATGGGATCAAAAGAGTCAGAAACACAGGAGAGCTACGACATAAAGACGGTACGACTCGGTTCCTAAAGTCTGACTCCATTATTACTTTGTTTAGTGACGGTTCATTCTGCTAGGGTCGAGTATCAGGGAGATCTTACTGATTACAATCATCCATATTTATTTTGATTAAATCCTATGAATAATATATTTTCCCTTTTTATCGTATTTTCGATCCAGATCTCAGGTTCCAGTATCACGTGATTGTTGGTGCCTTATAGAGACTAGAAACACAAACAGTGCTGCTCTGTAACTTAACTTAATTATAATGTGTTGTACAAAAGAGAAATCATTTAAAAAAAAATTTTAATATCATGAGGATTAGGAAAAAATAAATATGTATTTCTAAAGATGTTGGCTTTTTCTTAAAGTTCTAACATTTTGTCCAAATTATGACATTTTCAGAAAAAGTAAGAACATTTTACTTTTTTCTCAAAATGTTCTTAAATTTAACTTTTGGTCTAAATTATTGACTTTTTAAAAAAAAATCTGAAATCTGACCTTTTGTCCAAATTATGACTTTTCAGAACAATTTGACTTTTTCAGAAAAATTAGATGATGTTCAGGTGTATATCAGTATGTAGTGTCTCTACTTTAAAGAGTCCTCTCCTGCTGATGTTCAGGTGTATATCAGTATGTAGTGTCTCTACTTTAAAGAGTACTCTCCTGCTGATGTTCAGGTGTATATCAGTATGTAGTGTCTCTACTTTAAAGAGTCCTCTCCTGCTGATGTTCAGGTGTATATCAGTATGTAGTGTCTCTACTTTAAAGAGTCCTCTCCTGTTGATGTTCAGGTGTATATCAATATGTAGTGTCTCTACTTTAAAGAGTCCTCTCCTGCTGATGTTCAGGTGTATATCAGTATGTAGTGTCTCTACTTTAAAGATTCCTCTCCTGCTGATGTTCAGGTGTATATCAGTATGTAGTGTCTCTACTTTAAAGAGTCCTCTCCTGCTGATGTTCAGGTGTATATCAGTATGTAGTGTCTCTACTTTATCTAAAATTATGAGAAATGTAAAACCTCTAAATAATAAAGCAAAGACTCCTATTATTTTCTTTGGTGAATGTTATTTACTTCCATTCTTTCAAGGACTATTGCAACACCTCGCTTCTGAATAATTTCCCAGAAAGCTCTTATTTTTTCCAATTAATTCTTATTTAATTTTGATTAATGATACTCAACCCCATATATGCAATTGTAAGACCTTATAGACTCCAGCTGTGTTTTACAACAAAGATTTAAAGTTACAGATTACAGCCAATAAATCGGTTTATTCCAGACTGTTTCTGGCCCATGAAGCGAATTGGGGGACAAAACACATTGTCCCTTTTCACTACGATACTACTGTGTACTTTTTATGAATGCTTTAATCCAAACAAACAACATACTGTCACCACAAAATAACATTACAAGGCTTTATTTGAGAGAAGTCAGGCACGTGTTAACGTAACATAGTGGATCCAATAACAAAGGTATTGTAACATATGTTACACCAGCATGAACAAAGCTAGAGGTGGTAGTGATTGTTTACATGAAAGTTGATCTGTAAGTTGTGGTAGAGCAATTATTGGTTATACTTCTTTAAAAATCAGTAAGAAAAGATCAGTAAGAAAATACAAAAGGCAATTTGGGGGTTGAGTGTGGGAAGGGAGGTGCCCGTATCACTGATGGCTGAATAAGGCACCTCTTGGTCCGTGATTGCCACTAGTTTTTTTGCTGGCAGGAATGGAAAGTGCAAGATTTCTCCAGATCTGTTGAGGAAAAAAAAGTTACAAAAACGGAATTGGGTATGCCGAGCAGATGCAAATATGTAGTGTGATATGTCTAAGATACACAAATACAATTAAAAAATGTATGACAAACAATAGTACTAACCTGGAGTGGTTTCACCACACTTTCTGAGATAAGTCATGGCAGTCATGTACTCTGCTCCCACAAAGGTTTCAAAACTTGTTCCAGCCGGAATCGTCTGGAGACATTTGGTGGAGTCCTTGAAGAGGAGGTTTTTCCTTGAATCTGACTGGAACATCCTGAATGGGGCATCACTGACACTGCTGCCAAACTTGGCCTGTAAACAAAAACAAAGATTTAGAAACAGACCTATTTACAAGGCCAGCATTTCATCACTGACCTGCTGTTCAAGAAGGATTCGAACAACCTCGCTGTGCGTCACCACAGCGTGGGCGGGCAAAGCAGCCAGGTTACACTTGGCGTACTCGGAGGTTTCCACTGGGGCAGATCAGCTGGTAGTCATCAGCCTTTACTCCACTAGCCCATGCTGGACCATTGCCTTTGACAAGAAGAGGTGGAGGATGTTTTAGGTTTATATAAATAACACATTCATAGCTGAGATTAAGACAGGTAAGTGTCAGTCTCTCACCATTGCTGTTTTCTGGAACAATTGTGTGTTTTATGAAAGCAACCTGCATCCTCAACCAAACACCTATAATGAGATGCACAACATAACACAAAGATGAGGTGCTCTGGAAGAGAAAGTAAATACCATGGAAATACCTTTATTTGCTTTATTAGACCAGAAGATTGATACCCCTGAATGTTAAGTAAAGGGCTAAAGTCAGGTGGAAGTTAGCTTAACTTAGCATAAATAATAAAGCATAGGGAAACAGCTAGCCTGGCTCTCTTGAAAGTAAAATAAAATGGTTTATTAGCAGCAAAATAGTTCATTAATTAATACAAGATATCTTCAGTTTTGATGCCATACACAAACATATGTGTGTTTTGGGGTTTTATGAGGAGTTAGTGCTATTTCTTGGCTACCAGGATTGAAACTGAAACAGTTTGAATGTGGATGAAAGTCCACTGTCCTTTGTCCTACCTCAAAGCTCCTGCGTAGCCGTTTTACTGCTCTTCAGCACTGGCACTGCACTTTGACTCATCTCCCACCGTGTTTCCACTGCCGGCACACTGAGAACAGAACGGAGAGCTGGGGTCTGAACCGGGGGCACAGCCGCTGCTGAAGAACTTGGCTGAGGAGAGGAAGAGACGAAGGGGGCAGGTGTTACACTCAGAGGAAGGAAGGATCCAAATCATGGATCCTAAAACCTGCATTTCTAGTGCATGATTTTGGAGAAAACGTTATTGTGTTAATTGTGTTCCTTGAGAAAAAATTGTTTGTGTCTAGGATCATTTCAATCTGTTCTAGGTCATAGGGAGGTGGTCGAAGTTGATGTTAGCAAAACACAGAACTGTGAAAACCTAAATGATCTCTGTTTTGTTTCTTTGGTCACCATGGTGATGAGCCGTAATTGCTGTGTTTTGGATCTTACATCTCAGAGATCCAAACAGTGTTGTCTATGTGAAAATATTAATAGTCTTAAGCTTATCTAACCAAGCGCTTTGAGTCGTCTAAACGCACTAAAAACGTACAACAAAATTATGTTTAGTTCCTACAACTTTGTAAATACTGCGCATTCCATAAAAAAAGTCTTTATATTGTTGATCACAAACATAATCTTGGCAGCTTTACGAGTCTTTGGTTACGTATTTGCACATGGGAAGAGCACGCGGTCGCTTACTGAAGTCACAGTCTTGAGTCTGTTTGTGGATTTGACCCATGGGGATGTTCCAGCCAGCAGTTCTGCCGAGTCCAGTGTGGCAAGACCTGTGGCTCTCCAACGTGTCCCGGGTCAGACCTGAACTCTTCTTCACCACAGCAACAGCATAGTACGAGGCCGTGCTTGCAAGAGTGGAAGTACAAAAGGACTCGAAATACAAACGTTTTGTGCAAGACAATTTGAAGTTATAGATAATTCAATTTGAAAGATCATCTGCTCTGTAATTTCCTAATCATTTTCACAAAGTGTTATTTGAGAGAATAAAAGGTTTTCACTCCACACTTACAATCAATCAATTACAATTCACGGTTAATCAAGAAAATACAACTAAAGATAGATGGAGAATAATTCTTTCAACAATACATTCATATTTCATTAGAATCAAATGGGGCTTCTCTTTTAAAGACTTGTATTTTTTCATTTGTAGAATCAAACAACATCTCAATTGTCGATTGTCGAACCTCAGATTGAGGAGGAACAATGCGGATTCCGTCCTGGTCGTGGAACGACGGATCAGCTTTTTACTCTCGCAAGGATCCTGGAGGGGGCCTGGGAGTACGCTTATCCGGTCTACATGTGTTTTGTAGACTTGGAGAAGGCGTATGACCGAGTTCCCAGGGAGTTACTGTGGGAGGTGCTGCGGGAGTATGGGGTGAGGGGGTCTCTACTCAGGGCCATCCAATCTCTGTACTCCCAAAGCGAGAGCTGTGTCCGGGTCCTCGGCAGTAAGTCAGACCCATTTCCGGTGAGGGTTGGCCTCCGCCAGGGCTGCGCTTTGTCACCAATCCTGTTTGTAATATACATGGATCGGATTTCGAGGAGTAGTCGTGGGGGAGGGGGTCTGCAGTTTGGTGGACTAAGGATTGCACCACTGCTTTTTGCAGATGATGTGGTTCTAATGGCTTCATCGGTCTGCGACCTTCAGCACTCACTGGATCGGTTCGCAACCGAGTGTGAAGCGGCTGGGATGAGGATCAGCACCTCCAAATCTGAGGCCATGGTTCTCAGCAGGAAACCGATGGACTGTCCACTCCAAGTAGGGAATGAGTCCTTACCCCAAGTGAAGGAGTTCAAGTATCTCGGGGTCTTGTTCTCGAGTGAGGGAACAATGGAGCGTGAGATGGGCCGGAGAATCGGAGCAGCGGGAGCGGTACTGCAGTCGCTTTACCGCACCGTTGTGACGAAAAGGGAGCTGAGCCAGAAGGCAAAGCTCTCCGTCTACCGGGCCATTTTCGTTCCTACCCTCACCTATGGTCATGAAGGATGGGTCATGACCGAAAGAACGAGATCGCGGATACAAGCGGCCGAGATGGGTTTTCTCCGCAGGGTGGCTGGTGTCTCCCTTAGGGATAAGGTGAGAAGTTCGGTCATCAGGGAGGGACTCGGAGTTGAGCCGCTCCTCCTTCGCGTCGAAGGAGCCAGTTGAGGTGGTTCGGGCACCTAGTTAGGATGCCACCTGGGCGCCTCCCTAGGGAGGTGTTCCAGGCACGTCCAGCTGGGAGGAGACCATGGGGTAGACCTAGGACCAGGTGGAGGAATTATATCTCTTCGCTGGCCTGGGAGCGCCTTGGGATCCCCCAGTCAGAGCTGGTTGATGTCGCCAGGGAAAATAAAGTTTGGGGCTCTCTGCTGGAACTGCTACCCCCGCGACCTGACCACGGATAAGCGGGAGAAGATGGATGGATGGATGGATCTCAATCCAAGAAATGTCGCTAGATATTATTAGAAATTAGAGTATTAAATGCAAACTAACAGGTATTGTAATATTGTGACATTAAAACCATGTTTTGGTCCTCAAGGCTGCATTTTATCACACACTCCTAACATTTATGGTTCAAGATGAGTTAAAAGTACCAGGTAAATGTATGTTATTTTGTGATCAAATGTACTTATCAATATTTTAACATTTCATTTTACCTCCAGGGTTGCTGCAAAAATCTGTGGAGACAGACAGAGATCCAAATATTATGAATGTGTAACAGTTCAAACACAGGATGGTATGGGATAGTTTCTATGTAGGCCTCATACCTGAACTATACTGCTCCACCATAGCTGGCAACAGGCCGCACTTTCCTGCTGTGTACACCTGACCTCCATCCACTGCCATCGCATCAGCCTCTTTACGCTACAGGGTCAAATATATCATCACAATAAAACACCACTGAATCAAAACTAAATAGATATTAAAGATATTCCCATATTTTCTTCATCAAGAGTCTTACCATAATCGTTTTCACGCATTCTTCACCTGTGGTGGAATTCTGGCATTCAATGGCGGTGTTGTCATCAGCCATACTGTTGAAGCTCCACATGTCACACTTGGTGGTCTCAGCGTGGCCCACAGCGCACCATTTGATGGCGGAGGAAGCAGAGCTTGCTGGCTCTGGAAGGTTATGTAACAAGAGTCAGTGTCTGCAACTAAATAAGTGTGTTTGAGTGATGGTTTGCAAGTTCTGGGAGAGACACTACAGGTGAAGAGGGTACAAGGTGTACATTACTATATACATGACATTTCTTCAGTAGGTTACTTACATTTTATGAGTTTTCTGAAATGTTTAAATTCCAAATAAGGAATTATCTAATGCTAACTTTTGGTTTAGAAATTAAATCTTCAGATGCAAAAAGATTAGCAAAAGAAACACCTTCATGTTTAATTTGAATGATTTCTATCCACTAGTCTAACATGATAAAGTAGTAACATAGCCTACATTCTTAAAATTGACCAGTGGAAATGTTGTGTTTTTTGCCTGTTATGTTTATAGTCTCTAAGTGTGTTCTATCTGTGTGTTCACAGTACCTTTCTTAAGGGAGCGGACAATGCTCATGTATTCAGCACCCAGATACAGGAAGGAGTCTGTGTTTGCAGGCAGCCTCACCAGCCTGACTGTTGAGTCCTTGAACATCAGGTTTTTGTAAGGTGCATAGTTTTCAGTAGAGAAGAGTTGAAAGTCCTGAAAGGTTTCAAAGTAACATGTTTGAATCAGTCATTTTATGTCCTGACTCACTGTATTTCTCCATCTCCTCATTTATTCAACTTTACTCTTCGATCTTTGTGCAGTACAGATCTTTTGTGTCATACCTGTACTGAGTTGAGGCTATTCCAGATTAAGTCAGCAAGCTGCGCGTCCTTGCGGCTGACGACTGCGTGAGCCGGTGCTCTGGCCAGATGGCAGGTCCTGTAGTCGTCAATAGGCGCTCTGCTGTCATCCTTGCACAGCAGCTCATAGTCTTGCTTTTCGGAATCTGAAAGTGTGATACAACAATGTTATAAATATCACTCCTACAATCAGTCTAAAACTGATACCACGTTTTGTCAAGTTCCATTTATTTCATTGGTCGAATCCCACAAATATGATCAGTTATGGCAATTATGACCAAGAGTGAGAATCTTAGCCGTGGTTTTGAATCCAAGCGTAATTTAACACTAAAACTAATTCTCATATGAGTATGTGATTAAAGCTTCAAAATATTTTCATTAGAAAAATGACTGATACATAATTATAATTTGTAAAAACATATTTTAAACAAATAAGCTTGGCTAACATTAATATATAAGTAAAATATTCAAAAATAAATAGAACAAATGAAAATGTGACATTTTGCTTCACAAAAGCCACATCTCCAGCGCCGTCCTTCAGACACCTGTTACAAATCAACAGGTCCATTAAACACAAGAGTCCCAGGATGGAGCTGGGATCATATTGAAAGTTAACCGTGTAGAGGAGACACTGACTGGAAGGCTCCGGCGTAGCCGTAGTAAGGCTCGTTGTGGGACCAGGAGCAGTCTCCACGGCACAGCTGGCACAGTTTGCTGCCACGCACTGGGGCACAGCTGGCGGAGAAGAAGTTGCTCACCGCTGTGTACAAAAAGAGATTTTAGAAATACTGCTCTGAGTTCTTTACACGATGGAGCTGCTTAAAATGTTATATTATGTTTTTGTTGCCCGTAAATAGTCACATTAAACACATTGGGCATACAAATACTTGTTTAACTAAGTCTATACAACTATAACTATGTTTAATATTTTACGGGAATATGCTTCTTACTGAGTGTTGTATAAAGATTGATCCTGGTCTCCTAAACATTTTTAAACTGCCTTTTCAGGTACGTTTTGAGAAACACATTTTTTCTCCCGGATAAAGTTTGTTTTTGCACAAATGTCTTCGCAAAACCAAATGTCAATGTTCACTTTTCTGATTTCCGTCTGTAATTTAAATGACATAACAAACGTACTTTTCTTTTAAAGTCAAACCATCACATTTTACTCAACAGAAGCAGGTGGTTTTGTTGCATTTTGTTTAAATGTCCAACATCAACCACATTTGAAAACTGCCACAGTAAACTTGAAGAACTTTACAATAAATGAGGTTGCAGGGATCTAAAATTATACAAATTCCAAAGAAGAAATACTGAGGACATAATTACAGTGACATGTTGATTCTGTTTTTTGGATTGTCGTAAGATTCAGTGTTACTCTCCGTCTTCCACAGGGGGGTCTTCAACGCCTGACCACTGAATTAATTTCATGGACACCAGAGTGCCTACGGGGATGTTCCAGCCTGCAGATTTACCCACGCCAGTGTGGTAGGATTTCTTCCCTTGGAGCCCTTTGATGCCAAATGTAGTGCCCTTCTTCACCACAGCAACAGCGTAGTAGCAGGTTTCTGAAGCTGGATGAGTGCAGAACAAATGTGAGCAAAAATTAAAAACATGTATTTAATACATCAGAGAATTTCATCAGTAAAGACGGCAGTAGGAGCGTCTGTGCTGCGGCTGCGCCGCGCTGCGACCTCCTCCTGCGTCCTAACCCACCAGGCGCGTTTCAAAACGTTGCGGAAGCGGAGCGTCTTGTGTGCAGCCTCGCAGTTGTTGGATGAACATTCCACTTCCTGCTGCGCCGCGTCAAAAATAGGATTCATCCTATATTTTAGAAATTCCTTGCGGCGAGGAGCTTCTGGGACGCTTCGAGCCGCGGCACGGCGCAGCGCGGCGCAGCATGTCTGGTGGAATAGCACCCATTGACTAGAGTGGCCGCGATCGCTAAAAACGCCGCAGCCGCAGCGCAACGCAGCGCAGACGCTCCTGGTGGGATTAGGGGGTAAGCGTAGTATGGGGTGTCATCAAATGTCAGACAGATGTGGAGAAGAAATGTGGGTAATATTTCAGGTTTAGAGGAACAACAGCAATGACAGTAGCACAGCGCTATCAGATCACAGAAGTGTTCTCAGGGTTTCAACCAAAAACCAATCTGCAGCAGGCAGCAAAGCGTTTGGGAGAAACGACCAGAAAGCCATTTTTCTATGAATGAGCGAAGGATAAGAGCTGCTTTGAAGGAACCAGGTGCTTGTTTTCTTTGTCTACCTCTCCACAAACACCTGCCTCCTTACCTGAATTACATGTTGTGGTGTGTAATACTGTCCCTCCACCAGAAATAAGATGTCTTCCACACGCCTTCCTCCACTGTATGCACACTCATTGTTTCTGTGCTCGGTCACTCACCGTCACATTTCACCATGCGTTCCTTGACCTTTTTATTTCATAGGGCTGTACTGTCTATATAGAGCTTTCCTGACACGTGATGCAACATTAGGAACCATTTTTGAAGAGTATGCTATTACATAAGGCACATTTGTATGATGCTTTCACACCTTGTCATTCTTTCTTAAAACACATTTAAAAGTGCATTTTGTTCCGTCCATTAGGTGTATTTTATTCTAATGCAAAGGACCAGGATTGAAGGAGGCACATTATTAAACACACAGGCCTGAATCGGATGCATATCGAGGCTTGGGTGATGTTTTGGGTCCTATTTATTAACCAAGTGGCTACTTAACAAAGGGATTCACTGTATCTGACAGAGTTTGGGTGACTATAGATCTTGTGTGTGTTTGGGATATACATGGAGTGGTGTTTTTTAAAACATGAATTTTGATTTTAGCATCACTTGAAATAAATTGAAACTAAAACCAGTGTTGTTTGTCTTTTTTTGGAAAAAAGTTAAATAAACAAAAGCCACTGAAACACCTATACAAATGAATGGTTAGGACAAGCTCACCTACATTGAGAAAACAAAAGGAAACACAATATAACATACCTTGGCCCAAAAGACCAAATGCTAAATTCTTTTGAAAGTTATTTTGTTATTTGGTTGAAATAACTCCCTAGTCCCATATACTTAGAATATAGAATATCTAAATCATTGAACTTAATCATTGCTTACTGAGACTTCTACATACATTTTTACTAGAGGTGGGAAGTAGTGGAGTAAAAATACTTCGTTACTCTACTTAAGTACATTTTTCTGGTATCAGTACTTTACTCCACTACTTATTTTTATGAAGACTTTTTACATTTGGAACCCAAATACATGTACTTTCTATTTCTTACATTTGGAACCCAAATACCTGAACTTTCTACTTCTTACATGTTGAACACAAATACCTGTACTTTCTACTTCTTACATGTTGAACACAAATACCTGTACTTTCTATCTCTTATACATTATTATTATCTCTTCGATTTACACACGGCATCTATTGCACGTCTGTCCGTCCTGGGAGAGGGATCCCTCCTCTGTTGCTCTCCCTGAGGTTTCTCCCATGTTCCCTTTAAACTGTGGGTTTTCTCTGGAAGTTTTTCCTTGTACGATGTGAGGGTCTAAGGACAGAGGGTCTAAGGACAGAGGGTCTAAGGAAAGAGGGTCTAAGGACAGAGGGTGTCGTATTGCCATACTGATATTCTGTACAAACTGTGAAGTCCACTGAGACAAATGTAACATTCGTGATATTGGGCTATATAAATAAACATTGATTTATTGATTGATTGATTATTTTTAAACACGAGTATCTGTACTTCTACTTGATTAAAGGATGTGTGTACTTTTGCCATCTCGGATTTTTACTAACGTTAATATATTTATTAATTTCTGTGAGTGTTTCACACAATGTTGTTTTGCTTGTATCCTTGTATTCTGTGGAGACGATAACATTTATAACAAGTGCACTTTCAATTGCTCGGAAAGTTGGGCACGTGTCTTTAACAATATCTTTGAGTCGCTATAATATTTTATTTCACTTCTTCTGACCGGTCCCCCTTTTATTTTGACTTTTTGTGTCAAGTTGTACACGAGGAGAAACACAGTAACTGTTGTCTCTTCAGTAAATATTTTAAAAGCTCAAATCACCTGGAATTTCCGGCATATTCACGTTCACCTTAAAGCCCCCAGAGACAAAAGTAAAATGTGTGATATTGGGCTAATGAAATAAACTTTGATTAACTTTTATTGCTGTATTTGGCGCAAGAAGTACACTTCACTGCAGAGCCCTCAAGAGCCAGACATAGGCCTACAAGTTTATTAGCGTCAACAATGGTTTTGCTATTAAAGGTTGTGCTACTCCCTAAACCTCAGAAACAGGAGTGTAATGGATGGGATTTCAAACAGGTTTGAGAGGGGAGAGGGTACCAGGAAGGCACTTTTTAAGTATTTGAGTGAAACAGGTTGATTACAACAATTTAAAATAACGTAAACACAGTGGTACACTTCCACAAGTGGTGATAGGATGACATGGTGATACACACTCTTGTACAGTAGGTGGCAGTATGCACCTTAAAGTTAATAAATTGATGAACGTGTGCTTGTGTGTGTGTGTGTGTGTGTGTGTGTGTGTGTGTGTGTGTGTGTGTGTGTGTGTGTGTGTGTGTGTGTGTGTGAATATGCAGTGGTGTTCATTTGTAAATCATTTAGTATAATCACACAAATTCTGTGTTTTATATTTAATAATTCTGTGTTCTTCATTTATTGAACGTGCAATACCTGACTAGGTCTGAGAGGCGGAACCTCTGAAATGTAGTCATGTACTCAGAAGATTATTTTTGTGGGGACTTCCCCCTTCATATTGTGTGTCCCTCACGTTTCCTCTTCCCTTTTTGCGAATGTTCCATGTGAGAAGAGTTGGTGTGAGGAGAAAAACAATTGAATAACGACTGATGTGTTGTATGTTGTCAGATTATCATTGAATAAACGGAGATCGCCTCAACTGTGTGCTGGCTCGGGTCTCATCCCTCATCAACACATTACAAGCAGACACCGCTTAACCACACGTGTGTGTGTGTGTGTGTGTGTGTGTGTGTGTGTGTGTGTGTGTGTGTGTGTGTGTGTGTGTGTGTGTGTGTGTGTGTGTGTGTGTGTGTGTGTGTGTGTGTGTGTGTGTTTAATGGGGGTTTTGAACCTCCAATCTTGAAGCATTGAAGTCTTCAATGTTTTTGTTACTATTATGTTGGAACTTGAGCATGATTCCTATCAGAGGGAGGGGCTGCAGACGGGGAGGGAAGTTGAAAGTGAAAGTATGAAGTCATACTTGTCAGACTGCCAGACGCCATTTTACAGCTTGACGGAGCAGGAGGACAACAGGGTGAGTGTTAACACCAGGATCTGCTTTCTAACACATTCATTATTTACTCTGTCAAACTGGATGTCAGAAAATAACTTATTGGTTAAAAATGTGCGTCATAGAGTCCAATGAGACTTCTGCAAGTGTTGTGAACTTTTATTATTTCCTGTTTCCTGATTCATCAGAGTTACATGTGACGCAGTCAAAATGGAGAGCGGCCTGAAGGCTGACTGATTTCATGTCTTTTAACCAAGTTTATTATTAAGATGGTTTAGATTGAAACAAGTGTGTGTGTGTGTGTGTGTGTGTGTGTGTGTGTGTGTGTGTGTGTGTGTGTGTGTGTGTGTGTGTGTGTGTGTGTGTGTGTGTGTGTGTGTCTCCAGTGTTACTGGTTTGTCTCTCAGACTGGAGAAGATGAGTGATTTAAAAGATGAGGAAGAGGACACATCTCCAGTCCCCAGCTGTCTGTCTCTGAAGAGTGACCGGTCTATGTGGGAACCTATAACCTTCAGAAATGACCCTGGACCCTCAGACACAAAGTAAGAGTCTGTTTCTACTGTAACCTGACCTGAAGAGGATTCTGTTTTTATGTCATCTGATAATCTAAACTGTTTAATGAAACCCAGTAGAGTACCTTAACAAAGTTGGACTCTTGCTCCTTGTCATCGTCAGCAATAGTGTAGCGGCCAAAATCATATAGAAATAAAACAGATAATTAACTTAAAATAATGCAGCCACTGCGGCACTAGTTAGCAGATCTTACGCAGGGCAATGATCCAAGTCCAGACAAGATTATCCGTTGTGCATTTATTATGATCCAATATCATTGACAATGAACAGGTTTCCTATGGTTGGTTCCTTTAAGCCTTTCCTATGGCTTTCCTTTCTTGTGTTTGGAAAACCCTGTTAAAAAACCGTTTGCCTGCTAGTGCTCTGGCTCCCACCTCCACCTGTCTCCAATATGTACAATTACACCAGGTGCTCTAATCACAGTGCCCAAACATGCCTTCAAAATAAGAGCATAGAAACGACTTTAACTTATGACACTAACTAAGAATACATTTACAATAAACACTATAAACAGCAAGACAAATAAATGTTAAACTATTAAATAATATTAAGAGACATATAGCTCCAACAAATAGTAAATGATCTACCAGTGAAATCATCCTCACACTCTACATGTTGGACTTTGTGTTAAATTAAGCAAATAAAATACAAATATGAAAAACGTTTCACACTCAAATGCATTTTAACAACAGAAACCCACAATCAAGACTCAAAAACTCTAAAGATCTTTAATCAGGTGAACAGTCATAGATCAAAATCAACTCTTTAAATAAACTAATGATGTTTAAAACATGTGTTGTTTCCACAGACAGAGAGCAGAGTCTCCAGTCCCCAGCTGTCTGTCTCTGAAGAGTGACCGGTCTATGAGGGAACCTATCAAATTCAGAAATGAACCTGGACCCTCAGACACAAAGTAAGAGTTTCTACTGTAACCTGACCTGAAGAGGATTCTGTTTTTAGTACATTAACAAAGTTGAACTCTTGCTCCTTGTCATCATCAGCAATAGTCAAGTCTCCTCTGATTTGGGTGCAGTTTCCCCTTGAAAGGGACTTGAGGCATCTACTGACTTTGAACAGGGTTCCACTCCAATGACACAGCTTTACTTTTCAGTCTTTTATTTCAGCAGTTTACTTGAAACAAGAAAGATGCATTTAGACAACTAGCAAGTTATTAAAATAAACAAAGCATGCAAACAATACACTGACACTGCTGCCTTAATTGTGAATATTTTACAAATAAACTGGGCAGACTAAGCACAGAAATATTCATTTTAAACATCAATTCTCTAAACCCGAGCTCTTTTAAAATCTCTGCAGATTTAATTAACTGGATTTTATTAGCAAGGTTTTTAGTAAATCAAATGAATTCTTTATAACAATAAATATTGTATTTATTTATTGTTCTTCTTAAATTCAATGTATTTAACCTCCTAAAATCGTATATATCCTTTGAACACCTATCAGAGTAGGCTAATTGCAGGATGTTAAATTAAATAGGTCCTTCTTTTATCTATCCTTTTAACAATAACTAACAGAGAGTCTAATGCTGCATTCACAATGCGATGTTTGGGGGCGGCGCGATTACATGTAAAGTCAATGTAGAGACGCGGACAGACGCAAATTCACTCCGACGGCGAGCATGAAGCGGTGGACGTGGTGCGAATCACGCGATTGAAGCGGGCCGCCTCAAATGCAAGAGTTACATTTTTTCAACTCGAGCGTCAGATTCACGTGACGCGTTCTCACGAAAGCCAATCAGCGTTGGGATTCCCTCTGACGTCCTGCTGTTGATCAGTTGTAAAGATGGAAGAGATGATCGTTGTGGCTGTGAGTGGGTTCCCGGAGATGTACGATACACTTCCACAGAAGGTACAAAGCAGCAATAGTTGTTCCTCCATAGTCAAGGACAGAAATAACCAAAACGATCTTGCATGGAAGTGTAAACAACCTCAACTGTCCGTCAACGGCGCGGCGCGTCAACGGTATGTCTGTTTTGAATGACGCGATATAACAAACTGCAAGCTGAGGTGAAACTCGAGCGTTTAGAGCGAAGCGAATATTCGCATCGCGTCCGGTGTGAACGCAGCATAAGCTCAGAATGTTCTGCAAAATTAGCGCACCAAATTAATACTTATATAAACAATGACGCGTAGAGTTATAAAAGGACACGTGGCACACACGCAAACAATTTACCAGAACATAAAACATCTGAGCGCACCGTGGCTCGAAGCGTCCCAGAAGCTCCTCGCCGCAAGGAATTTATAAAATATAGGATGAATCCTATTTTTGGAAGTGGAACGTTCATCCAACAACTGCTAGGCTGCATACACGACGCTCCGCTTCCGCAACGTTTTGAAACGCGCCTGGTGGGTTATGACGCAGGAGGAGGTCGCAGCGCGGCGCAGCGCAGACGCTTCCGGTGGGATCAGGGGGTAAGGATCTGAGTGTCTGACCGGCTGCCTGTCCTGACTTGGTAGAATGCTTCCCGTCTGCACTCTTCAGTGTGTTACCGGCTGCCTGTCCTGACTTGGTAGAATGCCTCCCGTCTGCACTCTTCAGTGTGTCACCGACTCGCATTCACCAACTATTTAACTCCTTCAGGTAGCGTCACCGGGGCTTTCTGATTAGTGTAATTACTCCCAGCTTGCCAGAGGAGGACCGCCTGCGATCATTACACACTCGATTTCTATCCCTATTAATGGGTAATTTGTATTTAAATGAACATATTTGTAACGCTAATGATTTAATTTCTTATTAAAATTAATCTATTTTTTTATTGATATGTATTTATATATATTATTTTCCGACTAATTGTAATCTGTATTTATTTGATCATTATTATAGCCTCAGGCTCTGTTTGACTTCACAGCAATAGTAAATGATCTACCAGTGAAATCATCCTCACACTCTACATGTTGGACTTTGTGTTAAATTAAGCAAATAAAATACAAATATGTAAAACGTTTCACACTCAAATGCATTTTAACAACAGAAACCCACAATCAAGACTCAAAAACTCTAAAGATCTTTAATCAGGTGAACAGTCAGAGATCAAAATCTGCTCTTTAAATAAACTAATGATGTTTATAACATGTGTTGTTTCCACAGACAGAGAGCAGAGTCTCCAGTCTCCAGCTGTCTGTCTCTGAAGAGTGACCGGTCTATAGGGGAACCTCTATACTTCAGAAATGACCCTGGACCCTCAGACACAAAGTAAGAGTCTGTTTCTACTGTAACCTGACCTGAAGAGGATTCTGTTTTTATGTCATCTGATAATCTAAACTGTTTAATGAAACCCAGTAGAGTACCTTAACAAAGTTGGACTCTTGCTCCTTGTCATCATCAGCAATAGTGTCGCGGCCAAAATCATATAGAAATAAAACAGATAATTAACTTAAAATAATGCAGCCACTGCGGCACTAGTTAGCAGATCTTACGCAGGGCAATGATCCAAGTCCAGACAAGATTATCCGTTGTGCATTTATTATGATCCAATATCATTGACAATGAACAGGTTTCCTATGGTTGGTTCCTTTAAGCCTTTCCTATGGCTTTCCTTTCTTGTGGTTGAAAACCCTGGTGAAAAACCGTTTGCCTGCTAGCGCTCTGGCTCCCACCTCCACCTGTCTCCAATATGTACAATTACACCAGGTGCTCTAATCACGGTGCCCAAACATGCCTTCAAAATAAGAGCATAGAAACGACTTTAACGTATGACACTAACTAAGAATACATTTACAATAAACACTATAAACAGCAAGACAAATAAATGTTAAACTATTAAATAATATAAAGAGACATATAGCTCCAACAAATAGTCAATGATCTACCAGTGAAATCATCCTCACACTCTACATGTTGGACTTTGTGTTTAATTAAGCAAATAAAATACAAATATGTAAAACGTTTCACACTCAAATGCATTTTAACAACAGAAACCCACAATCAAGACTCAAAAACTCTAAAGATCTTTAATCAGGTGAACAGTCAGAGATCAAAATCTGCTCTTTAAATAAACTAATGATGTTTATAACATGTGTTGTTTCCACAGACAGAGAGCAGAGTCTCCAGTCCCCAGCTGTCTGTCTCTGAAGAGTGACCGGTCTATGTGGAAACCTATAAACTTCAGTAATGAACCTGGACCCTCAGACACAAAGTAAGAGTCTGTTTCTACTGTAACCTGACCTGAAGAGGATTCAGTTTTTAGTACATCAACAAAGTTGAACTCTTGTTCCTTGTCATCATCAGCAATAGTCAAGTCTCCTCTGATTTGGGTGCAGTTTCCCCTTGAAAGGGACTTGAGGCATCTACTGACTTTGAACAGGGTTCCACTCCAATGACACAGCTTTACTTTTCAGTCTTTTATTTCAGCAGTTTACTTGAAACAAGAAAGATGCATTTAGACAACTAGCAAGTTATTAAAAATAAACAAAGCATGCAAACAATACACTGACACTGCTGCCTTAATTGTGAATATTTTACAAATAAACTGGGCAGACTAAGCACAGAAATATTCATTTTAAACATACATTCTCTAAACCCGAGCTCTTTTAAAATCTCTGCAGATTGACTGGATTTTATTAGAAAGGTTTTTAGTAAATCAAATGAATTATTTATAACAAGAAAGATTGTATTTATTTATTGTTCTTCTTAAATTCAATGTATTTAACCTCCTAAAATCGTATATATCCTTTTAACACCTATCAGAGTAGGCTAATTGCAGGATGTTAAAAATAAATAGGTCCTTCTTTTATCTATCCTTTTAACAATAACTAACAGAGAGTCTAATGCTGCATTCACAATGCGATGTTTGGGGGCGGTGCGATTACATGTAAAGTCAATGCAGAGATGCGGACAGACGCAAATTCACTCCGGCGGCGAGCATGAAGCGGTGGACGTGGTGCGAATCACGCGATTGAAGCGGGCCGCCTCAAATGCAAGAGTTACATTTTTTCAACTCGAGCGTCAAATTCAGGTGGCGCGTTCTCACGAAAGCCAATCAGCGTTGGGATTCCCTCTGACGTCCTGCTGTTGATCAGTTGTAAAGATGGAAGAGATGATCGTTGTGGCTGTGAGTGGGTTCCCGGAGATGTACGATACACTTCCACAGAAGGTACAAGGCAGCAATAGTTGTTCCTCCATAGTCAAGGACAGAAATAACCAAAACGATCTTGCATGGAAGTGTAAACAACCTCAACTGTCCGTCAACGGCGCGGCGCGTCAACGGTATGTCTGTTTTGAATGACGCGATATAACAAACTGCAAGCTGAGGTGAAACTCGAGCGTTTAGAGCGAAGCGAATATTCACATCGCGTCCGGTGTGAACGCAGCATAAGCTCAGAATGTTCTGCAAAATTAGCGCACCAAATTGATACTTATATAAACAATGGTTATAAAAGGACACGTGGCACACACGCAAACAATTACCAGAACATAAAACATCTGAGCGCACCGTGGCTCTGCGGACCTCTCACACAACACTAAGGATCTGAGTGTCTGACCGGCTGCCTGTGAGGACTTGGTAGAATGCTTCCCGTCTGCACTCTTCAGTGTGTTACCGGCTGCCTGTCCTGACTTGGTAGAATGTTTTCTATTTTTTTATTGATATGTATTTATATATATTATTTTCCGACTAATTGTAATCTGTATTTATTTGATCATTATTATAGCCTCAGGCTCTGTTTGACTTCACAGCAATAGTAAATGATCTACCAGTGAAATCATCCTCACACTCTACATGTTGGACTTTGTGTTAAATTAAGCAAATAAAATACAAATATGTAAAACGTTTCACACTCAAATTAATTTTAACAACAGAAACCCACAATCACGACTCAACAACTCTAAAGATATTTAATCAGGTGAACAGTCAGAGATCAAAATCAGCTCTTTAAATAAACTAATGATGTTTAAAACATGTGTTGTTTCCACAGACAGAGAGCAGAGTCTCCAGTCCCCAGCTGTCTGTCTCTGAAGAGTGACTGGTCTATGAGGGACCCTCTAACCTTCAGTAATGAACCTGGACCCTCAGACACAAAGTAAGAGTCTGTCTCTACTGTAACCTGACCTGAAGAGGATTCTGTTTTTATGTAATCTAATATATTAAACTGTTCTTTAATGAATCATGTGAGCACTTTGTAAAGGGAACACGCAGCAGAGTACAGCAAGCTAACATTATTTGAGGATAATTCAATATGCAATTATATTATCATTGTATCTGTGGTATGAAAGGGTTTTAAATAGCAAACATGTTGATAAATACTGATTTAAAACTAAATATATATCATCCAAAACATTCTTTAACTACTTGGGCATGTTTATGATATGTCTTTTTATGATGTTTATTAATAATAGCAGTCACCTGGTGAGCTGGTTGAGTTCAGCATTAGCAGATATAACAGAGTTTCAGAGATTACATGTAGAGTCAATGCAAAGACCCAGATCCGTGCCTGGCAACACGAAGGAAGTGAAGATGGGAAATTCATATCACCTGCGTATTCGTGCAGCGTGACACATTTCAACTTGAGTGTAAAGTCTGTGACGCTCTGTTACAGAAAGCTGTCAGTGTTGAGATTGTGCTCCTGTGGTCTCTGACGGTCTGAGGGGAATCAGAGAGGAGAACAGAGCTCTACAGCAGCTCATATTCAATCAGGGTTATTCATGTTCCTGTTTAAACCAAAGACTGTCTGTGGTGCTAACAATATAGTCACTGCTGTACGTATGACTACATGAAGTTCTTCTGAGGGCTGATGGAGCAGCTAATGTTAGCCTAGCTTTAATCAAACCCATCTCATTCAGAAAACAAACGTTTGTAAATGTTTACGCTCGTTGTGTTGGAGTCAGACCTGACAAAGCTTTAACTCAGTATCAAATCAGTATCATTCTGTTGTTATTCAGGCATCCTTTCCAGATGTTTATTGCTATGAATTCACAGCAGATTCTCTGTAAGTTGGGTTTATAGTGTACCAGGTTAATACAGCTGTGTGTCTTAGTAGCAGGGTTCGTACGGGTGCTTGAAATCCTTGAAAATGCTTGACATTTGACGTGGTGTTTTCAAGGTTGGGAAAGTGCTTGAATTTTGGGAATGGTGCTTGAAATTGAGATAAAGTGCTTGAAAATGTAAATGCTTTACTTTTACAATAAATTGCTGTCTGACTGAATAGTTCGGTTTTTAGATTGAAAGAAAAATAATTGCTTCGCTTCTAAAACAGCTCCTGCAAAGTTTGCAAAAATAACGATGCGAGAGTCTGCGCTGACGAGCCACATGAAAGGTACGCCGTAGAAGAGCATTTTAGATTAGGCTAACGTTGCATGTTACGTTTGTTTAAGCTAACGTTAGCGAGCTGAATAGCAAACTCGATTGAGGGATAATAATAATTGCAGGGGACAATCATTTCAGAGGAGCGTACCTATGTTATGTGCGTTACAGTCGCCATCGTGTGGTGTTCAGAGGATGAAGCACTCAAGGCATTTTGTGTTATAGCATAAATATAATCTCTTGATTTGACACAGAGCGATTTTGAAAGCAATGTATTTCTACTGGTAGTATGTTTCGTGCCTAAACCAAATGTGACTTGCTCTATCGAAATCAGTCACATCGACCCGAAGACACATCTTCGTTTGTATTACTGGTCTGGGGGAAGCTCGCGAGTGTGTGTGTGTGTGTGTGTGTGTGTTTGTGTATTTTTGCGTTTGTTTCCCGGGGAAACACTTACAAGAAACACCAGCTGTTGTTATGCCTGCTGTGACGTTAAGTTACTCAGTTCTCTGCTTGTAATTATGCCGAAGCTTCAAAGTTGTATTTATCATCTGAATTTGCCGAAAGAAGTTTAATATTCTGAAAGCCAAGACTTTGTTTATTTGAAAACAGATGAAAACAAACTGTCTTTATATAAAATTGAAGTATTATACAAGTAAAACTACATGTTGCTTTAATCCCATGTAATGGTAGAATGAACACAGTCTTCCTTTGAAGATGTAGAAGTCAGGTTCTTGAGTAGTCAGCATTACCTACAAATCATTGTACACATTTGTAAATATTATTTTCCACTTGTTACCATTGTGAGTCTATTTCTATGCAGCTCTGCGTGATTTTGTGGCTACAATTCAGACTAATACGCTACTAGAGGTGGAATAAGTACTCAGGTATTGTACTTGAGTAAAAGTATAAGTACTCAGATCTTGTAGTGAAATTATAAGTACTCAGATCTTGTACTTAGCAAAAGTAGAAGTACCAGAGTGTAGGAATACTCTGTCACAGTAAAAGTCCTGCATTCAAAATATTCCTCAAGTGAAAGTAGAAAAGTATTCTCATCAAATATAGTGAAAGTAGCGACAGTGAAAGTAGTCGTTGTGCAGATTGGTCCATTTCAGAATATATGATATGTTTTATAATGATTGATCATGAAAGTGTTCTCAAAGCTGGAGAAGGTGCAGCTAGTTTGAAGGACTTTGTATACTGCAGGGTAGCTGGTGGATTTACTCCAGGTGGAACTAAAGTCTGATTTAACACTTGGTTAGATTTCACATCATTCATCCACATCTGTGAAGTAACTAAAGGTATTAAATACATTTAGTGGAGTAGAAGTACACCATGTACCTCTGAACTGTAGTGGAGTAGAAGTACACCATGTACCTCTGAACTGTAGTGGAGTAGAAGTACACCATGTACCTCTGACTTATGTTTACTGCCAACCTAAAAGTACCTCAAAAATAGTAATCAATAATGTATTGAAAAGTTATTTGACTGATTGTTTTATATCGGCTCAGACAGGTTATATGGGAGGCCCAGTCTACGTACAGATCACTGATTTTGAAATATTAAACTTAGTTTTATTTTCATTAATTTTTCATCCTCGTGTAGAAGGCTATCACAAAACACACATGTGGTTGTTTATAGCATAAAGAACATCTGATTTAATGTGAGGTAGGGAAATAATCATTTGAGTATGTGTATATAAATATGTAATTTACAACAGCTGTAAGCTGCTTGAAAAGCTGGAAAATGCACCTTGAAAATGCTTGAAAAGTGCTTGAATTTGACTTTGGAAAAGGTGTAAGAACCCTGTAGTAGATGCAGTGCACTTGTGCTCCTCTGGGGGATGTCATGAATCCAGACAGGATGCTCTTTGGTTTCATGATAATATGAATTGTAAGCTATCTACCTATACCACAAAGGTATATTGTAGAGACCTTTTTTTAAATATCAAACTAGAATGTTCCCCCTTGTTGTACCTTTGGGGATAATCAGCTCCCCTAAAGTGCTATAAAGGATGTGTTCCTCTCCACAGAGGGAAGAGGCAGAGTGGTGTTCCTGTGGAGGAGCAGCTGTCCAGCTGTGCTCTGTGTCAGGACGTCCTGAAGGATCCAGTCTCTACCAGCTGTGGACACTGGTTCTGCAGACAGTGCATCACCTCATACTGGGAGCAGAGACCTCCATCAGGAAACCCCTCCTGTCCCCAGTGTGGAGAGAGATCCAGAACCAGAGCTGGCCTGCAGACAGCCAGTCAGAGCAGCTCTGTACGAGGTAAGAGGCCGAACTCATGCAGCGTCTTATTCCTCTTCCTGGTTCATTTGGTCTTGATCAGGTATACTGTTGTAGAGCATAGACATTAAGCTGTTTGCAAAACATTTCAACTCAGTCTATTTTTTATTAGTTTTATTGTTAGATTCTCAAAAGCATTTCCTGATTCTCTCGTGTTCCCTTCTCTTCCAGCAGATAGTGGTCTGCAGGAGGTTCTAGATGAACATAGGCTCAGTCTGAGGAGGAGATGTGAACGTGTGACTGAAGGAACTGATCAAAGTGAAACCCTCCTCAACAGCATCTTCACTGAGCTCTACATCACACAAGGCCAGAGTGAAGAGGTTAATACCCAGCATGAGGTGAGGCAGCTGGAGACAGCTTCCAAGAAGGAGACCCTCCATGACACTCCAATCAAGTGCCAGGACATCTTTAAAGCCTTACCTGACCAGCAGACTCTCATCAGAGCGGTCCTGACCAACGGAGTCGCTGGAGTTGGAAAAACCTTCTCAGTGCAGAAGTTCACTCTGGACTGGGCCGAGGGTTTGGGAAACCAAGATGTCAGTCTGGTGATCCCGCTCTCCTTCAGGGAGCTGAACCTGATCAAAGGTGAGCAGTACAGTCTTCTCAGGCTGCTCCATGTTTTCCATCCCACCTTACAGAAGGTCACAGCAGAGCAGCTGGCTGTCTGCAAAGTGCTGCTCATCTTTGACGGCCTGGATGAAAGCAGACTTTCTCTGGACTTCAGAAACAATGAGGTTGTGTCTGATGTCTCTCAGCAGTCCTCAGTCAACGTGCTGCTGACAAACCTCATCAGGGGGAAGCTGCTTCCCTCGGCTCTCGTCTGGATAACTTCCAGACCTGCAGCGGCCAATCAGATCCCTCCTGAGTGTGTGGACAGGGTGACAGAAGTACGAGGCTTCACTGACGCCCAGAAGGAGGAGTACTTCAGGAGGAGATCGAGTGATGAAGACCTGTCCAGCAAAATCATCTCTCACATCAAGAGCTCCAGGAGCCTCCACATCATGTGCATGATCCCAGTCTTCTGCTGGATCACTGCTGCAGTTCTGGATCACATGTTGACTACATACCAGAGAGGAGAGCTGCCCCAGACCCTCACTGACATGTACTCACACTTCCTGCTGGTCCAGACCAAGAGGAAGAAGCAGAAGTATGAAGCGGGACATGAGACGAGTCCACAGCAGCTGACGGAGGCTGACAGGAAGGTTCTTCTGAAGCTGGGGAGGCTGGCGTTTGAACATCTGGAGAAAGGACACATCATGTTCTACCAAGAAGACCTGCAGCGCTGTGGCCTTGATGTCACAGAGGCCTTGGTGCACTCAGGAGTTTGTACAGAGATCTTCAAAAGAGAGAGTGTGATCTTCCAGAAAACAGTCTACTGCTTTGTTCATCTGAGCATTCAGGAGTTCCTGGCTGCAGTCTACATGTTGCACTGTTACACCAACAGAGACACAGAGGTACTGAAGGACTTCCTGCAGGGAGACTGGCCCTATGAGAACAGTGAAAACAGAGATCAGGATTACCCATCCCTGGATGTCTTCCTGAAGGGAGCCATGGGGAAATCCCTCTGTAGTAAAAATGGCCACCTGGACCTGTTTGTCCGCTTTCTCCACGGCCTCTCTCTGGAGTCCAACCAGAGTCTGTTAGGAGGCCTGCTGGGTCGCACAGGCAAGCGTCCAACAATCATCCAGAGAATCTTCAAAGGCCAGCTGGGTCGCAAAGACATCAGACCAGAAATCATCCAGAGAGCCATCAGCAACCTGAAGGAGATGAGCAGTGGATATATCTCTCCTGACAGGAGCATCAACATCTTCCACTGTCTGACAGAGATGAAGGACCACTCAGTACATCAGAAGATCACAGAGTTCCTGAAGTCAGAGAACAGATCAGAGAAGGAACTCTCTGTGATCCACTGCTCTGCTCTGGCCTACATGCTGCAGATGTCAGAGGAGGTTCTGGATGAGTTGGACCTGAGTCAGTACAAAACATCACGGGAGGGGAAACGGAGACTGCTTCCAGCTGTGAGGAACTGCAGGAAGGCCAAGTAAGTCCAGATGTGATTAACTTTATAAACTAATGTGGATCAGGAGTTTAATTATTCAGATAAACACTATAACATTTCTGCTGTTTAAATACTGAGAGCAAAATAAAACCAGCACTGTTCTTCTATTTATTTATAATAATAGCTAAACTGAAGCGTTCCTCTCTTCATATTGAGTGAAGGAGGCGACATGTCAAACACATGAAGGACTCTAGAGGTTTCTCAGCATGTGATCACACCACACAGCAGGACTTACAGTTATCAGAGAAATATGTTATTATTACTTTCTAGTAGTTTCTTTATCATTAAACAGACACAGGTTTTTATCACAATGTGTTGGAGTTTAAAATCAGATCTATATCATTTCCCACCAATAACAGAGTCATGTCTTAATGCTGATATACTGAGAACATCTGATGGTATTCAGTTTGAAATATTGAAACTTTATTGTTTTGTTAATTGTGTTTGTGTTCGCAACACAAGTTCAGATGCTCAGAGAAGCCTAAACACTTTTCTCTGGGTATTGTCCACAGTAATGACTGTTACATGTCTGATATGTGTAATGTGTATTTGTCCTCTCTTCTTCATGTCTCTTCTACATCAACATGTGTCCCCTCTTCTTCATGTCTCTTCTACATCAACATGTGTCCCCTCTTCTTCATGTCTCTTCTACATCAACATGTGTCCCCTCTTCTCATGTCTCTTTCTACATCACAGTGTCCCCTCTTCTTCATGTCTCTTCTACATCAACACGTGTCCCCTCTTCTTCATGTCTCTTCTACATCAACATGTGTCCCCTCTTCTTCATGTCTCTTCTACATCAACATGTGTCCCCTCTTCTTCATGTCTCTTCTACATCAACATGTGTCCCCTCTTCTTCATGTCTCTTCTACATCAACACTGTGTCCCCTCTTCTTCATGTCTCTTCTACATCAACACGTGTCCCTCTTCTTCATGTCTCTTCTACATCAACACGTGTCCCCCTCTTCTTCAGTCTCTTCTACATCAACATGTGTCCCCTCTTCTTCATGTCTCTTCTACATCAACATGTGTCCCCTCTTCTTCATGTCTCTTCTACATCAACATGTGTCCCCTCTTCTTCATGTCTCTTCTACATCAACATGTGTCCCCTCTTCTTCATGTCTCTTCTACATCAACATGTGTCCCCTCTTCTTCATGTCTCTTCTTCTTCATCATGTGTCCCCTCTTCTTCATGTCCTCCTCTTCTACATCAACATGTGTCCCCTCTTCTTCATGTCTCTTCTACATCAACATGTGTCCCCTCTTCTTCATGTCTCTTCTACATCAACATGTGTCCCCTCTTCTTCATGTCTCTTCTACATCAACATGTGTCCCCTCTTCTTCATGTCTCTTCTACATCAACATGTGTCCCCCTCTTCTTCATGTCTCTTCTACATCAACATGTGGTCCCCTCTTCTTCATGTCTCTTCTACATCAACATGGTCCCCTCTTCTTCATGTCTCTTCTTCATCAACATGTGTCCCCTCTTCTTCAGGTCTCTTCTACATCAACATGTGTCCCCTCTTCTTCATGTCTCTTCTACATCAACATGTGTCCCCTCTTCTTCATGTCTCTTCTACATCAACATGTGTCCCCTCTTCTTCATGTCTCTTCTACATCAACATGTGTCCCCCTCTTCTTCATGTCTCTTCTACATCAACATGTGTCCCCTCTTCTTCATGTCTCTTCTACATCAACATGTGTCCCCTCTTCTTCATGTCTCTTCTACATCAACATGTGTCCCCTCTTCTTCATGTCTCTTCTACATCAACATGTGTCCCCTCTTCTTCATGTCTCTTCTACATCAACATGTGTCCCCTCTTCTTCATGTCTCTTCTACATCACATGTGTCCCCTCTTCTTCACTGTCTCTTCTACATCAACATGTGTCCCCTCTTCTTCATGTCTCTTCTACATCAATCATGTGTCCCCTCTTCTTCATGTCTCTTCTACATCAACATGTGTCCCCTCTTCTTCATGTCTCTTCTTCATCAACATGTGTCCCCTCTTCTCCATGTCTCTTCTACATCAACATGTGTCCCCTCTTCTTCATGTCTCTTCTACATCAACATGTGTCCCCTCTTCTTCATGTCTCTTCTTACATCAACATGTGTCCCCTCTTCTTCATGTCTCTTCTACATCAACATGTGTCCCCCTCTTCTTCATGTCTCTTCTACATCAACATGTGTCCCCTCTTCTTCATGTCTCTTCTACATCAACATGTGTCCCCTCTTCTTCATGTCTCTTCTACATCAACATGTGTCCCCTCTTCTTCATGTCTCTTCTACATCAACATGTGTCCCCTCTCTTCATGTCTCTTCTATCATCAACATGTGTCCCCTCTTCTTCATGTCTCTTCTACATCAACATGTGTCCCCTCTTCTTCATGTCTCTTCTACATCAACATGTGTCCCCTCTTCTTCATGTCTCTTCTACATCAACATGTGTCCCCTCTTCTTCATGTCTCTTCTACATCAACATGTGTCCCCTCTTCTTCATGTCTCTTCTACATCAACATGTGTCCCCTCTTCTTCATGTCTCTTCTACATCAACATGTGTCCCCTCTTCTCATGTCTCTTCTACATCAACATGTGTCCCCTCTTCCTCATGTCTCTTCTACATCAACATGTGTCCCCTCTTCTTCATGTCTCTTCTACATCAACATGTGTCCCCTCTTCTTCATGTCTCTTCTACATCAACATGTGTCCCCTCTTCTTCATGTCTCTTCTACATCAACATGTGTCCCCTCTTCTTCATGTCTCTTCTACATCAACATGTGTCCCCTCTTCTTCATGTCTCTTCTACATCAACATGTGTCCCCTCTTCTTCATGTCTCTTCTACATCACATGTGTCCCCTCTTCTTCATGTCTCTTCTACATCAACATGTGTCCCCTCTCTTCATGTCTCTTCTACATCAACATGTGTCCCTCTTCTTCATGTCTCTTCTACATCAACATGTGTCCCCTCTTCTTCATGTCTCTTCTACATCAACATGTGTCCCCTCTTCTTCATGTCTCTTCTACATCAACATGTGTCCCCTCTTCTTCATGTCTCTTCTACATCAACATGTGTCCCCTCTATCTTCATGTCTCTTCTATATCAACATGTGTCCCCTCTTCTTCATGTCTCTTCTACATCAACATGTGTCCCCTCTTCTTCATGTCTCTTCTACATCAACATGTGTCCCCTCTTCTTCATGTCTCTTCTACATCAACATGTGTCCCCCCTCTTCTTCATGTCTCTTCTACATCAACATGTGTCCCCTCTTCTTCATGTCTCTTCTACATCAACATGTGTCCCCTCTTCTTCATGTCTCTTCTACATCAACATGTGTCCCCCTACATCAACATGTGTCCCCTCTTCTTCATGTCTCTTCTACATCAACATGTGTCCCCTCTTCTTCATGTCTCTTCTACATCAACATGTGTCCCCCTCTTCTTCATGTCTCTTCTACATCAACATGTGTCCCCTCTTCTTCATGTCTCTTCTACATCAACATGTGTCCCCTCTTCTTCATGTCTCTTCTACATCAACATGTGTCCCCTCTTCTTCATGTCTCTTCTACATCAACATGTGTCCCCTCTTCTTCATGTCTCTTCTACATCAACATGTGTCCCCTCTTCTTCATCAACATGTGTCCCCTCTTCTTCATGTCTCTTCTACATCAACATGTGTCCCCCTCTTCTTCATGTCTCTTCTACATCAACATGTGTCCCCTCTTCTTCATGTATCTTCTACATCAACATGTGTCCCCTCTTCTTCATGTCTCTTCTACATCAACATGTGTCCCCTCTTCTTCATGTATCTTCTACATCAACATGTGTCCCCTCTTCTTCATGTCTCTTCTACATCAAACATGTGTCCCCTCTTCTCCATGTCTCTTCTACATCAACATGTGTCCCCTCTTCTTCCATGTCTCTTCTACATCAACATGTGTCCCCTCTTCTTCATGTCTCTTCTACATCAACATGTGTCCCTCTTCTCCATGTCTCTTCTACATCAAACATGTGTCCCCTCTTCTTCATGTCTCTTCTACATCAACATGTGTCCCCTCTTCTTCATGTCTCTTCTACATCAACATGTGTCCTCCTCTTCTTCATGTCTCTTCTATATCAACATGTGTCCCCTCTTCTTCATGTCTCTTCTACATCAACATGTGTCCCCTTTGTGGAAAGAGACTCTGAAAGTTTCAGGAACAAAGATTTTCTCTCTTTTTGATCCATTTCTATAAAAACCTGTCTGAAAATGAGCTGATCAGATTTTGGCCACTTTATGATGTCATAACGATGTTTTGTCTTGTGTAACCATTAGCCAATCAGCAACCAAGGAACCCCCTCCCCCCCCTTATCACCTGAATCTCCTCCTAGAGCACCATTGAGTTCTTTGTAACCAAATGTCTCTCAGAGGGGCGTGGGGGGGGGCTCCTTATTTTCATCTAAAGTAACAGACAGAGAATCAGCACTTTGGAAACAGGGCTGAAACAGAGGGGATTATGGGTAATGCTGCAATGATCTGTTTGGTGTTTCAGCCAATCAGAGACAGGCTCTGGATATATCTGAGACCTGTGATATATTGATGAGAAACAGTATAATAGGGGAACTTTTGATTTCTGTTTCTTTTGGTAACAGTCAGTGACAGCAGGAGCACAGACATGTGATCAGATCACACCGACAACTCATTAAGCTCTACTATATTATATTATGATATAAAATAGACTAACAGCAAATCTCAATCAGAACATATGTCAAATATGTTTTCATCAAATGCTTCAAGTTAATATAATGTTTCCTCTTGTTTTAACACATGTTGTAATATATGTGTTTTTATAGACTTACTGGCTGTGGACTCTCAGAGACTCACTTTGAAGTCGTGGCCTCAGCTCTGAAGTCGGACCCCTCCCATCTGAGAGATCTGGACCTGACTCACAACGCTCTGAAGGACTCAGGAGTGGAGCTGCTGAGTTCTGGACTAAAGAGTCCAAACTGCAGACTGGAGGCTCTCAGGTCAGCTCACTGACTGCAGTTCATACAGATCTGTTTGTGTTTATCATTTTCTGAATTTGAACAAATACATTTTAATTGTTATTTCTTCCATGTTTGCTAATGACTGAATATTCATTAGATTATCAAAGAGAAGGTGAATGTGTGAGGGAGAGAGTGTGAGCTTCCACAGACTCACCCTGTGCTCCATGAGTCAGTGGAGATGCTGTCAGTACTGATGAGCTGTGAGGGAGATGAAGGAGTTGTTAAACATGTGATCAAAGTGAAAGATCCAGATTATCAGTGGATTGTTTCTAAATCATCTCTGACATTCAAACCCTGTTTAACTCTGAACAGATTATTAAACCTGGAGTTATTTCAAACAGGAACTTTGTTTTCTAAAGTGACATCATGTTTTCTTTATTCAGACTGAGTAGTTCTGCTGGTTGTCAGAGATCAGCTGTTGTGCTCTGGCCTCAGCTCTGAAGTCCAACATCTATCTGAGAGATCTGGACCTGAGTCACAACACTCTGAAGGATTCAGGAGTGGAGCTGCTGAGAGATCTTCTGGAGAGTCCAGACTGCAGACTGAAGACTCTCAGGTCAGTTCACTGACTCTCTGTTACTGCTGGAGGTCTCACATGTTTCATTAGTTGTTCAACTTGTTCTTCTACATATATATAACATCCATACGTTTGTAAATGTTGTTTTGTTCACATTTGTATTTCTCTAAATGTAGTCTGCAGTCATAACAGTTGATTGTTTCCTAAAGAAACTATTATTCTTCCACTGCTAGTTGTTCAAGTAAATGTATGTTTTCTTTAGTAGATGCTCTGAATAAAGAAGGTCCTCTGAACTAATATTAGTTTTACATAAAGTTTACTTTGTGACATAGAAATGTTTATGTTCCCAATAGGGATTCACGATCTGGTGAAAAAGTCATATTGAGATTATTGTGGACAATGTTGTGATTTTTCTTTCGGAGGGATGTTTTGTCTTGTGTAACCATTAGCCAATCAGCAACCAAGGTAACCCCCACCCCCCCCCTTATCACCTGAATCTCCTCCTAGAGCACCATTGAGTTCTTTGTAACCACATCTCTCTCAGAGGGGCGTGGGGAGGGGCTCCTTACTTTCATCTAAAGTAACAGACAGAGAATCAGCACTTTGGAAACAGGGCTGAAACAGAGGGGATTATGGGTAATGCTGCAATGATCTGTTTGGTTGTTCAGCCAATCAGAGACAGGCTCTGGATATATCTGAGACCTGTGATATATTATGAGAAACTGTATAATAGGGGAACTTTTGATTTTCTGTTTTTCTTTTGGTAACAGTCAGTGACAGCAGGAGCACAGACATGTGATCAGATCACACCGACAAACTCATTAAGCTCTACTATATTATATTATGATATAAAATAGACTAACAGCAAATCTCAATCAGAACATATGTTCAAATATGTTTTTCATCAAATGCTTCAAGTTAATATAATGTTTTCCTCTTGTTTTAACACATGTTGTAATATATGTGTTTTTATAGACTTGATGGCTGTGGACTCTCAGAGACTCACTTTGAAGTCGTGGCCTCAGCTCTGAAGTCGGACCCCTCCCATCTGAGAGATCTGGGACCTGAGTAACAACCCTCTGAAGGGACTCAGGAGTGGGAAGCTGCTGGAGTTCTGGACTAAAGAGTCCAAACTGCAGACTGGAGGCTTCTCAGGGTCAGTTCACTGGACTGCAGTTCATACAAGATCTGTTGTGTTTATCATTTTCTGAATTTGAAACAATACATTTTAATTGTTAATTTCTTCTTCATGTTTGCTAATGGACTGCAATTTCATCAAGATTATCAAAGAGAAGGTGATGTGTGAGGGAGAGAGAGAGTGTGAGCTTCCACAGACTCACACTGTGACTCCAGGGAGTCAAGTGGGAGATGCTGTCAGTACTGAGGAGCTGTGAGGGAGATGAAGGGATGTTGGTTAAAACATGTGATCCAAGTGAAAGATCCAGATTATCAGTGGATTGGTTTCTAATCATCTCTGACATTAAAACCCTGTTTAACTCTGAACGAGATTATTACCTTACCTGGAGTTATTTCAAAACAGGTGAACTTTGTTGTCTAAAGTGACATCATGTTTTCTTTATTCAGACTGAGGTGCTGCAGTTTGTCAGAGATCAGCTGTTCTGCTCTGGCCTCAGCTCTGAAGTCCAACATCCATCTGAGAGATCTGGACCTGAGTCACAACGCTCTGAAGGATTCAGGAGTGGAGCTGCTGAGAGATCTTCTGGAGAGTCCAGACTGCAGACTGGAGACTCTCAGGTCAGTTCACTGACTCTCTGTTACTGCTGGAGGTCTCACATGTTTCATTAGTTGTTCAACTTGTTCTTCTACATATATATAACATCCATACGTTTGTAAATGTTGTTTTGTTCACATTTGTGTTTCTCTAAATGTAGTCTGCAGTCATAACAGTTGATTGTTTCCTAAAGAAACTATTATTCTTCCACTGCTAGTTGTTCAAGTAAATGTATGTTTTCTTTAGTAAATGGTCTGAATAAAGAAGGTCCTCTGAACTAATATTAGTTTTACATAAAGTTTACTTTGTGAAATAGAAATGTTTATGTTCCCAATAGGGATTCACGATCTGGTGAAAAAGTCATATTGAGATTATTGTGGACAATGTTGTGATTTGTGATTGAATGAACAAAGTGTAATATGGACTTGGTCAGGGAAAGGGAAGAGCACAGACAAATGATCATTTTGAAATCTGTATTCTCAAAGAATCATAAACAAATACAACAACAACAATATCTGAGCAGTAGGCTACTGTTTGAAAATAACTTAGAATCTGATAAAATCAAATAAATACCAAAATATATCTTCCTTGAAAATAAAGGTTTTCTCTGCATACTTTCTGCACTACTATCCAGTAAATATAAGAACACATGCACATGTTCATCAAATAAGACATCTGGATGCCCAAACAAATGAGGATGCAACAGAGAAAAGAGCAAGTAACAACATGGGGCATATTTAGTGTAACCTCTACAACTGGAACAACATATATGTTAAATAAAAGTGATACCCAAAGTATCGCCATATTACAGATGGAGCATTATTTTTGGCCACCAATGAACCTGAAAAGGATATTGCATTGTTTTTGTTACTTTCATTGCTATTGTATACATTTCTTAAGTGCAAGTTAACTCAACTTCCTGTTTTATTTAGACATGCTTTTATTTAGAAGGCGACTTTGCGCTATTAACAGGAAGCTACTGTTCCCAAAGAAAAGAACTTGATGGAGATGAACGGAGATAAAGTACAGACATTAACGGAGATATCTACATTTAAATACGGCGATATCAAAATAAAAAGTTAACATTAAAGTATTAGCAAGAGGCACAAGGTTAGTGTTAACTGATATAAACTTGTGTCCTGATTCGTTTATATTGTTTTATAACTTTGCAGTTCACTTGTTTAATGGTTTGCTAAAGTGATGCTAATATGGATGAAGCTTAACTGTATTTGTTGTTTTGTGTCTTTGTGTAGCTCTTACGTTGATTTTTGGAGTTTTCAATACATTAGAAATCATCAGTCAAGTGTACGACCATCTTTCGGAGGGATGTGCTTCACTTGGTGTTCCGGTTTCCTGTTGTTAGCATTCCAGCTTCACAGTAGCAGCTAGTGCGTTCTTGTGTGTGTAGTTAAATGGAAAATAAAGTGTGCAGTTCCATATTAAACACACCGCCTCCGACTCCCATTCATCGGCTCTACACCACCACATGTTATTATTTAATTAAATCGCAGCCTGTTGCGGTTATGTAATCGCACAAGCTGATATCGTGATTGTGATTCGATTAATCGTGCAGCCCTAGTTCCCAATCATTTAGACGTGTTTTCACAGATAATAAACAGAAGGCTGATATAATGAGTATCCTCAATAACAGAATGACGGTCACTGTTATTCAGGGAAAGATCATTGATTAGGACGCAGTAATGATGAGCTGCACATTTCAGACCTGAACATCTGACTGGATTATAAACTGATTTTTATCCTCATCATGTTTTCTTTATTCAGACTGAGGTACTGCAGTTTGTCAGAGATCAGCTGTTCTGCTCTGGCCTCAGCTCTGAAGTCCAACATCCATCTGAGAGATCTGAACCTGAGTCTCAACACTCTGAAGGATTCAGGAGTGGAGCTGCTGAGAGATCTTCTGGAGAGTCCAGACTGCAGACTGGAGACTCTCAGGTCAGTTCACTGACTCTCTGTTACTGCTGGAGGTCTCACATGTTTCATTAGTTGTTCAACTTGTTCTTCTACATATATATAACATCCATACGTTTGTAAATGTTGTTTTGTTCACATTTGTATTTCTCTAAATGTAGTCTGCAGTCATAACAGTTGATTGTTTCCTAAAGAAACTATTATTCTTCCACTGCTAGTTGTTCAAGTAAATGTATGTTTTCTTTAGTAGATGCTCTGAATAAAGAAGGTCCTCTGAACTAATATTAGTTTTACATAAAGTTTACTTTGTGACATAGAAATGTTTATGTTCCCAATAGGGATTCACGATCTGGTGAAAAAGTCATATTGAGATTATTGTGGACAATGTTGTGATTTGTGATTGAATGAACAAAGTGTAATATGGACTTGGTCAGGGAAAGGGAAGAGCACAGACAAATGATCATTTTGAAATCTGTATTCTCAAAGAATCATAAACAAATACAACAACAACAATATCTGAGCAGTAGGCTACTGTTTGAAAATAACTTAGAATCTGATAAAATCAAATAAATACCAAAATATATCTTCCTTGAAAATAAAGGTTTTCTCTGCATACTTTCTGCACTACTATCCAGAAAATATAAGAACACATGCACATGTTCATTAAATAAGACATCTGGATGCCCAAACAAATGAGGATGCAACAGAGAAAAGAGCAAGTAACAACATGGGGCATATTTAGTGTAACCTCTACAACTGGAACAACATATATGTTAAATAAAAGTGATACCCAAAGTATCGCCATATTACAGATGGAGCATTATTTTTGGCCACCAATGAACCTGAAAAGGATATTGCATTGTTTTTGTTACTTTCATTGCGATTGTATACATTTCTTAAGTGCAAGTTAACTCAACTTCCTGTTTTATTTAGACATGCTTTTATTTAGAAGGCGACTTTGCGCTATTAACAGGAAGCTACTGTTCCCAAAGAAAAAAGCTTGTCGGAGATGAACGGAGATAAAGTACAGACATTAATGGAGATATCTACATTTAAATACGGCGATATCAAAATAAAAAGTTAACATTAAAGTATTAGCAAGAGGCACAAGGTTAGTGTTAACTGATATAAACTTGTGTCCTGATTCGTTTATATTGTTTTATAACTTTGCGGTTCACTTGTTTAATGGTTTGCTAAAGTGATGCTAATATGGATGAAGCTTAACTGTAGTTGTTGTGTTGTGTCTTTGTGTAGCTCTTACGTTGATTTTTGGAGTTTTCAATAAATGAGAAATCATCAGTCAAGTGTACGACCATCTTTCGGAGGGATGTGCTTCACTTGGTGTTCCGGTTTCCTGTTGTTAGCATTCCAGCTTCACAGTAGCAGCTAGTGCGTTCTTGTGTGTGTAGTTAAATGGAAAATAAAGTGTGCAGTTCCATATTAAACACACCGCCTCCGACTCCCATTCATCGGCTCTACACCACCACATGTTATTATTTAATTAAATCGCAGCCTGTTGCGGTTATGTAATCGCACAAGCTGATATCGTGATTTCGATTCGATTAATCGTGCAGCCCTAGTTCCCAATCATTTAGACGTGTTTTCACAGATAATAGACAGAAGGCTGATATAATGAGTATCCTCAATAACAGAATGACGGTCACTGTTATTCAGGGAAAGATCATTGATTAGGACGCAGTAATGATGAGCTGCACATTTCAGACCTGAACATCTGACTGGATTATAAACTGATTTTTATCCTCATCATGTTTTCTTTATTCAGACTGAGGCGCTGCAGTTTGTCAGAGATCAGCTGTTCTGCTCTGGCCTCAGCTCTGAAGTCCAACATCCATCTGAGAGATCTGGACCTGAGTGAGAACGATCTGAAGGATTCAGGAGTGAAGCTGCTGAGAGATCTTCTGGAGAGTCCAGACTGCAGACTGGAGACTCTCTGGTCAGTAAGGGGTCTCTGCTGGTTCAGCAGTATTGTATGAAACACAGGGAGGTGTTTCTCTCTCTGGGGAAACAGATCAGTGATGTTACCCACTGACTGCAGGCTCTTTCATTCTTCCATCAACTATAGAAGGCCAGCTGGAAATGCACACATTTATATATATTATTATTTATTTATAGCCACTGTCATTTTATTTTGTATATATTGATTGTTGTATTTTTGTATTTAGGTCTTAATGTAAACATGTGTCTTTGATTCTGTGTATAAATATATATAAATATTTGCACACATATTTTTTATATACATATGTTTTTATATTCTGGATTGTGGGAAACAGTATTTCGATCTCTCTGTCTGTGCACACAAACTGGAAGATTGACACTAAAGCTGACTTTGACTTGACATTTAGTAATCAACTCTCTCACAGACAAATGGGATTTGACTGAAGAGTGGAAAAGGTAGTCTGTTTTTATGGGATGTTTTTAGTTTCTAGACTAATGACTGGTTGCTTCCTGTAATGCAGCTGAGAGCAGTCAGTCGTAGTGTTTGCAGAGAAGATATGATGGGATGTAAAGCATGAGATCAGTCAGGACTCTGAAGCTGACTGACTCAAAGAACAAACACTTATTTTAAACTGGATCTGAAACTGTTGGATTGTGTTCATCCCTACAGGATCAGACATAATAAGACGATCAGAGCCAAGATCCAGAAGACCTGTGAGTAATGAATATCCTCCATTCATCTAGATATGAAACTCTTTCATGGATCATGACCTCAGAGGAAAACAACACTCTTGTTTTTCTCTCTTCATCATTCTGGCTGTTTCTCTTCATGTTTTATTATCATCATTATTCTCTCTCTCTCTCCTTCTCCTCTCAGGTGACAGGAAGTGAAGACACACAGAAAGGTGAGAGGTGAAGTTTGTTTATTGAGGTTTCACCGCGGAATAAATGTAGTTATTGGTTATGGTATTTCTGGAGAAAGAAAGTCCTGCATTCAAAATGTTCCTCAAGTAAAAGTAGAAAAGTATTCTCATCAAAATATAGTGAAAGCAGCGACAGTAAAAGTAGTCGTTGTGCAGATTGGTCCATTTCAGAATAATATATATGATATGTTTTATAATGATTGATCATGAAAGTGTTCTCAAAGCTGGTGAAGGTGCAGCTAGTTTGAATGACTTTGTATACTGCAGGGTAGCTGGTGGATTTACTCCAGGTGGAACTAAAGTCTGATTCAACACTTGATTAGATTTCACATCATTCATCCACATCTGTAAAGTAACTAAAGGTATTAAATACATGTAGTGGAGGAAAAGTACACCATGTACCTCTGAACTGGAGTGGAGTAGAAGTACACAGTAGCATAACATGGCAATACTCAAGTAAAGTACAAGTACATCAAAATGGTACTTAAGTACAGTACTTGAGTAAATATACTTAGTGTTAGAGAATAATTCTGTCTTACTCCTGAGATATTTAACCTTTTTTGCCTGTTGACGTTTATGACCAACCCTGACTCTGTTATCTCCTTTAAGGAATGTGCTGCTGCACTTATATGTGGATATTCTCAGTTTATGACCGGTCAACTCTTGGTCACAGAGCCTAACAGTCAGATAAGTGATTCAGTGTCTCCAGATGTTGGGGCTATCTCCAGTGTTCCCAGGTGTTTACGTTATCTCCCCCAATATGTGGATTAACTCTCTGTAAACTAGTTAAAAAGGTCTATCGAGAGAGAGGCTGGTCAGAATTGATGTGGCAACCCACCCGTGCAGTCAGAACCTCTGGCTGCTGTGACTTGTGATGTGACATTTTCCCGCCGATACTTGTAATAAACCACCAGTGTTTGACATCAAAGCTCCAACTCTCCTCGTGTCTCTCTGAGTCCTGACTCTCCATTGCTGTTGAAGTTTCCCTTACACTTAGTTACTCTCCTGATCTGTAAAGCTCTCCCAACATATGCAGGTTAGCATCCGGCAGCTTCTATGTGCTGGGGACCCGTACTCTACATTTCTATCATCAAACTTTGGGGTCCTCCACATCTCTGGGTTCCCAGCAGGACTCTCTGAGCTGCAGACACATTCTTTCTGTGACTTTGATCCAGATATTTGGAGTATAACAACTGAAGCTGTTTCTCCATGTTCAGGAACTCGAGTCCTGCGGCAGGAAGCGGTCCTTCTCTCCAAGAACTCCTGGAGCCAGGCCTGCAAGCTGGTCCAGAACCAGAGTCCAACCGGTCGACCTCGTAAAGTTAAACTAAACTACACGATTATTAAAGATCATGTTTAAATTTAAAAAAAGGATGCTTTCAGACTGCAGGGTTTCCCACACATAGACTCTACTTGTATACAGGTATATTAACAGCCGCCAAAGTATATTTCGTATATATATTTTTTTTGTATCCGTTCGCAAGCACGACGCCATCTGCGATCGATTAACGAGTGGACAATGATCCCTCGCTCTACGCCTCCTGTACCTGTTCGCTCTGTGTTGGGAAAATACTGAATGTTCCTTCTGTATCAGAGTAGCACATGATAACAGAGGCCCTACGTAGCTGTGTACGTAGCCGGATGTCTGACTACATGGATGACGCTCATGAGACACTGTGTTGAAGTCATGATAGCTATGTTCCTCAGATTGGCAGATGACACCGCCCCTAGAGAGACAGGCTGTCATGTTTATTGCTTACGCAGGCCTTCTGAACTAATGTCTTTGCTTTGAACCGGTATTCCTCCATCTTGTTGACTGTAACTCCCTCTCTTGTATATAAAGCATATCAAGGACTCTACTCTGGGAACTATTTGTCCCACGCAGCCCTGTGTGTGATGACTACTTCCATTCTTGCAAGGATAATAAATACATGGATCCTGATATTGAAGACCAAGCCGGTGACGAGTGATATTTGTATAACACTCTGCTATCACGTGAAGGGTCTGCTAACAAGCGACCAGCAGAAAGGGAGACCTTACGAGAAACAGAGAAGACGACGTAAACATCGTTTCTCTGACTACAGTCAAAGCAGATACTTTGTGGAATATAAAAATGAAACTATAAGAATTACTCAGAATGTTCTTTTACAAATATTTCAAATGTTTCTATCCGAGTGCTTTCCTCATGAATTATCCATAAATCTTGGAGTTGTTTTCCTGTGTATTTCATAATCTTAGAGGATATTTGATTTGATGTTTTTGTATTCGGGATTGTGGGAAACGATCTCTCTGTCTGTACACACAAACTGAAAGATTGACAATAAAGTTGACTTTGATTTCATGTAACTTTCAGATCAAAAATGTTTTTATTGCGTTTCTAGAATGCATAACAAGGGTTTGTCCTTTTAGAAATGGAAAGCAAAATGTATGCAAATGACACAATTGTTTGTTCTGGTTATATGTACAAAGGTAAAAATAAAATAAAAAACAAACAATAACGTCTAAAGTTATCCCCTACATTCACTGCTAGTGAGCCTCAGACACACAAATATTTACAAGAAATATTGTTAAACTAATATATATGCATGTAATACATTATGCATAAACATAAATGCTACATACACTGCATACATACACACATACATATGCTGCACATAAGCTATATCAATAACAGATAATTTTACAGAGTGTGGAATACATTAAAAAAGGTCCCCAGGCTTCCTGAAATGTCCTGTTTCAGTATAGAAATGAATATCTGATCTTTTCCAGTTTCATGCAGGACATTATATCCGTCAACCAGCTAGCAGAGAGCAAAGGACAGAGATGGACGTTCTGCAGTTAAATGCATCTCCTTTCCTATGACCCCAAATAGAGCGGTGCAGTGATGACGTATTTTTGTAGGCCGACCCGGAAGTAAGCTGCTGGTTCCCTCGACAAAAAGCAACGGGATTTCTCCATAGGATTTAGGAATATTGTAAAAAATAAGATCTGTGGAAAACGAACCTGTTTGATAAATGCACGTTTTGTTCAGTCGGGTAATCTCCACATGTCTACCCTACTTTTAAAATGTTCGAATCATAAATCTAATGGCCAGAAGCTAAATTCTAACGTTATGCTGTAAAGCAACTACAGCCGAGTCCAGCAGCACGACTTCAACGTCACGCCAACTTAAGATCCATATTCAGACACACAGATTCTAAATGGAACGAGTTGAAGCGTTTGTTTGAACAGTTTGCAGGAGGCAGGTACTTGCTTTCAAGCAGAACAGGGCAAACAAACTCAGAGGAGTGTTTACGTGTTCGGCGTAATGACGTACAACGTCCTCCACAACTTCTGTTCAATCAGGAGAGACGGTTTTGATGTAATAATACATATTTATTGCAGAGATACACAAATGAATGTAATGGTGATTTTGGCGATTAGGCCCCGTTGTGCAGGAAGTATCATTCGGGAGGGTAGAGCCGATCCGATGAAACCCCCCCGGGGTCTAGACACTGGTGGTGGTGAATGGATAGTTGGGTCGGTCTGAAGAGGAGGGGCTTAGCTTGACCCTGGATTCAGAGGGACAGGAGGTGAAAAGGGGGGAGGGGGGTTGCGTAGAGTCACCTGAAATGACAGCTGTCAGAGGAGGGAGAGCAGACTTAAAAGGCTTAGCAGAGCACTATGATAGGATCTTGGGAATAGAGCGAAGTGATTGGTTAAGCTGGAGAGTGACGCCCCTGATCACTTATTGAGAGGAGAGAGAGTAGTTACATGGGAATAGTACATGAAGAGTAAAGGCGGTCTTCCTGGTTGAATTTACGCTGAGCTTCATTTGTCCTATTCAGCCACTTGTTAACAACCATCGTTTTTCAGACACGTCAACTCTTCAGAAATCACCAGTGGGGTCACTGCTGATGGATTTAATGTGGTAGAACAAAAAGTGATCCGTCTCTTCCATTTGTGTCAACCACAGACCTTATTTCCAGATATTTTCCAAAAACGAGTTCAAAAATCCCGTTGGCTCTGAGACGAGGGAAAAGGAAGTGGTGAAATGCTGACTCACTTCCTGGTTTTAGGACTCGTTCCTGCACCCCTCTATAGGGCAGCCAGAGGATTTGGATCCAGTTCAGTGCTGAACACCTGGGATAAAGTTTGAAAGATCTCCGTCCAGTACATATGAATGAGAGAGGCTTTTTAAATAAAGAAGATTCATTGTATTAATTGTTCAAAGGAGACAGGCTGCATGTTTGCTAATCTAATAGATCCAAGCTAAAGACATTAAAGTCTCATTTTATCCTCGGAAAGTTAACAAAAAAAGCTTCCTAAACTTTTATTCTGACAATCACAAATCTGGAGAATCTCCTGACTGGTTTCACATCCACAGTTTGAACCAAAGTCTACCGATATTTCAGCGTGATGTAGCCGAGATGACTTTTTCTTTTATAAAAGTGTTTTGGTTTTGACACGTGAAAAAGTAGAATATTGCTCCATATGTTGTCTCCAGTACTGAGCAAGATCACTCTCTATTCCAGTAAGTCTTCACAGGCTCTGCAGCATTTTGAAGTGACGCTGCACAGATCAGTGCTGCAGAGATACAGCGACGAAGAGGAGGAGGAGGAAGAGGAGATGAGAGGAATCCTGCTACGAAGCTGGAATGGGAAAGACGACTTCAGCAGGGAGAGGAGATGAGGAACAGGAGAGGATTAGAATAAGAGAGGCAGGGAGAGGACGGATGAGATGAAGGTAGGCGATGAAAAATATGAGGAGAAATGGAATAGAAATGGAAAGTCTGGCTCTTACCTTGCTTCAGTCTCTGAGGAAAAATAAAAATGTTTGGTTGAACTGTCCCTTTAAAGACATCACAATGCTCGTCCGAGTCGTCCCCCTTGAGGTGTCAGTTGTAAACTATTTCTCAAAAATCAGATTTTATCTGATATTTTTTTCTTCAAAAGTATGACTTTTTAAGAATAAAACTGAAATTGATTTTATTTCTCAAAATTTTGACTTTTTCAGTAAAATCCTCAAAATTCCAACTTTTTCAGATAAATTCAGAAATATGTATTTTGTTCAAAAATCAGTATTTTTCAAAACATTCAGACTTTTTCAGAAAAAAAAGAAGAAATTAGATATTTTTCCTCAAAATTCAGTTTTTCTAAAATTAATGACTTTCAGAACATTTTTAAATCTGACTTTTTTAGAAAAATCGTTGTGAGCGTTATTCTGAGCTCATCACTGTGTTTCACCCTCATGGGGAGTGGAGGATAAACGTTACAAATTCATGAGTTTTTGCAATAAAAGATTTCTAAATCGTTTTTTTGGTTGAACTGTCCCTTTAAAAACAGAAGGGATCGTTTCTATAGCAACCTAAACAAAGACACATGCGGATGCTTTCAAATGTATTTATTCATTATATATATATATATATATATATAGGAATAAAGAAATGAAAGGGAATGAAAATAAAGTTGTCATTCATTTATTAAAATATCAAACAGATTGACTGATGATTCTAAAATGGGTTTAAACAATTAATTTGGTGGAAAATAATGATTTTATTTCCTAGAAATCGTTAGTTAGCACTAAATGAAAGTTGAAATTAGTCTTCTTTGGGAAGCTGCACATCATCTTCATCATCCTCATCTTCATCATCATAATTATTATCCCCTTAAAGTGTCAAGTGGCAATTTTAGCACATCAATTCCAGAATAAAAGAAAAACTATTGGTATTTAAAATTAAATTAAAACATAGTGTGCAGACATTTACATATGCAACAAATGGATATATACACAAAGAGCTGGTTTGAATTCTTTATGAATAAGGCTTTTATATCAACAAGCCTTTTGTATACTGCCACATAACACTGGAGACGTCTGAACAGAAGCAGTGAGTCTGCGGTTAAACCCAGAATAACTAAAACGTGTCAAATGTGTTTTATATTACATACATTACATTATAATACATGCAGAGCCTCTCTGTTCAATTAAAACACAAAGAAAATAACATTTTCAAGGTTAGGTGTTTAAAAATGCATGCTGTTTAATAAACAAACAACAACAACGTGAGTCAGAAATGTTTGTAAATACATTAAAACACCCAAAAAAAATGGGATCAAAAGAATCAGAAACACAGGAGAGCTCCGACATAAAGACGGTACGACTCGGTTCCTAAAGTCTGACTCCATTATTACTTTGTTTAGTGACGGTTCATTCTGCTAGGGTCGAGTATCAGGGAGATCTTACTGATTACAATCATCCATATTTATTTTGATTAAATCCTATGAATAATATATTTTCCCTTTTATCGTATTTTCGATCCAGATCTCAGGTTCCAGCATCACGTGATTGTTGGTGCCTTATAGAGACTAGAAACACAAACAGTGCTGCTCTGTAACTTTCCTTAATTATAATGTGTTGTACAAAAGAGAAATCATTTAAAAAGTGTTTTAATATCTTGAGGATTAGGAAAAAATGTGGAAAAAAAATTTGAAATACAAAATTCTGTTTTTTTCTTAAAGTTCTAACATTTTGTCCAAATTATAACATTCAAGACAATTAGACTTTTTTTCTCAAAATGTTCTTAAATTTTACTTTTGCAAATTATGACTTTTCTGAAAAATTAAGAAATTTCTGAAAGTAACATTTTCTGAAAAAGTAAAATTTCCTGACATTTTCTTGAATTTTTTTTAAAAAGTAACTTTTTTGGAAATATTCAGAAAAATAAACATTTTCTAGAATTTTCTGAAAAAGTCAAATGCTTTAATTTTTTCTGAAAAAGTCAAATTTGTAACACTTTAAGTAAATTGTATGGAAAAAGTAAATTTTTCAGATTTTTTTCGGAAATTCTGGCTTTTTATTAAAGTTCTAACTTTTGGTCCAAATGATGACTTTTCAGACAAATTTGACTTTTTCAGAAACATTAAGAATCTAAAATGATGAGAAATGTAAAATCTCTAAATTATAAAAAAAAGATTCCAATTATTTTCTTTGGTGAATGTTATTAACTTCCATTCTTTCAAGGACTATTGCAACACCTCGCTTCTGAATAATTCCCCAGAAAGCTCTTATATTTTCCAATTAGTTCTTATTTAATGTAATGATACTCAACTCCATTATTCGCTAAAAATACAGATACTTGATTTAGAGTTTTCATGATGTGTCTAATGTCAAAGTAGCACGACGTTACTGAATAAGGCATACATCAAAGTGCAACAACAAATGTTGATTTTCTTCTAAATGAGGTGGTGGTTAAAATATCTACAGAAAACTAAAGGTCAACAACTAATGTGGAAAGTGTTTGATAGTCCAGATTTAAATAAACACATGTGTGGGGTAGTTTGATTAAACATTCATATATTCAAAATGATAGACTACCTCTTAAATACCTCTACCTAAAATCTCTCGAAGCTACCTGAAGGAATGAATTTATCATTATTATTACGTTATTGTAAGTTTGCACTACTTTCCAGTACTTTAAATTAAGTGTGGCAGTTTGTTACAGCAATGAAATCGAGTCAGAAAGCGATGAAAGGATGAAATATACATCCTCACAGCTTCTTAAAAACGCGATAGATTAATGCAACAAAAAGCAGTGTCCACCATATCCAACAGCAGCAAGTGGAAGGATAAAGTAAAATAAAAAAAGTGCCCTAATATGTTTTCTAAATGTCTTTTTTCGGGTCATCACTGCACCATAAAGGAGGAAAACGCCTCGGTGCTTTTGAGTCCGTTTCGCTCTATGATCTTCTCGATGGCGATGTAAGTTCCCGTGATGAAGCCGATGAGCCCGATGAGGCTAATGGCGGCGTTTTTGATGGTGACAAGAGGAGAAAGACCCTCCGTGTGGAAAGTGATGATCTGCAGGATGGGCGGGAAGATCAGCGCCAGAAAACTGCTGCTGACCGAACCGACCAATGAGATGACGAGGTCCAGCTCTGGGATCAGGATGGCAAGAGCGCCTGGAAGAGAAGAGGAAAAGAGAGAATATTGTTCATAACTTTATCTCTGACTTTGTGGTGAAACTCAACGATACTCTAGGGTAAAAGTAGAGACGTCTCCGCAGAACCCATCTTTACTATAAAAAGTAAACATTTTCAGAAAGTAAAATGTTCAGTGTTATGACCTGGCTCAAAAGGCCACAACAAACATGAGACACACCATATCAACGGTTAATAAAATATGTTTATTTAAGCAAGCAATTCAAATTAAGCAAATGAATTAAGTGCAAAACGAGTAAAGCACGAGGTGTGGACGTCAGTGGTATCAGTAGTGCAAATGCAGGGTGAGGGTTGCATGGACGTGTATAGGCGCATTCACACCGCAGTACTTTTCCCACAAAGGTTCATCAGAACTTAGTTCAGGAGAACTCTCTAGTTCTCATGAACTAAGTACAGATCGCGTTCACGCCGGAATAAGTCCCTGAGGGAAGATTAGGCAAATGAAGCCGCTGACGTCACTTCTTCTTCTTCTGCTTTGGGTTTACTGGCAGGCCGCAAACAGCTTCACGGCGTATACTGCCACCCGAAGTCCCCGGCCGGAAGTCCCCGGAGTTAGGGACTGGCTTCAGTAGAAGCTGCTGGGACTCCCAGCTTCACACGGCTTCACAAAACTTTTTGGGAGTTTTACGGGGCATGGTTTGCAATCCGCCCAGCCAATCAGAAATAGGAACCTTTTTCTCCCACGAAAGTCCCTGCTCTCTAGCAAGGACGGAAAAGGGGGTGAAAAGGTTCTCATGAACTAATTTTAGTTCCGGCTCTTTTTGGTGTGAACGCAACATTTCGGAACTATATCGGAACTAAAGTGGGAAAAGTACTACGGTGTGAACGCGCCTAATGTGTGAGGGTGTTGAGGTGCACTAAAGCAACTAAAGTAACAAACAGCATACTCAACAGAACCGGGTGCCTGTAGGAAAAAGCAGAGCGAGGCAGAGAGGCTTTAAATAGCTCCAATACGTCCAGAACTCTGCCGCCAGGCTTCTCACCCACACCAAGCCATGGCACCATATCACCCCCACCCTCATCCACTGGCTGCCGGTCAAGTCCCGGATTCAATACAAAACACTCATCCTCACGTACATGTCCCTCCATTCCCTCGCACCCCAGTACCTATCGGACCTCCTCCATCCCTACACCCCTTCTCGGAGTCTGCGGTCCTCAGACACGGGCCTGCTCTCCATCCCCCGCTCTCGCCTCCGAACTGTTGGTGACAGGGCGTTCAGTGTTGCGGCCCCCACCCTCTGGAATGCACTTCCTGCCGAGATCCGTAATGCTGCCTCCCTGGACATCTTCAAATCATCACTAAAAACACACCTGGTCACCCTGGCCTTCGGGCCCTAGCCCTTTTCTGGTCCCTCGGCTTCCTTTATTTATTTATTCTTTGGTTTGCCCGTTGATTGTCTGTTTGTTTTGTTTGTCCACCATGTACAGCGACCTTGGGTCCCTTGAAAGGCGCTATATAAATATCATTTATTATTATTACTACACTCACAGTCTCTTTGGTTATTACTGTATGATATCTAGTTCCTACGTGATGTTTTCTTTGTTTTAATATGTTATTTTCACGGATGTGTTACTGTTAGAAGAGCTTAAAAGCTAGCTGTAGAGTAGAGGGATGTAGCTGCTGTGTGTTGGACCGTTCATGGTCTCATTTCTTTGTGCATTTTACGCCTCAGATAACCTGGCAATGCTCAAAGCAAACAAAAAACACGGCAGCATGGAACAAGTGGAACAAAGACAAACGCATCTCCCTTCGGAAAGCCAAGGACCGACATCTTGATTCAAACACTGAGACTCACGGGCTTTTTCTCTTGAAGATTTGCTCATCACGTATGCACACGATGATGCGCTGCTTCAATCTCTTGTAGTATTCTTATTCAAAAACCCAAAAGCAATCTCTTGCTCGCAGATGTGAGTGTCGAAGTCGCATTATTCCCCCTCAAGCGTTTAGTACTTCAACTCCTTGGTTGCGGTCGGATAATCCAAAAATCAGCTCCTATCTCCTATTCCTTGACCTCTGAGTGAAACGTCACGGGGTTAAGGGATAGTGGATAGGAGAATTCAAAAGGACTTAGGAGAAGAGACTGCGGTACTTTAGAGAATCCGAATGCACTTTCACTATCCGACGTGTTTATGATGCGCCAGCGGACGTCATGAATGTGCGTCTGCTGCTGTGGGGAAACTATGGAAACTACAGTTTTCTATACAGCGGACTACAACATGGATGTTCAATAAGAACGAGGGACTCATGTAAACTCATCTAGAGACTCTGCACCGTGCTCTGACGCTGTTGCTTTATGAACGTGGACAACAGAGAAACATATTCTTCAGGACCAAAGTTGGAATTGAAATAAAAAGGAAAGTGAAGCTTCTGCTCGTCACCCTCTCCCTCCGGTCCACATTAATACACATGATCCCAATACGTATGATTGATGAAAAGATCTTAAAATCAATACAAATGTATTTATTATAAACGTTAGTCCTTAACATCTATCACTGTGTATATCACCATTCAAACATCTTTTAAAAGTTGAACAAACTCCACACAGCTCAGTAAAGACTGTGAGATGTTGACTTTATTTGATCATTTCAGTAAAAACTAACGTTCATATTTCTTTTTTTGCAACTTACCACATACGTTTTAAAAAGCTTAATAAGCACCGTAACGTTTATGATATCATTTCTCCGTCATAATCGTTTGTTTCCGTGAACGGCTGACTGTTGTGTGACGGCAAATGCTGCAAGGCATTGTGGGGCAGCATTTTCTCCTCTCCTTTCGGTTAGGGAGGTCCAGTGGTTCCTAAGCTAAAGGAGGTTATAAAGGAAGTTTTGAAACCTCCTTTCCTATCATCTAGAGCAGTGGTTCTCAAATGGGGGTACGCGGACCCCTAGGGGTACGTTGGAGTACTGCAGGGGGTACGTGAGATTTATTTTATGTTAATGAAAAAAACAAACATAATTAATGCATTTAAACAAACTACTAATAGTAGATTAACTACTTTATTCAAAGTTTACAGAAACTCTGGATAATAAAATGGGAAAAATAAACGGGGTGCTCTCTTTTCCTCTCCCTCTCCTGACAGCCCGTCAGTCTCGTGCAGCTCGCTGAACCTGTAATAAGTGACACGACAGTAAAGAATAAATATATTTATAACTAGTTTAGCTGGTTCCAGAGTAGATAAACTAGCTAAGTGTGTTCTAACTCTTAATGTATTTAATTTTGCTCGGCTCAACAGTCCGTCACAGCGGCGGAGCTGTGATCATGCAGAGCTGCGTGTTCTCCGTCAGCAGCAGCTGATCTGATCTCTCTCTCTCGTCCGGTTATACTTCACTCGCATCTATGTCCAAATCTATCAGATCTAGCTAGTTCTAGTTAATGATATGACTGCCTGCTTATCAAAGGACCTAAACAATAAGCGTGTGGCCGCAACGGCGTGTGGCCGCAAAGTTTAGCGCAGCATTATGCATATGTTTATATGAGGGGTCAAAATCCCATGCTCATAAAATGCTCATATATTTTTCTCTCTTCATTCCCCATGCCCCGAAATAAAGAAATATACCAATTTTAGTTAAAGTAATGAAGTTTGAGCAGTGTGGGTTTTATATTAACAGTTTCATATATTTCAAAACGCGAAGTGTAATAACTGCAGTTTGCCTCCCTGTCAGAATGACAAAGATCCTCAGTGAAGCACAAGCCCATGTTTCACTACATTGTAAGGACAACTTATTAAAAACATCAGTTCAATGCAACTAATGTCGTCTCAGTGTTATTGCATGATGTTAAAATTGGTTTGACATGAATTTAGTGACGGATTGTAAACATTTGAAATGTAGCATTTAAGTGTTTCTCAGTTACAAGGTTGTTGTTTTAATAAATCAGACACTGATGGTGCAGCACTGTGCTGTACCTCTTTATATAGGCATTTTTTCCTTAACAAATAGTTTTTGCGCTGATCAGGGCTGAACTTTTTTTTCAAAGGGGGTACATGATTGAAAAAAGTTTGAGAACCACTGCACTTGAGAATTGGAACGGCACTTATCATGGCTGCCACTGAGGGACTTCCGGGTCATTTCACTCCGTTAGGAAGGTTCCTAAGCTAAATGGACTATTCGACTTCAGCCCTTGATTCCAGCAAACATTATTGAGATCCAACTGGGAGCGATATCCTTTTCATTTCATTTGTATTTGTTCCGTTCATGGTATTGTTATATCAATCTTGGACCTAGTCATAGTAACTAGGTATGTTATTGCATTACAGCTTCCAGAGCCAAGAGGCTAATCGTCTCTTTGCTAATTATTCACTCATTCATTCAAGTGAGCTGACAAAGAGGATGTTTAGATTATAATAGAGTTAGAGGGAAAACATTGAGGTTTGTGTGTTAGTTAATGTAAAGAAAAGTGTGTGCGTTCATGTGCAAACGTATATATAGTTTGTTAATTGGATAATTCATATCCTGCAAGACTCCTAAAGACGTCATGAGACCTTTCGACATCTGGAACATACATGTTGCTCTGATGTTGGTGCGTCCATTTGGAGAACATGATGTTCGTGTGCTAGTTAAACATGATTAGGGGAATGAGTGTGTGGTCATTACACAGTGCATGACTGTGGGCCATCTAAGCTAATTTACAGATGGCCCTGAGCCCAATAGAGATTGCCCTGAAAAATGCGCACGGACGAAATGAAGCACGAAGGGTTTGGGGGGGCCTCCTCCTAGAACATTTAGATTGTTGCAGGTCTTAGATGCTGTCTGGTGCATTCTCTAGACCAGGGGTCGCCAACACGTCGGAGGTTTTCCGAGTAGCTCACCAGAGGGCGCTAAAGTGCAGTTGACATGTTGAGACATATTTATTTATGTAGTATATTTTGAGAGTAAGAAAGATAGAGAAAAAGAGATGCAGTCATGACAACTGAGGAAGGTCCGTCAAAGAAGAAATCTAAAATATACTACTTTCATGACGAGTGGGAACATGAATTTTTATTTAGGAGCATCAAAGACAAGTGTGTGTGTTTAATTTGTGGCTCGAGTGTTGCGGTGGGGAAGAAGGGACATGTGGAGCGACACTTCACAAAACTTCACGAAAACTTTTCAAAGGAGTATCCTAACGGCAGTTGCCTTTGCGTTGAGAAGGTACAACAATTAAAAGCTACGCTACAAAGGCAACACTCACTGTTCACGAAGCCTGCCAAGAAAGCTAGCCTAGCTACAGAAGCATCGTTCCGAGTCGCTCAGTATTTGGCAAAGAACAAAAAAGCTTTCACTGATGGCGGTGTTCTTAAGGGAGCGATGTCTCTTATGGCAGAGACTTTATTCAGAGACCACAAGAGCAAGTCGGAGATAATGTCTGCCATTGACGATGTGCAACTGGGACCCAACACTGTGGCGAGGAGAGTGTCGGCGCTGTCAGTGGATGCCATGGGACAGTTGGAGCGGGACATGGTCAGGTGCAAGTGGTTCTCCATACAGTGCGACGAGTCGGTGGATGCGAGCGATACAGCTCAGCTGTCTGTATTTATCCGGATGGTTTTTGAAGATTTTACGGCGAAAGAGTAATTTCTGACACTGCTTCAACTCAAAACAACAACAAGAGGTGTGGACGTGTATAATTCTATTAAGAATTATTTCATAAATAAAGGCTTGCAAATGGAGAAGCTTGTATCCATAACAACTGATGGAGCCCCGGCTATGAGAGGTCGCCACAACGGTTTTATCGCAAATTGTAAGTCAGATCCATATTTCCCACGTTTCCTGAGTTACCATTGCATCATTCACCAAGAAGCACTTTGTGCCAAAGTTATGGACTTCAATCACGTCATGAAACCTGTGATAAAAATAATAAACTCTATCCGAGCGAAGGCAAAACAACACAGGAGCTTCAATGATTTTCTTGAGGAACTGTCAGCTGAATATGGAGATCTCCTTCTCCATGCTGAGGTGAGGTGGTTGAGTAGAGGGAAAATCCTACAGCGCTTCCTCTCCTTGCTGAATGAGGTAAAGCTCTTCATGGAAGAGAGAGGGGAGGACACCTCCATCTTATCTGATGCTGGTTGGGTACTTGACCTGGCCTTTTTGACTGATCTGACAGGAAAATTAAACCAGCTTAACCTCCAGCTACAAGGCAATGGCAAAACAGTATGTGACATGATTAGTGCTGTAAAGGCATTTAAAGCAAATCTGTGTCTATATCTCCAGCAAGTAAAGGGAAAGAAATTGCATCATTTCCCCTCTGTTCAAAAAGTACTGCAGGAGAATAAAGCTGCTGCTGGATTTCTTGACTTATCAAAGTACTGTGACTGCTTAACTAAGCTTGGGCAGGAATTTGAGGACAGGTTTCTTGACTTTAAGCAGCTTGAGCCCTGTGCAAGTTTCCTTGCTAACCCATTCAACATTGTGGATGTTACTGACATGTCTGAGCAACTGGCCAGCCTTTTCAGTCTCAGTGCTTCAGAGTTGGAGCTGGAAATAATCAATCTCCAGAATGACATTCGGCTGAAAGCACATCAGATGGACGAAGATTTCTGGAAGCTATTGGACTCAGAGATATTCAAAAACATTCAAACTGCTGCACTGAAACTGTCCTGCTTATTTGGCTCTTTCGACTCCACTTCGAGCGTTAGAACTATTAACGAAGCACTTTTATACTAATAAAGGACTGGCTTATCTAAAGCCAGTTGAGTAGCACTTGAAATGTTTTTGCTCTATGAAGCCTGATGTACTTTATGATTCTGTTTTCTTCAAGTTGTATTTTGTTGGTCGAACGCACTTATTGTAAGTCGCTTTGGATAAAAGCGTCAGCTAAATGTAATGTAATGTAACATATCGCTGTGAATCAGCATTCTCTGATATGAACTTTATCAAATCCAAATTCAGGACAAGACTTACTGATGAACACCTAAATGACTCAATCAGAGTGAATTTGTCAGGATACACTCCCCAGTACAGTGCTCTGATGGATGCTATGCAGTGCCAGGTGTCACATTAGCTGAGTCAGGAGAAAGACAACAATGCAGTGACAGACTGAATGTTTGAAGACATATGTTTGCTTGATGCAAGTTGAGAAAAGCACAAGCCATATTCCCCCTTTTACATGAAATGCTTGAAATAATTTAAACTATAGAGCTAGAAATGTTATTATTACAATTAGGAACTTTGCACTCTTATCTGTATAACTGTTTACTGTAGTTATTGATGTTAAAGCAGAACTCAGTACTGCATGGTGATTATTTGTCTTTTTTTCTCTTCATGAGAGAGTCAAGTTTATTCATGTTAATGTTAATGTTTCTGCTCTTGAGTCACGAATGTGATATGTGCACTGAAATCTATATAAAATAACATAAGTAGCTCTTGGCCACTTTCTTTTTTCAAAAGTAGCTCCCGGTTAGAAAAAGGTCGGAGACCCCTGCTCTAGACTGAATTATAAGATGAACCACCTCAATATTATATTGTACAATTTCAATTGTATTCTTCATTTCACTTGTTTGTTTGTTCTTGTTTGTGTTTGCTCGCTTGCATGCCCTGCATAGCTATAAGAAATACTTAAGTTGTTGGTCAAGACACTTTCCATCTAATGAAGGCAAATGCCTTCCCAGATGTAAAAAAGTAGAAAACATTATATTCAGTTATAACTGCCAAAACAAACCTTATTTACACTATTAAGGCCCCTGTTAAAAATGTTTGTAATGTTATCTAAGTTGGTCGAACGAATGCCTCCTCATCCGGAAGCTGACCGAGCAGACCCGAGCAGCAGTCGAGAGAAGCCGAGCGCATCCACGAAGCACACAAAATGGTGGCGTCAGAGTTCCCGTTAGCCGGCAAATCTAAATCTCTTCGGTCAAAATGTCCGGTAAAAATAATTTCCCTTTAGCGCAATACCGCTTCAGTTGCGCCACTTATGTGACAGACAAGAAGAGTATGTGACAGACAAGAATAGTCAACTCTAATGTCTAACACGTAATGTCAGGGGCGGACTGAGACTAAAATTCAGCCCTGGAAACTGACCCAGTCCGGCCATATGAAATGTCAAATGTTAGAAATCCGCTGTTTATTATTTAAACTTTTACGTCCGATTCGCTCCTTTTTTCCTCGCTGTACACAGCTCCAGTTTGGGCATTGGCCTGTCATCAGATTGTATTTGTTGTTGCTGCTGTAGCGGAGGTTTAGTACAATTATTTTTGATGAAATACTCCAAATCTCCACCCTCCATAATTGCACTTGCTTCAGTTGCTTGCTACTTTTTAAGGGTGGTGATACAGTACGAACTGAAGTTGATGCGATTTGATTGGATTGTGAGGCATGACGTGAGCCTCATCTGATTGGTCAATCTCTCAAAAAATGTTCACCAAGGGGCAAGGGAAGCCAATTTCGGCTGGCCTCCTCTCGCAACAGAGAGTGCAATCTACTGTTTCACCATAACATCTAGAGGGGCGCAGTTTCACTCTTTGTAAAATACTCAATGAGAATGGGGGAGAGATGGGCCGGCAGAATAATTACCGAAACTAAACTAAGTGTTTTTATTTATTTATTAAAATTATAACTACAATCCAAAATGCAGGGGAAGTGGCCTCCAGGAGAAAACGCCACTGAGTTCAAGGGATAATTCTCACCCACCTCTTGCTCTTGCCCTGCACTTGTATACGTGCCAGTTGAGCTGCTTCTTCCACCAGCTCAACTCTGTCCCTCATCATGAACGCAGGAGGCTGGCTGTATATCTGAACTCGCGCCCTCATCATTCTCTTCATCATCTTGCACTTGTTCTAAGCTGCTGCTGATAGTGCTTGTAGCAGCGCTGCTGCCAAAAAGGTCTGTCAATTTGCGACATTTATATGCTTCACCTGCGAGTGACTTCACCTTTTTTTCTCTTGCCTTCTCGCCCCCACCTTTTTCTTTTCGTTTTCTTTGATTTATATCCATGTGTTTTCATTCTCCCTGTCTGCCGCGGCGTCTAATCCCTTCTCTTCGTGTGGCCGGTCTTTTTTCTTCTTCGTGTGTTATTGACAGATACGAACCACACAACTGCATTAGCGGCCGCTGTCACCCTCTGTCGGCCGTCAGCGCAACTTAAATGATGACGTTAAACTATTTTTTTTAAAAGGGCCGGCCAGCCGTCAACGGCCCTTGACGACCGGCCGTTCTGTGGTTCTCCAGATTCTACAGATGGCCAGTCCGCCCCTGCGTAATGTGGAGAAAGAGATGTCCTGGATGGGTTGATTGTGCGTTGATCTGTTGGTAATGCCTCGGGGTTCCGGTGGGCATGTAAACAAATGCATAATGGTGCGCTATACTTTGTGGCCTCACCCGGTTGCATAGCGACACTTATTGTTTAGGTGTCTTTTGATAAGCAGGTAGTCATATCATTAGCTAGAACTAGCTGGATCTGATCGATATGGACATAAACGCGAGTGAAGTCTAATCTGACGGGAGAGAGAGATCAGCTGCTGCTGACGAGTCGACACGCAGCTCTGCATAATCACATGCAGCGGTGAGCGGAACAAAACACACACTTCAGGCAGTGCTGGAATTGGGCCGGTAGGCCTACTCACCGGTACGCAGTACCGGCACTTCTGGTTCTGACCCATGGAGTACCGGCACTTCTTGCTCAGTACCGGCATGCTGGCGGTACTCCGGTACTCATGCACCGTGCCAGTACTCAACACTCTCCCGCCGTTCTTATTATACATCCATATATATATATATACAGCCGCCCGGTACTCAGTAGATGCGTCATGAGGTGCCGAACGGACATTCTCATCGCTCTAACCGCTGGAGTTTCACAGCGGCTGTCAGCTGTTTACTCCTGTCATTCAAACAGAACGTGCTGGAGAGGGGGCGGGGCTTATCTTCTCCATGTAAATACTGTGGTGGAAACGACTATGTCAAAATTAACCTATTTGACCGTGATTTAATAGTAATACACATTTCAAAATAATAATAATAATAATGCCGAAGTAACAACATACGGAAAACTGTTAGTAAAACCATGTTTTAATGCTTTACAATTTACATACCTAGATGCACGTGTGTTGTGTTTATGCAGTGCAACTCCCACCCAGTGGGTGGCTATGTAGAGTGATAGAACAGAGCAGGCACGCCCCCGAGAGAAGGAAAGCAAGTCACGTCACAAATTAGCATTTCTAAAATGTTAGAGTGGATTAATAAAAGTGCAAAAAGACAGCGGTTGTCGCCGGAAGAAACTTCAAATACAGAGAATGCTGTGCCTGTGTTGGAAATTGTGTCTGATGGGGAGCTTTCTTTGGTTGATCCTCCTGCTCCAAGTTCTAGTGCATTAGCATTAGCTCCGCCGCCTCCTCCAGAGCCTCTAAAGTTAGCTGCTGCTGGCTCAACTGCCACCACCAACACCGGGCAAAGCGATGCACCTGACTGCTGGACAACGGACAAGGTGCAATATTTTTGCAAGACCAATGCATGGCTCCTTCTTAAAGATAAGAAGCTAGGATGTCGGATATGCAGAGATGTCAAATCTTTGGGAATACACACTGGACAAGGACTGAAACTGTCAACTGAATGGGGTGAGTGTGCAGTGTCTCATTTCGGTGTTGACAAGGGCAAACAACAAGCTAGCCTGAGAAAAAAAATCAAAGAACATAAAGAATCACAAGCCCATGTAAAAGCTGCTGACATCCTTACATCTGCTTCACGTGAAACTATTCAACATCAAGTGCAGTCTATGCATAAATCTGAATTAGACACCACTATCAGAGTTTTTCGAACGGCATATAAAATTGGCAAACATAGCCGGCCATTCACAGACATGCCAATTGATTTGAATGTACAGAAACTGAATGGGCTGAACGTGGGCAGGGTTTTGCACTCCAATAAAACCTGTGGCGAAATCATCGACCACATAGCTCATGAGCTGAAGAAAAAAATGGCAAAAGACATTACAGAAAACCAAAGAAAACTCTGTGTTTTGGTCGATGAATCTACCACGATTAGTGGTAAAACGGTGCTTGTTGTGTGTCTCCGCTCAGCATTAGCTGATGCTGAGCCCGAAACGTTTTTTTGGGAGCTGATCGAGTTGGATGGAACAACGGCTGATGACATCACAAAGGCGTTAATGGAGTGTCTTGGAAGAGATTTTAACGAGGACTTTTTAGGTCAGTGTTTCGTTTCTTTTGCATGTGATGGGGCTTCAGTCATGCTAGGGAAGAGAACAGGCGTTGCTACCCAGTTGTGTAGTAAATTCCCAAGCCTGTTTGTGTGGCACTGCTCCAATCATCGTCTAGAGCTGGCAGTTGGGGATGTGGTCAAGGAGGTCTCAGGGCTCAATCATTTCCAGATCTTTTTTGACAAACTCTATTCCTTGTTCCATGCCTCCCCCAAAAATCAGAGGCAGTTAGCGCAGTGTGCGCAAGCAGTCGGACAGCGTCTCCTGGTGATAGGGCGTGTTTTGTCCATCCGCTGGGTGGCTTCAAGTGAAAGGAGCGTCAGAGCAGTCTGGGAAAACTACCGAGTGCTTCATGATCACTTCACAAATGCTGCAAACGACACGAGCAGGGATTCCAGAGACAGAGCAAAGTACAAGGGCCTGGATGATGTGCTCACATCTGCAACGTTTGTCAGCAATCTGGGACTGATGTACGATGCGCTCACAGAGCTCAGCGACCTCTCTCGGCAACTCCAAAAAAGAGAGATGACACTGCCTACAGCAGATAGGCTCTTAACTCGATAAATACGAGTTTTTGAATCCATGGTCACCATGCCTGGCCCACACATGACTACAGTTCATACAGCTCTAGCTGAGAAGTCCTTCAAGGGTGTTGCCCTGCGTGAGAATGGCAGGCTTGTACAGATTCATGCAGGTCAGTTTTTCCGCAGTATGGTAGAGAATCGGAGACACAGAATGACTTCCACAACCTCCTCTCATGTCAGCACAAGAGAAATCCCATTACATGGCCGGGAGGCCCGGGACAATCAGCTAATCCAGGACATGAAAGTTATCCATCCTGGAAGTTGGCCTGAAGAGGAGTTAGACGTACAGTATGGGGACGTAGAGGTGCTACGTTTGTGCGAAGTGCTGAAAGTGGACAGAAGAGAGACTGTTCAGGGCTTTCGCGAATACAAGGAAACCAGGGCATCCCGTACACCTGCTGCCATGGAGCCTCTACTGAAAGCAGTCCGAACCATCGCTGTCTCCACTAGTGAGTGTGAGCGGGCATTCAGCTGCATGAACGATATCCTTACTGCAAAAAGGAATGCTCTCTCTGTCAGCCGACTGTCCAGCCTGGTTTTCATTAAATGTAATGGACCATCACTACGACAGTTCAATCCGGAACAGTATGTGAGGTCCTGGCTGGCAAAGGGAAGGAGAAGTGCTGATGAAAGAGCCTGTCCGCAGCAGAGCGGAAATGGTGGAAATCCAAACACCGTGACGACCTCCTAACCTATCAAGCTCTCCTCTCCTCTTTCTCTGCTTCCATCTCTCAGGCAAAAAGCACTTTCTTTCAAGATAAGATCCAATCTTCCTATTCCAATCCTAAAAAACTATTTTCCATCTTCTCCACCCTCTTGGACCCTCCAAAAGCTCCTCCCCCCTCCTCACTTCTGTCAAGCGACTTTGTTACCCACTTTGAAAAAAAGGTTAATGATATTCGCTCTTCTTTTTCTGACTCACCTTTACTCACCGCTGGGTCACCAGACCTTCCTTCCACCAACACACTAACCTCCTTTTCCCCTCTCTCTCCAAGTGAGGTTCTTACCCTCATTACCTCTGCCCGCCCCTACCACCTGTCCTCTGGACCCTATCCCTTCAAACCTCCTTCAGACTATCGCTCCTGATATTCTACCGTTTCTCACCCATTTCATCAACACTTCTCTAACTTCTGGTCACTTTCCAAACAGTCTCAAGGAGGCAAGAGTAAACCCTCTCCTAAAGAAACCCACTCTCAACCCGTCTGATGTTATAAACTACAGGCCTGTCTCTCTCCTCCCGTTCCTGTCTAAATCACTTGAACGCGCTGTCTTTAAACAACTCTCCTGTTATCTCAATCAGAACAACCTTCTGGATCCGCACCAGTCTGGTTTCAAGGCAGGTCACTCCACAGAAACTGCTCTCATTGCTGTCACGGAGGAACTGCACACTGCCAAAACTGCATCCCTCTCCTCTGTCATCATCATGTTGGACCTGTCTGCTGCATTCGACACGGTGAATCATCAGATCCTCCTTCGCACTCTCCAAAAACTTGGAGTTTCTGGCTCTGCACTTTCCCTCCTCACCTCATACCTGAAAGACCGTACCTACAGGGTGACTTGGAGAGGGTCTGAGTCCGACCCTTGTCAATTAACTACGGGGGTCCCTCAGGGCTCTGTTCTTGGTCCCCTCCTCTTCTCCTTGTACACAAACTCGCTCGGATCAGTCATTAGCCCGCATGGTTTTTCTTACCACTGCTACGCTGACGACACCCAATTAATTCTGTCCTTTCCCCGCTCAGAGACCCAGGTCGTCGCACGCATCTCTGCTTGTCTAGCTGACATCTCTCAGTGGATGTCTGCTCACCACCTCAAACTCAACCTTGACAAGACTGAGCTGCTCTTCCTCCCGGGAAAAGATTGTCCAACTCTTGACCTGACAATCAACATCGGCACCTCAGTTGTTTCCCAGACTCAGACTGCAAGGAATCTGGGTGTGACCCTAGATAACAACCTGTCCTTCACTGCAAACATCGCTGCTACAACCCGCTGCTGCAGATACACGCTTTACAACATCAGGAAGATACGTCCCCAGCTGACCCAGAAAGCGACGCAGGTTCTGGTCCAGGCTCTCGTCATCTCACGCCTAGACTACTGCAACTCCCTCCTGGCTGGTCTACCTGCATGTGCCATCCGACCTCTGCAGCTCATCCAGAATGCAGCGGCTCGTCTGGTTTTCAACCTTCCTAAATTCTCCCACACCACTCCGCTCCTCCGCTCCCTTCACTGGCTTCCGGTAACTGCTAGAATCCACTTCAAGACACTGGTACTTGCTTACCGTGCTGCGAATGGATCTGGCCCTTCCTACATCCAGGACATGGTTAAACCGTACACCCCAGCGCGTGCACTACACTCTGCATCAGCCAAACGACTCGTTGCGCCCTCGCTGCGAGGGGGACCCAAGTTCCCATCGGCGAAAACACGTGGGTTTGCTATCCTGGCTCCAAGATGGTGGAATGAGCTCCCCATTGACATCAGGACGGCAGATAGCTTGCACATCTTCCGGCGCAAACTGAAAACTCATCTCTTTCGACTCCACTTCGAGCGTTAGAACGATTAACGAAGCACTTTTATACTAATAAAGGACTGGATTACCTAAAGCCAGTTGAGTAGCACTTGAAATGTTTGGCTCTATGAAACCTGATATACTTATATGATTCTGTTTTCTTCAAGGTTGTGTCTTCCTGGTCGAATGTACTTATTGTAAGTCGCTTTGGACAAAAGCGTCAGCTAAATGCAATGTAATGTAATGTAATGTCCAGCTCCAGCCCCTGATACTGATGTCCCCAAGGCCTTCTGGAGCCTTTTCTAACAATGTGAAGTATATTGCAAAGCAGCTCACCCAGTGAGAAGACTTTTGGCATAATGTGCCGATTTGTACAGATCCTGGAGATAGAAGGACTTCAGACCAACCAGGGAGTTATCTGATCAGCTTGGTGTTCAATGTAACTCTTTACCATGGCTCAGACTTTGTTACTTGCAGTTACAGTTTCTCATTTTAGATTGTGCACATTTTGCATTTGTTTTTACATGTTCTTTGTTCATGCTCTTTATCATTTTTCTGAGTTGGAAAGTTAGATTGCATCATAGTTTACTTTATACATATTTGTATTCTTCAGTGGTGAAGTATATTGCAAAGCAGCTCAGCCATGTGAGAAGACTTTTGGCACTTTTTCGTTTTTCGTTTTCTGAATTGGAAAGTTAGATTGCATTCAAAATGTACAGAAATACTTAATTTTGTTAAAGCTTTTTATAAAAAATGCTTCTGACCAGAGCTTTGTTTCCTTGTCATTAATGTTGAACACCACCAGAGGGGCTCTCACCTGAAAGGTCTCTGCTTCATGTGTCTTCAGCAGAAGATCTAGACTTTGATTGCTATATTTTCAGTTAATATTGACCTTACTGAGCTTTAGCCATATCCGCTGCCTATCATAAAAAATGTTAAGTACAGTGAACCTTTCTAAAATATACAGTAGTAAAGAGACAAACCCACCAGCATTATAGTAGCCAAATTCTTGTTTGTGGGCTGTATATATAAAATTGACTTGAAAAAGTTGCTGATTTTAGAGTACTGGCACCTTTTTCATTCCAATTCAAGCACTGACTTCAGGTTAGAATATCACACGTAGCTATTTTAATTACCTCTCAAACTACCTGAACACAAATATAAACGCAACACTTTTGTTTTTGCTCCCATTTTTCATGAGATGAACTCAAAGATCTAAAACATTTTCTATAAACACAAAATAACCATTTCTCTCAAATATTGTTCACAAATCTGAAAAAGTCTGTGATAGTGAGCACTTCTCCTTTGCCGAGATAATCCATCCCACCTCACAGGTGTGGCATATCAAGATGCTGATTAGACAGCATGATTATTGCACAGGTGTGCCTTAGGCTGGCTACAATAAAAGGCCACTCTGAAACGTGCAGTTTTGCTTTATTGGGGGGGTCTGGGGGGGTCCGAAGACCAGTCAGTATCTGGTGTGAGGGGTAGGATTAGGGGTAGGGGTAGGGTTAGGGTAATGTTGTGAATCGAGTGGCCTGTGTTCGTCGTCCATAACATACGCCTGCCCATACCATAACCCCACCACCACCATGGGCCACTCGATTCACAACATTACCCTAAGCGTTATTAACGCGTTAACTTGACAGCCCTAATAACAATTATAACTTATAACTTAACTCCCACTGTACATTTTACATTTATATTCAATTTAATATTGAATAATCCATTTCTTGCACAATAATATCCAGCATTATATTTGTTACTGTAAATTTGTATTTCCACATGTATATTTTCCACATGTATGTTTTTAACTATTTAATGCTATTCTATTTCAGAAATATTTTGGATTGTTTATTTCTAGTGTTTTAAGTTACATTGCCTTGTCTTTTTATATGTTAGAAATGTATTGTCTCCCACATAACTTGATCCCTGCACTTACATGTGAAGAGGACGAGGACGGTGCGCAGCAACATGTCCACGGGTCGCTCCCATCTCACCGACACACGAGCCAACACAGGGGGGATGAGGATCTCCGCAGGGACGTAGAACTGCAGGGCGAAAGTGATGAAGATACCGAAAGAGTAGAGAAGCTTCACCCCCTGGTAGGTCCTGGGAACAGAGCAGAGAAATAGTCAAATAAACGAGACTTATGTGGCAGAAAAATCAGCTTCTTCTGTGAAACAAGCTCCTAAATGTTTTTCAGAAGGCAAGAAACCCTCTCCACGTTTAACGAGGACATATTATTAAAATGTTCAGGTGTATATCAGTATGTAGTGTCTCTACTTTAAAGAGTCCTCTCCTGCTGATGTTCAGGTGTATATCAGTATGTAGTGTCTCTACTTTAAAGAGTCCTCTCCTGCTGATGTTCAGGTGTATATCAGTATGTAGTGTCTCTACTTTAAATAGTCCTCTCCTGCTGATGTTCAGGTGTATATCAGTATGTAGTGTCTCTACTTTAAAGAGTCCTCTCCTGCTGATGTTCAGGTGTATATCAGTATGTAGTGTCTCTACTTTAAAGAGTCCTCTCCTGCTGATGTTCAGGTGTATATCAGTATGTAGTGTCTCTACTTTAAAGAGTCCTCTCCTGCTGATGTTCAGGTGTATATCAGTATGTAGTATCTCTACTTTAAAGAGTCCTCTCCTGCTGATGTGCAGGTGTATATCAGTATGTAGTGTCTCTACTTTAAAGAGTCCTCTCCTGCTGATGTTCAGGTGTATATCAGTATGTAGTGTCTCTACTTTAAAGAGTCCTCTCCTGCTGATGTTCAGGTGTATATCAGTATGTAGTGTCTCTACTTTAAAGAGTCCTCTCCTGCTGATGTTCAGGTGTATATCAGTATGTAGTGTCTCTACTTTAAAGAGTCCTCTCCTGCTGATGTTCAGGTGTATATCAGTATGTGGTGTCTCTACTTTAAAGAGTCCTCTCCTGCTGATGTTCAGGTGTATATCAGTATGTAGTGTCTCTACTTTAAAGAGTCCTCTCCTGCTGATGTTCAGGTGTATATCAGTATGTAGTGTCTCTACTTTAAAGAGTCCTCTCCTGCTGATGTTCAGGTGTATATCAGTATGTAGTGTCTCTACTTTAAAGAGTCCTCTCCTGCTGATGTTCAGGTGTATATCAGTATGTAGTGTCTCTACTTTAAAGAGTCCTCTCCTGCTGATGTTCAGGTGTATATCAGTATGTAGTGTCTCTACTTTAAAGAGTCCTCTCCTGCTGATGTTCAGGTGTATATCAGTATGTAGTGTCTCTACTTTAAAGAGTCCTCTCCTGCTGATGTTCAGGTGTATATCAGTATGTAGTGTCTCTACTTTAAAGAGTCCTCTCCTGCAGATGTTCTGGTGTATATCAGTATGTAGTGTCTCTACTTTAAAGAGTCCTCTCCTGCAGATGTTCTGGTGTATATCAGTATGTAGTGTCTCTACTTTAAAGAGTCCTCTCCTGCAGATGTTCTGGTGTATATCAGTATGTATTGTCTCTACTTTAAAGAGTCCTCTCCTGCTGATGTTCAGGTGATATCAGTATGTAGTGTCTCTACTTTAAAGAGTCCTCTCCTGCTGATGTTCAGGTGTATATCAGTATGTAGTGTCTCTACTTTAAAGAGTCCTCTCCTGCTGATGTTCAGGTGTATATCAGTATGTAGTGTCTCTACTTTAAAGAGTCCTCTCCTGCTGATGTTCAGGTGTATATCAGTATGTAGTGTCTCTACTTTAAAGAGTCCTCTCCTGCTGATGTTCAGGTGTATATCAGTATGTAGTGTCTCTACTTTAAAGAGTCCTCTCCTGCTGATGTTCAGGTGTATATCAGTATGTAGTGTCTCTACTTTAAAGAGTCCTCTCCTGCTGATGTTCAGGTGTATATCAGTATGTAGTGTCTCTACTTTAAAGAGTCCTCTCCTGCAGATGTTCTGGTGTATATCAGTATGTAGTGTCTCTACTTTAAAGAGTCCTCTCCTGCAGATGTTCTGGTGTATATCAGTATGTAGTGTCTCTACTTTAAAGAGTCCTCTCCTGCAGATGTTCTGGTGTATATCAGTATGTAGTGTCTCTACTTTAAAGAGTCCTCTCCTGCTGATGTTCAGGTGATATCAGTATGTAGTGTCTCTACTTTAAAGAGTACTCTCCTGCTGATGTTCAGGTGTATATCAGTATGTAGTGTCTCTACTTTAAAGAGTCCTCTCCTGCTGATGTTCAGGTGTATCAGTATGTAGTGTCTCTACTTTAAAGAGTCCTCTCCTGCTGATGTTCAGGTGTATATCAGTATGTAGTGTCTCTACTTTAAAGAGTCCTCTCCTGCTGATGTTCAGGTGTATATCAGTCTGTAGTGTCTCTACTTTAAAGAGTCCTCTCCTGCTGATGTTCAGGTGTATATCAGTATGTAGTGTCTCTACTTTAAAGAGTCCTCTCTAGCTGATGTTCAGGTGTATATCAGTATGTAGAGTCTCTACTTTAAAGAGTTCTCTCCTGCTGATGTTCAGGTGTATATCAGTATGTAGTGTCTCTACTTTAAAGAGTCCTCTCCTGCTGATGTTCAGGTGTATATCAGTATGTAGTATCTCTACTTTAAAGAGTCCTCTCCTGCTGATGTTCAGGTGTATATCAGTATGTAGAGTCTCTACTTTAAAGAGTCCTCTCCTGCTGATGTTCAGGTGTATATCAGTATGTAGTGTCTCTACTTTAAAGAGTCCTCTCCTGCTGATGTTCAGGTGTATATCAGTATGTAGAGTCTCTACTTTAAAGAGTCCTCTCCTGCTGATGTTCAGGTGTATATCAGTATGTAGTGTCTCTACTTTAAAGAGTCCTCTCCTGCTGATGTTCAGGTGTATATCAGTATGTAGTGTCTCTACTTTAAAGAGTCCTCTCCTGCTGATGTTCAGGTGTATATCAGTATGTAGTGTCTCTACTTTAAAGAGTCCTCTCCTGCTGATGTTCAGGTGTATATCAGTATGTAGTGTCTCTACTTTAAAGAGTCCTCTCCTGCTGATGTTCAGGTGTATATCAGTATGTAGTGTCTCTACTTTAAAGAGTCCTCTCCTGCTGATGTTCAGGTGTATATCAGTATGTAGAGTCTCTACTTTAAAGAGTCCTCTCCTGCTGATGTTCAGGTGTATATCAGTATGTAGTGTCTCTACTTTAAAGAGTCCTCTCCTGCTGATGTTCAGGTGATATCAGTATGTAGTGTCTCTACTTTAAAGAGTCCTCTCCTGCTGATGTTCAGGTGTATATCAGTATGTAGTGTCTCTACTTTAAAGAGTCCTCTCCTGCTGATGTTCAGGTGTTTATCAGTATGTTGTGTCTCTACTTTAAAGAGTCCTCTCCTGCTGATGTTCAGGTGATATCAGTATGTAGTGTCTCTACTTTAAAGAGTCCTCTCCTGCTGATGTTCAGGTGTATATCAGTATGTAGTGTCTCTACTTTAAAGAGTCCTCTCCTGCTGATGTTCAGGTGTATATCAGTATGTAGTGTCTCTACTTTAAAGAGTCCTTTCCTGCTGATGTTCAGGTGTATATCAGTATGTAGTGTCTCTACTTTAAAGAGTCCTCTCCTGCTGATGTTCAGGTGTATATCCAGGGCTGCACATAACTGGTGCGCAGGTGCATGTGGAAACGCTCCTCACGGTACTGAGGACACACACACAATATATTAGACAGTATTCATGTGTTAAAAAACCCACTTTTCAAATAAATTCAGTCAATTAAAGTTGGGGAAAATGTCAAACAAATCTTAGTTGATTAGAAAAAGCACAATAACTTATTTCCATAACAAGCTTGAAATCTACCCTTCATATTTCCTCTTTTTATAATCAATCTGAAGCTTCTGTTTTAAGGGACGAGCTGCCAACACGTCTTATAACTAAATAAAGTAAACCCTCTGGAGAGCTGGGATTTAGGCTGTTGGGTTTCTTAAAGCATTTTCAATTATTAAGCATCACTGACCTACATTTGATTGATTTTTCCAATTTATAACTGAACTTATGAGGCGATAAATCGTAAGTGGCCCAGCCCTTCGTATATTTTTCTGGATGTGGCCCTCGGTGAAAAAAGTGTATAAATAAAGCTGTATTGTATTATTATTATTATCTTACCAGCAGTTTGGCAGGTTGAGGGTGATGCTTCCTCCGATGGTGTCTCCAAAGCACAAATACCCGATGGTGCCGAGGGTGACGTAGAGGAAGGTGACGATGCCCATCCCCAAATATAAAACAGGGATGAAGCTCTGAGGCCGGTTCATCTTGTTCTCCAGAGGAAGAACCTGCACACACACACAAAAAGACAATAATAATAATAAACGTCTCCAAACAGGATGTGATGGATTAATACCAAAGACAAACGCACTGTAAATAAGAAAAATGGCCAAATGTAAAGCATGGTTTAAGGATCAATTTGCAGGGGAGAGAAAAGTCTTAAGATAAGATAATGTACTTTATTAATCCCAATATAGGAAAAATGTTTGTTGCATTGCACATAATAACAAGTTAAAAGAGTAGTAATAAACTATTCTAAAATATAAACATTTCAAACCAGGATGTTATGGATTAATATCGTTTCATGGACTTTATAATGAAGACTACATGTATGTTGACTGAGCAGACAGAATGGAAATAAGGGGGAGTGATTATAATACCAGGTAGAAATGCAATCTCAAAGATATTGAAGTGACTGTTATTTTGTATATATTGTTGATTGTTGAGCATTTAGGTCTTAATGTGTGCATATCAGTGGCGAACCGTGTCTATCACAACTGGACCCCCCCCCCCCCCCATGGCATTATAATGTCCGTCTTTTCACTGAATTGTCGTCTTGAAAAAGGTACTCACAACAATTCCGCAACAACTTCATCTTCACATGTTGCACTTGTCAGTTCAACGTTAAAAACAATAAAACGGCATGAATTTCTTTGTCGCATTCATCTAGATCCTCTGCCTCGAGCCAGTGAACTAGCGGGCCTTCTAGAATACCTGGAACCGAGGGAAACTCTGAAAGAACACGCCCATTGGCTACACATCAATATATGATTGGTTGATCAAACTGTCAGTCCAAACGTACGCTCTCATTCAGTGCAACGGCCAGGGCCTTCGATCAAGGATGTAGAATACCTTGTTGAAGGATATTCTACCCAGAGACCCAGAACAAGATCTGATTGGTTGCTTTCTTTTCTAACATAAAACCATTACATTTTATTTATATAATTAAAACGATTTTTGGTTTGTTTTATCCGAGTGTTCCAGGGTATTCTCTGAATACCTTGAAGGCCCTGACGGTTTGCCACTGGTGTATATGTATGGGTCTGTTGATTGCATATATATAGGTAGATAGACTTCATTTGATGTGGCCCGCAAGAGCTTGGAAAGAATATAATACGTTTACATGCCACTTTACAGAAGCACGTTGCCAATAAACTACATGTCCCACAATGCATCTCATTTTGTAACATTCTCACTGAAGAGACTTGCAATTATTTGCCCTAGACTTCTGCTTCCAGACGTAGTTAATTATGAAGTTATTACCCTATCTGATAATAATCCAACGCAGAGGCAATAATGTCATATAATACATTATTTAATATATATTATAGATTGATATTAAAGTTACAACCGGCACATTGACTGCACCTTAATGCTGATGTGGCCCGCAATTAAATTGAATTTGACACCCCTGAGATAAGGTATCCGGATTCATACTTCACGTTAATACAGGATGTAAATGTGCTTTTGTTAACGTACCACTCCGATTCCCTCGAAGGCGAAGATGGCCGTCCCGAAGAAGAGAGGATAGTCTTTGAGTCTTCCAACTTTAGGGAGGTCGATGGGGTACTGGATGTTCTACAGGGAGAAAACGAGGAAAATAAAGAATATTTAATATACATGTTTGCAAAAGCAATATCATATTATATGATAGACTCTTCTCTGACTGGCTCTACACATCTGATCTGATATTTTTTGCAATCAAAAGGTCCAAGTAGTAACACCTTGTGACCTGTTTGATGACCAAGTCACACAAATTACATAAACTGATGATATGGGTCTTTGAAGGAACAATCATTCCTGCAAAATAAACCAAAATATAGCACGATGAAGCTTGACTTACAGCCATTAAAATGTGTTGCACATTCAAACTGAATATCAAGTAGAATCGCAGCGAGAAGGCGACGTGTTACCTGTTTTTTGTATGTTATTATAAATGGCTGGGGACTTGTAAACAACTGTGTTTTGTAGTATTTCACTTGTTCGTGTTTCTTCATAAACCAAGAACTCTCTCCCAGATGTATTAGGCGCTTTCACACCGGAGTACTTTTCCCAGGAATAGTTCCGATAGTTCTTGGGATTTTGCGTTCACACCAAAAAGATCTGGAACTAGAACTTAGTTCATGCGAACCTTTTCGCATTAGCCCAACGGAGAGAGACTAACTTATGGCAACACAAAATAAAACGTGGGAACGGTGGAGTGATGAGGAAGTAGGGCTGTGCGATTATGGCAAAAATCATAATCACGATTATTTGGGTCAATAATTGATATCACGATTATTTTGACGATTATTCATTGACCATTTATTGAACTTTAAAACAAATAATATTTTACCAATAAACAAGAACAAATATGTTGGAGCGCACTTCCAAAACCATACTAAACATATATTATTAATATGATAAATAAAAATAAATTAGACCAAAAAAAATGAAATCAAATATGATGCAGTGCACTGTCACAACCTACTGAAAACTCCTTAACATATAGCCAACATGTTGGTAAAACATATTCAACATATTCCACTCAGTTAAACGTTGAAGGCTGGCCAACCGTCATGGTCCAGAAGTAACAGGAAATAAATGTTGAACTACAATTTAAGACCAAATAAAAATGTCTAGGCCACCATGGCAAATGCTGGTAGGGCTGCTCGTGTCATCGCTTAAAGATGTTTTGCAAGAAACACCAGCCTGTTTACATGGTCTGATTTCAGAGAAGAGCGCAGGCAGGTGACAATATTGCCACCTGTACTGAAGACCCTCAGCCACGCCCCGACACATGGGGTGACGCCGGCCAATCACAAAGCTTTGATGCGTTCAAGTGCATTATTCTGGCACAGGAACATTATGTTATAGGACATTAACGATAAAACAGAATATTGTTGTTCTATTTTTAGACACATCTCGCGATCGACTGGTTGGGCACCCCTGGGCTAGACCATAGGTCTGTTGTGGTAGCAAAGTAGTTAGCTGAAGCCACATCTCTCTCAACTTCCCCACGGCATTTGTCATATAGTGCAGGCAGCGCAGACCTGCTGAAATAATACCGAGACGGCATCGCGTAACGCTTGTCCAACGTGTTGACAAGTTGCTTAAAGCCCTGGTTGCTAACAGTGCTAACTGGGCACATATCTTTAGCGATGTGAAATGTAAAGGCAAAGTACTTGCAAATAGTGGAAATAGTTTGACCCTTCTTTTTAACGAGTTGCTGCTCTTGTTCTGACATCTTCGCTCTCGCTGAACACTCACAACACATGTCACTCCCACGTGGCCGAGTGGGCTTTTAGGGAGGAGCGAAAGCGCACCCAGCAAAATAATCGTATTTTGTCAATTATGCTGTTTTCATAATCGTCGCAAGCCATAATCGTAATCGCGATTAAAATACGATTAATTGCACAGCCCTATGAGGAGGTGTCGGCGCTTCTGGCGATTTACCCCGGACTCCGGGTGGCAGTATACGCCGTGAAGTTGTTTGCGGCCTGCCAGTAAACCCAAACCAGAAGAAGAAAAAGTGACGTCAGCGGCTTAATTTGCCTAATCCTCCCTCAGGGATTTATTCCGGTGTGAACGCGATCTACTAAGACACTTTCAGGGACTAAAGAGTTCGGCAGGACTAAGTACTGGGAACTAAGTACAGCAAAGTAAAATCTTCTCTGAATGGATGAAGGTATAACAGTGGAGAAAGGTCCTTCTTTCCTGCATCGGTCAGACTCCGAGAAAGTTTATAATGATACTTTACTTGTATGCTGACTTCCTGGATTGCAAGATAAATATTTATATCGTCACAACAATTGCAGCGCCCGCAAATTAAGAATGAAATGCTGTTTTTATTGCCATCACACAATGAAATGGCTCCTGTGTGGATCTTATGTGTGGCGACTTACAAAATCTGTCCAGGGACTAGAGATGAAAAATAGCCTCTGTGCTCGAGGGACAGTCCCTGTTAAATAAATGAATATATAAATAAAAATAAAACGCTAAAAGTAGAAACGTTTTCGCAGAACCCATCCATACGAGAAGAGATATAAGCAACATTTTCTGAATTATTTCTGAAAAAGTCAATTTTTTTTCTGAAATGTTCTGAAGTCACATTTTCAGATATTTTTTGAGGAAGAAACATTTTCATTTTTTTTTCGATATTTCCGAAAAATTCTGATTTTATTCCGAAAAATTCTAATTTTATTCCGAAAAATCTAAATTGTGTCGACATTTTTTGATATCTTCTGAAAAAGTCAAGTTTTTAGATTTTTGCGGAAACGTCACATTTTCTTAATTTTTCGGAAAAAGTCACAATTTTGACAAGAAGATGGAACTTTAGCAAAAAGACAGAATTTTGGTGGGTAAAGTCATATTTTTCTGAAAATTTGATTTTTGAGGATTCTACTGAAAAATAATCTAATTTCTGAATGATTCTGACTTGAGAATAAATTCAGATAAATTCCCTGCTTCTGAGAAAAGAGAGTAGAGATGAAATGCTGTGTTCACCGTGAGCGGGTAGAAGTAGATGAGGATGAATAAACATTAAAAGACATCAAAAAGTTAATTTTTACATAATGGGAGACCTTTAATCTCAATGAGACTTTTACCTGGTTAAATAAAGGATATATAAATGCTTTGTTCACCGTGAGCGAGTAGAAGTAGATGAGGATGAGGCTGGCAGTCATCAGTATGTTGGCCACCAGAGAGAGAGGAGCCAGGTATTTGAGGTCGGGGAGACAAACACCAGCAGCACGAACGGCAGGAAGGAAGCACAGCATGTAGAGGCGAGAGTCAAAGCCTCGGCACCAGGCCACCCTGCGTCCTGGTTGGTGTAATTCATGTGGCAGATAAAGGTGGTGGTGTTCGCGGCGTCCCACCACCTGAGAGATAGAGAGATCTAGAGATATAGAGAGAGAGCGATAGAGATAGCGAGAGATAGAGATAGAGAGATAGAGAGAGAGAGAGAGAGAGAGAGAGAGAGAGAGATAGAGAGATAGAAGAGAGAGGAGATGATATAGATAGAGAGATCAGATAGTGAGAGAGAGAGCATATAGATATGACTCTCTCTCTCTCCTTTTTCCCGCTCCCTCTCTCCTGAAGGGAACATGATTCTGCTGAGGCACGAAGTGTTTTTCACATTTCATATGCTTTTTGAGAGATTCAGTTCTTCGTTATTTTGCTATTAAGTAGTTTAAATCTGATCTGATTTGTTTAATACACATTTATTTAGCATAAGGAGGGAAATAAACATTCAATTTAAGATCGACACATCTAGAAATGAATGTTCTCTCTAGAAAGGAACGGGATGGAAAACTGTAATCTGAGAAGACACTAAAGCTGTCAAGAAGTAGCAGTATATGCATTACAAAATGTACCTCTGAGGTGTAGTTGAGTACGTTTTAGGTAGCTTGAAAGGACATTCTTAGGTGCAAGACCCTCAAATTCATACTTCATTCATACTCAAGTACATTGTCACTACACCACAGATGTTCATTTCCCATTGAGTCCATCATCAACACAAAGTATTTACTCACAGATGATATAAGTGATTTTTTATTAAAATGGTCAATGATTGAGTTGCTGTTGTACTACTCAAGCTTCAGGAACACTCTTTTGTTCAAAACAGGTTTAAAAGTAGAAACAAACTCCTAAAAAAGTTTGACTGTTAGAGTGAGACCACTATAGTAGACGGACAGCACCATCTAGTGGTGAGAAACGGTACAGGAGGAGGTTTACAGGAGGACAATCGTTCAGATAGACAGAAAAAAGGCCAACTCACTAGCATACAACACAAAGGGTTCTTGACATTATCCCAAAAAAACGTAAGTGTACTTTGTGGATCATTGGTTTAAAATGCAGACACTACTCTGAAATCACAGGTCAGAAAATAAGACCTTTAGTAAAGTTTCCAGGTGACATGATGCATGACATCAGATCAATAGGTGGTAATAAGGTCACGGGTCAAAGGTTAGCCACGTACAAGAAGTGGAAACGTTTAAGAGATTTTTGTTTCTACTATTCAGTCCACCTCACCCTGTTTTTTGTCAAGTTTTGCCTTATCTTAGCTAAGGAAAACGGATTTTTTTCTTTTTCTGATGAGATTATATTGAACATTTTAGTCAATCTAGACTAGCCGAGATATCACCTTGTGTTTTTTTCTTAGGCTCTAATGATGTCATTGTTTTACTTCCCCGTCAACTAAGTTACTCTGCTCTTTGGCCTAATTCCAAATCGACCCCTACACACTTCCACTGAATCCCTCTGTAGTCTCACAGCCGAATGAGGTGTAAATACAGCGGTAATCTGATGTTTAAGAGCTGCTTGATTTCTGCAACGGTCCCTGTAAACACACCACACGTTATAATAAAATGCAACAGGGTCTTTGTGTGATGTCTTTATGAACAGGAAACAGAACTACTTCATTGAAATGGAAAAATTAAATTGGATTTCTCTTTGATTTCAACAAAAATAAAGATAATTTGGTTACGTTTCTGATTTTTCAAACTACATTTCAGTGTGTCTTATTCAAATATTGCATGTTAACATCATCACAGTTAAAGGTGTCCTCTTACTCATGAAAAATAAAAGCTAGCTGGTGATTTGGTCATAGTGTTTTAATGAACACTGCTAAAAAGACTCTAAAACTGGTTTGGTTTATTTGTCTATGAAATCACTATTTGTTAAGCTTTACTCTACTATTGTATGAGGTAACATGTAACACAAGAGCTTGTTTATTGCCATGTTTTCTATTCAAGTGAATGCCCTCTTCTACTGGTGACCTATTTATCCAGTGTGGTATAAGTAAACACTGAGACCTGAGTCACTCTCTCTGTGAGTACATGTACAAACATGAGCAACACTCTTACACAACTCTGCTGCCATATAACCTTCATGTGGCCAGAGCGCTCGGAGGGAACGCCAGAAAACAGGTTCACAACTCGAGCTGTTAACGAGTCTCACAGAGAGCTTTGAGAAGCAGCTATGAGACAAGATGAAAACCTGTATTCATCTACCTGTAGAGTATTCAAGGTTTTATTTAAAGTTTAGGAAAACTGTGGCAGCAGAGGTGGGAGAAGTACTCAGATCTTGTAATTGAGTAAAAGTAGAAGTACTCAGATCTTGTAATTGAGTAAAAGTAGAAGTACTCAGATCTTGTACTTGAGTAAAAGTAGAAGTACTCAGATCTTGTACTTGAGTAAAAGTAGAAGTACTCAGATTGTGTACTTGAGTAAAAGTAGAAGTACTCAGATCTTGTACTTGAGTAAAAGTAGAAGTACTCAGATCTTGTACTTGAGTAAAAGTAGAAGTACTCAGATCTTGTACTTGAGTAAAAGTAGAAGTACTCAGATCTTGTACTTGAGTAAAAGTAGAAGTACTCAGATCTTGTACTTGAGTAAAAGTAGAAGTACTCAGATCTTGTACTTGAGTAAAAGTAGAAGTACTCAGATCTTGTACTTGAGTAAAAGTAGAAGTACTCAGATCTTGTACTTGAGTAAAAGTAGAAGTACTCAGATCTTGTACTTGAGTAAAGTAGAAGTACTCAGATCTTGTACTTGAGTAAAAGTAGAAGTACTCAGATATTGTACTTGAGTAAAAGTAGAAGTACTCAGATCTTGTACTTGAGTAAAAGTAGAAGTACTCAGATCTTGTTCTTGAGTAAAAGTAGAAGTACCAGAGTGTAGGAATACTCTGTCACAGTAAAAGTCCTGCATTCAAAATGTTCCTCAAGTGAAAGTATAAAAGTAATCTCATCTAAATATAGTGAAAGTAGCGACAGTAAAAGTAGTCGTTGTGCAGATTGGTCCATTTCAGAATAATATATATGATATGTTTTATAATGATTGATCATGAAAGTGTTCTCAAAGCTGGTGAAGGAGCAGCTAGTTTGAAGGACTTTGTATACTGCAGGGTAGCTGGTGGATTTACTCCAGGTGGAACTAAAGTCTGATTCAACACTTGATCATATCTATATTATTATCATTCATCCACATCTGTGATTACGTTTTTGGAGAACGACCTGGGAAAGTAAGCATCAAAAACCTTGATATTGATATTTTGACGACATTGTTGGGTTAACTATTGGTGCTTTTATTGAATGCTTAGTCAATGACATGAACAAGAGAAGTTGGAAATGACATCACTTTACTCTAATCCAGCATTCAAAACAAGAAGGAGACATATATGACAAATCTAAGTCGATATCTAACCTCATATCACGATAACGATATAATCGATACAGCCCTAGTGTCTTTTACTTTCTACCTCTTAGAAACCACTGTTTTTTTATGACACCTAGAAGCTTCAGACATTCACCAGTTGGGAATTTACTGACTTATTTTATGTCGTAGAACAAAACGTTAAACCATCTCAGACCATATTTCAGGATAACAACCAAAAACACATTCAGAAAACCATTGGCCTCCAGTCCAGAGGCCTATACTACGAAGCCGGTTCAACCTAACCTAGATATGTTTGAGTTACCCGGCTTACCTAATCCAAAACAAATGCGCTCTTATTAAGCGGTCCTACGACGCTGGTTATCAACTCGTTAACTCAAGCCAGCTTTGCCCCATCTAGTTATGTGCACGTTCACATGAAAGGGACGGGGTTAGCAACATTTGACCAATCACACACATGGAGAAGCGTACCGACAGCGTAGCGTCATACTTCCTGAATGAAAAGTCAACTATATAATTAGACAAATATGAAGACGTTAAACTTTAAACATCCATGACTTAAACACTTGATCCAGGATCAAAGCCACAGAGCTGCACCTGCAAGGTGAATACAGCTGGCAACAGAACAAGTGTTTGAATGCGTACATTAACAGGTTTATGATATCACTGCCCCGTCCAAGACACTATCTGACTTTCATTACATTTGTCTCGAGTGTTTCGTCAACTTAATGTGTTGCTTAAAATAATACTTCTGCATACAGTATGTGACACTGTGAGTGTTGCACGGCCAGATACGGCTCAGCTGACTCAGATCAGGAGATATATGATACATTATGAAGTGATACTTAATGTTACTCTGATCCGGTTACTTATGTTGTGGCAGATATTTAAGTACGTTTCTTAACGCTAATGTTATAAATAGTCAGATTGCTCTGAAGATGGAGGTGATATTCTATTAATGTTCACGTTCACACAGTCGGTGATTTTTGCCGGCCGTCTTTCCTGCAACGGCAGCTTTTCTGTATTTCCTTTCTCCTGTAATATGACTTGATCGCTTTAAACTCCGCACACTGAGCTCTGATTGGTCAGCAGGCGGTGCTTTCACTGAGTTGAGCTCTTAGCCTGCAACCTAACCTGCTCCGGACCAGGTTAGCCGCTAAGCATAAGTTACCATGGAGATCTAGCCCGCTAAAAAGAGAACCAGCGTCATAGGACCGGAAACCCAGAGTTTCCCCTGAAGTTAGCGAAAATCCGGCTGCGTAGTACAGGCCTCAGGGGAGGTGTGTGTGTGTATGTGTGTGTGTATGTGTGTGTACCTGCTTGATGTTGTCACTGAGGAAGACAAAGTAGACACAGCAGAATCCGAGCTGAGTGATGATCAGAAACACATTCACCGTCACTCTGAGAGGGAGGAAGACAACATGTATTACATTATGATTTTTGATACTAATTTATCTTATTTATAGAAAGGATTAGGAAATTCTTAAACAATATAAAAGCCCTATAAACATAACGCATTGTTTGGGAGAGCTTCTGAAGCTGTATTTCTACCCTGATGAGACACCGACTGCTGTATTAGGAACAGAGGTGGGAAGTAGTGGAGTACAAATACTTTGTTACTGTACTTAAGTACATTTTTCTGGTATCAGTACTTCACTCCACTACTTAATTTTCTGACGACTTTTTACTTTGACTTCTTACATGTTGAACCCAAATACCTGTACTTTCTACTTCTTACATGTTGAACACAAATACCTGTTCAGCATGGAAACATTCATTAGCTAACAATGACATTATTGTTCTATTAATATAAAGGGAGGTCAGGTACTCTTTAAAACAGCTGCTAGTTATGGGTACTTTTTACTGAAGTACATTTCAAAGCCTCTTTACTTTTACTTGAGTAAAGAAGTTTAGTCAGTACTTCTACTTAGACCAGAGTATTTTTAAACACGAGTATCTGTACTTCTACTTGAGTAAAGGATGTGTGTACTTTGGCCATCTCTGGGTATAGTTCTCTCTGAACATGTGTCTTACTTTCCCCACTGCGAGTGTCTCCTCAGCCAGGAAACATTCTCCATCCCGTACTGCATCGCCTCTCCGTACGTCAGAGACGCCCTGTTCACCCTGAAACACATCACACCCGTTATTGACTTTGCATTCATCTATTTTAATTATATTATCACTTTGAGTTAAAGACACGGCCACCGAGATAACCTCTGAACACAGATTCTGCTTTAACATGTAGATATTATCAATGTTTTTCATCTCTTTTTATTCAATCAGTTTTCTCATGAGCCTTTTCTTTATAATTCTCCAAATGATAAGTGACTTCTTGTCTTCGTAATAGCCGTGTCTGAAGCTTGTTTTTTTTAGCTCTTTAACCACACTGTGTATCTGTGTAATCCTGTTTGCATGATGGGTGGAGCAGGATGAGTGCATCCCAGTGTGAAGAGGGCAAAGAGTACACAGACTAATACATATCTGATCTGATCTTAAGCACGTAAGTCATCTCAGATGACACTCAAACGTCAATAAAACACATAATGGGTCATAGTCTACTTCCACATCGTTTCAGCTATAAAACATAATGGTTTTATTTGTATTGGTAACACAAACATTTAGCAGGTAGTCACATTAGGTCCTGTTTGTGGAGCTAACCGCAGCTAACTAATGTTGTAACAAATTCATACTCATAATAAATAAATACATCAACATAGCAGCATATCATTAGAGGTGACACACAATTAATTGCATACACATACAGTAAAGTGTGTTTGTACTCACTTTATACTGAGGTAGTGGGAACATTTCACCAGCACCGTCATACAGTGGATTGCTATCACCCCCATACACAGCAAACTGATGGGGCCGAGCTGAAAAACAAACAGGTAGTCAGAGATGTATCAGGTGAAAATTACATTTATTTATTTAATACTAATCTAACATATTACTGAAACCCATCTTGTCTATAGATATGTTGCTAGGGTACAGGTAAAGTGAGGATCTTACAGGGATTGTGTTATATTCTATTATTGCAAGGATTAGTTTAATACACCATTCTGATTGGTCAAATTTGAACCTTCCAGAGGTCTGTTGTTTTTCGAAAGCAGACCGTTGCTAAGGAGAGCAGACCGTTACCAAGGAGAGCAGACCGTTGCTAAGGAGAGCAGACCGTTGCTAAGTAGTAGTAGTAGTAGAACCTTTATTTATCCAGGAAAATCAATTAAGAACAAATTCTTATTTACAATGATGACCTGACAGGAGGCAAAGGCTTCCTGAGGGGATGGGGTTTGGGAGGAAAACAAATAAAAAGACAGACTCCGGGCACGACAGAACCCAGGAGACAACACAAACACATAGAGCAAAGATGACAGGCATAGCAGTTAAACATATAAAAACTCTAAAACAATATTGCTGTGGTTCAATCAGTCATTAAAATCAGCATCAGGCAAAGCAGCTACATGTGTGTACCAGGGTGTCAATAATAGTGACATTGAAGGTGCGGGGGGGGAGACAAAAGGTTTTCATTTTCAACGTTTTTTGAATGACATTCCAGCTATCTGCTGCTGCAAACTGAAAGGCGGAGCGGCCAAAGGATGTATGGGCGTTGGGGATCTTTAACAGGATGGTAAGGAGAGCAGACCGTTGCCAAGGAGAGCAGACCATTGCTAGGGAGAGCAGACCGTTGCTAAGGAGAGCAGACCGTTGCTAAGGAGACAGTAAACTGTTGCTAAGGAGAGCAGACCATTGCTAAAGAGACAGCAAACCGTTGCTAAGGAGAGCAGACTGTTGCCAAGGAGAGCAGACCGTTGCTAAGGAGAGCAGACTGTTGCTAAGGGATCAATTCAAAACCTTTATTTATCCAGGTAAAATCCCATTGAGATCAATGATCTCTTTTTCAAGGGAGACCTGCAGCAGTAGGTTCCACAAGAAGACATAAAAACATAAACAACAGAACAACAAAAGGACATCATACAGCAACATGTACAGGGATTACAATTTACATATTTAACCACATGTACAGGTACCAAGAGCATCTGATTGAGTAGCATCCAACCGAGCTTTAAAAACATGTAGTGGTACTAGCTTGGTAATTTTCCATTCTTTTTGCAGACTGTTCCATGCTAGTGGAGCTGCACATCTAAAAGCTTTCTTCCCTAAGACAGTCCTAGCACTTGGCACATTTAATAAAACCACAGCATGCGATCTCAGGCAATAAGTACTTTCAATTCGCCGAGAGATCAGGGAGCAGATATAAGATGGTAGTTTATCCAACATGGCTTTGTAAATGAAAAAGTACCAGTGACTGAGCCTCCGTACAGTAAGTGATGGCATAACCGCCTTGGTATACAGTGTATAGTGATCAAGGGACTATGTGCAGTCATATCAACATTACGTTTTCTCCATCAGAAAACCCAGTGGAAAATGTTTAATATTGATTTAAAACCTTAACTATAGATGTAGAGTTCATTACTTTTAGTTTTTTAACTTGAATTTTTAAGATAAGGATAAAAAAGGATAAAATATGTTTATAAGGGTAAAATGCCCCGTTTAATTTTTATCTTAATTTTGACCAAGCAATGTTTCACTTTGGTGCAACGTGTAATTATGTTTTTTCACACCGCAGACACAGCTCTCTACATTATGCTGTGAAGCAGGGTGGAGGCAATGCTGCTGGAACATCAGAAAGACATGTGAAGAAAAGGAGTTAAGAAAGATTAAATCTATTCCGCAATTAACAGCATTATATTCTACTTAAATACAATTAACTTCCCTCATAACGGATTTTCCAAGCCTATCCAGGAAATGAATTGTTCCTGATGTCTTTAACTCAAAAGACATCTCACTCCTTCCAAGATATCTAAAAAACAAACCCCATAAAAACAGGACAGAAGCTGAATGTAAAAGGCCAAAAAGTATAGCCAATATAAACGATTTCCAAATGTACTTTCCTCCCAAAAATATGAAGCTGACGAACTGCTCACAGTACAAAACAAAGCCTGATGTCTGCATGAGGCCGTGAACATCTGACAGGACGCTCAGCAGAATCTAATTATGTGTCTCCAGACCCGTCATGTGACCCAGTGTAATTATGAGATAATACAATCTGAGTGTACTCACCACCAGGCCGGCGTTCTTCACCGCCAGAGGCAAACCCAGCAGCCCTGTACCGATGTTCCCTTTCAACAGGTGGATCAGAGTCTGGCAAAAACTGGGGAGGAAAGAGATATCTGCGTTAGAAACAGGCCAAATATATTGAATATCTGTGCAAACCGACAAAGCAAATAATTTATTTTCTCCACCGCCTTAGGTCCTTTGGGGCGAGCAGAGAAATTCTTCTGTTGTTTTTTACATCTGTGATCTTGTCTATTCTACAGTACTGCAATAATACCTGGTACAAGTGTTTGTCAGCAGCTTTCAAATCAAAACTGCTCCACCTGTTAAAAATCTGCTCAAAGATTGTTGGTCCACCCTGTCAGAGACTCTAAGACTCAGCAGACCATAATAACCTGAGAGGCTGTCCAACAACATCATCTGGGACCCAACGCATGTTCTGAACAGAGAATCTGAACTGCTACCATCTAATGGAGATCAATAAAGTCAGACTGAAGTATCCTTTGTGCTCCAGTCAATCCTCACAGTAAATACAGAGCTGAATCCAGATCAGATGCAGATGCTGTTATGTTAAATGTTTGTTGTTTGTTTTTCATGTATTGTTTCTTGATATTTGTATGTTGATGTTACACATGAAGCTGCTGTGAAGCAAGGAGCAATTCAGACTTGATCTGACCATTCAAGTATTATCGTATCGTATTAATTAGAATAACTAGAATAATGGCTGTTTAGTGCATATAGAGTGGTGCAGGAATTCCTAAGACCCAGAAATGACTCGGCACTTTAACAGTTCGGTTTCCAATAGCCGCGTTCACACCAAGTACTTTGCCGTACTTAGTTCCCAGCACTTAGTTTCCCTATGGAACTAAGAGCCGATCGCGTTCACACCGGAATAAGTTCCCTGAGGGAAGATTACGCAAATGAGCCGCTGACATCACTTCGTCTTCTTCTGCTTTGGGTTTACTGGCAGGCCGCAAACAACTTCACTGCCACCCAAAGTCCCCGGAGTTGGGGACTGGCTTCAGTAGAAGCTGCTGGGACTCCCAGCAGCTTCTACTGAAACCTTCCGAGTAAATCGCCAGAACGCCGACACCTCCTCATCTCCACCGCTTCCATGTTTTCTTTTGCCATAAGTTAGTCTCTCTGCGTTTGTGCGCTGGGCGAATGCTAATGCTAATAATGTTAATGCGAGGATAATAAAATGGCGGCTCTACAAAACATTTCAGAGTTTTACGGGGCGTGGTTTGCAATCGCCCAGCCAATCAGAACTGTGGTACTTTTTTTCCCCAGGTAAGTACCTGCTGTCAGCAGGCGCTAAAAATGGGGTGAAAAGTTCCCGGCACTTAGTTATTTTTTTGGTGTGAACGCGACATCAGGGGTACTAACGGAACTAAACGCGAAAAGTACGGGTGAAAAGTACTTTGTGTGAACACGGCTATTGTCGCAATGTCAATGGTTTTCAGAATGTGGTTTTGGTTGTTATCCTGAAATAAGGTCTGTGGTCAAAACAAGATGAAGACATTTTAACGTTTTGTTCTACGACATAAAATACGTCAGTAAATACCCCACTGGTGAATTTAAAAACGGAGGTTGCTAACAAGTGTCTAAATGAGACGACTAAACTTCATCACGCCCAACATTAGCCGCCTTTAGCTTAGCTGTGGTGACGTGAAGTCATGATTATGTATAAATGTATTTGCCGGCTTAATGACTGATAAAGAAATCCTCTTGGCCTTATCGAACATAAGGTATAGTACTACACGCTACCAATCGCAGCTGTGGAGACATTGGTATAGTTGTCTCTTTGTTGGACACTGATTTAAATTATTCTTAAACTATGAATTATTTTTATGCTGTGTATGTAATTTATTATATGTAATGCCTTGTCTTTTATCTATGTAATGTATTGTCTTTTACCTGGACCCTGAGTATGTAATACAGTTGTCATTCATTCATTCATGAGACTGTGCTGTAATTAGTTTATAGCCCAAAATTAGCCACCTTTAGCTTAGCGGTGGTGACGTGAAGTCATGTGACCGTGCTGTAATTCCTTTATAGCCCAACATTAGCCGCCTTTAGCTTAGCGGTGGTGAAGTCATGTGACCGTGCTGTAGTTCCTTTATAGCCCAACATTAGCCGCCTTTAGCTTAGCGGTGGTGACGTGAAGTCATGTGACCGTGCTGTAGTTCCTTTATAGCCCAACATTAGCCACCTTTAGCTTAGCGGTGGTGAAGTCATGTGACCGTGCTGTGGTTCCTTTAGAGCCCAACATTAGCCGCCTTTAGCTTAGCGGTGGTGAAGTCATGTGACCGTGCTGTAATTCCTTTATAGCCCAACATTAGCCGCCTTTAGCTTAGCGGTGGTGACGTGAAGTCATGTGACCGTGCTGTAGTTCCTTTATACCCCAACATTAGCCTCCTTTAGCTTAGCGGTGGTGACGTGAAGTCATGTGACCGTGCTGTAGTACCTTTATAGCCTAATGTGAGCTTTTTACTTCAGAAATCCTAAAGTGGTGTTAATGTGTGGAGATTATTCTGCTGAACTAGGAGGCGTGTGGTGCAGTGGGTTGTGCGTTGGTATTCGGATCAGGGGAGCACAGGTTCAAACCCCACTGCAGTCAGCATGTCATTGTGTCCCTGAGACACTTCACCCCAAATTGCTCCTGTGGGGATTGCTCACAGTATTGAGTATGTAAGTCGCTTTGGATAAAAGCGTCTAACAAGTGACATGTAATGTAATGAACTAAACGTGTCCGTATCATAAATCCTATTGGCTTTTTGTCGAGGGAACCAGGGAGATGCTAACTTCCTGGTCCCCTACAAAATCCCTGCACAACACTATTAGATTTTAAAATACTTACGAGGTTCCTTCCCGTCCTCCGATCCTCTCGTAGAGGCGTTGGGGTCGGGTCGGTCCGGGAGGAGAGGGACACAGAGCGTCCATTTCTGAGGGATTCTGGTCTGAAAACAAAGTACCTGAAGTCAAAAGAAAGAAAGAGGGGAGATGAGAAGGGCAAAGATTAGAAGTGAGTGAGGCCTTTTGTCGCACAGCACTGATAATATGTGGGGACGTCATGACGATAACAACTTCTCTCTTTACCACTTTGTTCAAACATTCCTCATGATATTACCATATTTACTTAATTCCCAAGCCTCAGCACACACTTGCATACTGACTGAGAATTTAGCTTTATGAATCAATATTGTTAGACTTTTATTAGACTTTATCCACATGAATGATGACCATAAATTAGGGTTGAACCAAATGTTTCCTGCAGTCGTTAGTCTGCTTTTTAACACTGTCTTAATTCAGGTTTGTTTGCAGCAGGTGGAAGAACCAACAAGTATCTGAATGCAGTGTGTTACAATGTGAGGTGCAGGTGAAAAAATGATACGTGGAGAGAGGGTTTACTTTAAAAAATAAACGTTGTATTTCTTAGCCTTCCATATTCTTTTAGAGGAACACAAAACGCCATGCCTGGTGCTGCGTTCACCAGCAAGGAACAAACACACATCCCCCCCCCTCCCCTCTCTTCACAACCACATGTATAGGAGACAGCCCGTCTTCCTAATCCAACATGGCTGATCAGGTCATGGTTCTGAAAGTGGAGTGATGGGTTGAATACAAAATTAAACACTGTTATCTACATTTAATAAAACCCTAAAGGCTTAAGTAAATACATAATTGCATCAACATAAATATGGTACCTTCAAAAACAACAAGGTCTGCTTAAAACGGATAGTTTTTAATCTAATTGACACTCGTAAAATCACACATTTCCTGACCAATCACGTCCAAGACTCCGCCGCCTACTCATACGGCACATATAAGGAGTCCTTTGGAGGCGTGCTCCCCCTTTGAGCACTGGCCCAAGATGGCTTCCAGGTCTGAACAAAGGAAATGGTCATTACTTTGTGATTGTGTGTTTTAAAGACTGACAACTTCATTTAGATGCATTTTATTAAATTTGTCTATGTAAACTGTTTTTATCTTTAAACTGTTTTTATCACTTTAACTGAAATAAAGACAACTCTGAAGAAACATGTACTACCTTTCTTAACAAACAAATAGTTAAGTCAAAATGTTAGTGAGTGAGTGTGTGTGCTTCCTCACACAGTGAAAATGCTAATTGTGCGGCCATAGATTTGTTTGAATTCTGACTTTTTTCTCAGATTTGACTTTTTTCGCTGAATTCGGACTTCAATCTCAGAAAAAACTAAATGCACTTTTGTTCAGATCTCTGTTCACCTCTTCCTTAAACTTCGAAAGACTGAACGGCAATACAAAAGGGTTTAAAGGTCCCATGTCATGGCCATTTATACTGATCATAATTCCATTGTTGAGGTCTACTAAATACACTGTGCAATGTTCCAAACTCACATTGGTTTCTCATTCAGCATCTCTGTATAGTATGTGTATTCACTCTCTGTCCGAAACGGCTTGTTGGAGCTCCTGCACCCCCCCCCCCCCCCTGTGAGCCCAGTGACCGTCTGCGAGACAGCGAGACACAGCGAAACCCAGCCCGAACACACACACACACACCCGCAGCCTGGCTGGGAGTTTGTGTGTGTGCTCACACACCTCGGCGCGTCCCGCCGTCTCAGGCTGAGAAATCGGAGGAGCTGCAGCTGAGAAAAGATTGAGTGTGTCTGTGAGGACTTTGTTCATTTTGACCAATGCGCGGACGTAACGTAACGTCACTATACCCAAATACGTCACTGTACCCTGGAAGAAAAAGAGAAATCTCCAACGAGGCATTCTAGGGCAGCATAGACAGGTCTTCTCTGTGTTAGAGTTGTACTCGCTACAGAGTGTACTTTGAGGGTTTGTGACTCTGCAGACCGTTTACATGCAGAACAACCTTCATAACACACAAGGGGACGGGTGATAACAGGAAGAGCATGACATGGGACCTTTAAGAAAACCTTGAAATTAATAAAAACATGTGTAGAATTTAAAAGTTATTACATTATTACATTGCTTAGGATTCAAGGCGTTTATATTAAATAATAATAATAATAATAAATGTATTTGGTAAGCGCTTCTAGAAGTGCTCAAAGTCGCTTTACAGAGGTAGTAAAAAGGACAACAAATAAATATAGTAAAAGTCACATTGAGCAATAAAACAACAATCACACTTTAAAAGCCAGTTTGAAGAGGTAAGTTTGTGTAAGTTGAGGTCAGTGCAGTTTATGGAGCTAATTTCCTGCCATAACTCCACAAACAAACTAAACAGGTTTTACAAATGCCTCATGATTCACTAACAAACACAATGTGGTTTGCAAATTCAATTCAATACCTTTATTTATCCAGGTAAAATCCCATTGAATCAATGATCTCTTTTTCAAGGGAGATCTGCAGCAGTAGGTTCCACAAGAAGACATAAAAACATAAACAACAGAACAACAAAAGGACATCATACAGCAAAATGTACAGGGATTACAATTTACATATCTAACCACATGTACAGGTACCAAGAGCATCTGATTGAGTAGCATCCAACCGAGCTTTAAAAACATGTAGTGGTACTAGCTTGGTAATTTTCCATTCTTTTTGCAGACTGTTCCATGTTAGTGGAGCTGCACATCTAAAAGCTTTCTTCCCTAAGACAGTCCTAGCACTTGGCACATTTAATAAAACCACAGCATGCGATCTCAGGCAATAAGTACTTTCAATTCGCAGAGAGATCAGGGAGCAGATATAAGATGGTAGTTTATCCAACATGGCTTTGTAAATGAAAAAGTACCAGTGACTGAGCCTCCGTACAGTAAGTGATGGCATAACCGCCTTGGTATACAGGGTACAGTGATGCGTAAGTGCTTTACAATGTGTCAAAAATCTCAGAGCACTGTGATACGCAGCATCTAACTTGCTCAGGCAATAGGCATGTGCATTCATATATAACAAATCACCATAGTCCAGCACAGGTAAAAAGGTCACAGTGACTAGCCTTTTCCTGGCCTCAAGCGAGAAACAGGACTTATTTCTGTAAAAGAAACCTAGCCTAACCCTCAGCTTTTTAAGCAGGTTATTGACATGACATTTAAAAGTGAGACAATCATCAAGCCAGATACCCAGGTATTTGTAACAGGTAACCACTTCAAGTTTTATTCCTTGCGTAGTTACAATATCCAAAGCAGTCTCCGGTGTATTTTTAGCTTTAGAAAAGAGCATTACCTTGGTTTTATCCACATTTAAAAGAAGCTTTAGTTCAGAGAGCTGAGTCTGAATAATGTTAAAAACAGCCTGTAATTTAACACCAGCCTCGTTAATCGAGGGACCTGCACAGTACATCACGGTATCGTCCGCATAAAAATGTAAGGTTGCTCCTTCGACATTTTCACCTAAACTATTAATATAGATAGAGAACAATAGCGGACCTAAAACAGAACCTTGTGGTACACCATTAGTGATGTTTAACCACTCAGAAGACAGCCCATCAAAGTGAACACATTGGGACCTTTCAGAGAGGTAGTTTACAAACCACCCTAATGCATGGCTGGACATGCCTATACTGACCAGCCTCTGCTTCAAAATGCGATGATCGACGGTATCAAAAGCTTTGGATAGGTCAACAAATAGAGCTGCACAACTCTGCTTATTATCTAAAATACTCGTAATGTCATTCACCACTTTCATTGTGGCAGTGATGGTGCTATGTTGCTTTCTGAAGCCTGACTGATGTTTAGACAGGATGTCATTGTTACATAAAAACACCTTTACTTGTTCACTCTGTTGAGAGTTTTCATAGTATGTTTAATACTTAAAACGAAAGTTAGTTATAATCAAATATAATCAATTATATTCTTGTATAACCCACAATGAAAATGCTTCATATTTTAGGTTTTTCTATAGTTACAGTATAAACAAAACCAAGTGGTTTGTTAAGTTGAGTGTAAGGCCTATAAGAGTTATGGGTGTCTCTGATAAGAGAGTAGGCCGTTTTTTCCCTCTCCTCTGACAGCAGTTCACAGGGAGGGGGGCTCCTGACTGAAGGAGAAATACATTGAGGCCTCAAAAAGGTGGTTATGTCATAGCCATAGAATATGTCTGTTCATGTCCTGTTTTCTACACAAACATGGGAAGGTGTGTCTTAGGCCATAGCCAATAGAAGATGTTGGTTGGGAATAGAGGAGGTGTTTGTTTTTTGGGGTTTCGATCCGGTTTTTTGAGCATAAAGAGACTGGTTTTTTGAGAGAGCGCGAGAGAGAGGGGGGTTTCCCCTGGTATACTCTCTCCCGGTAGGCTTTGTCCTTCAGAGCTGGGTTAATAGCTCTCGGTAAGGTTCTCTCACACTTGGTAAATATCTCTCAAATTTCTTGGTTGTTGGCTGAGTGGAATGATTTGATGAGAGATGTGTTTGTGAATATTAGGACCGCCACCTGTGAGGACCTTCCTCCGAATTAATGCGGATAGGAATGGGTTTTTGAATGTTATTCCCGCCGTCTGTGTCGGAAAAAGTGTATGAATATTAGGACCGCCACCTGTGAGGACCTTCCTCCGAATTAATGCGGATAGGAATGGGTTTTTGAATGTTATTCCCGCCGTCTGTGTCGGAAAAAAGGTATGAAATGTATGTGAATTGATTTGGTGAATGAAAAGTTGAATGCGCTTTTTATTGTCACCGGTCTTTTTATGAGGAAATGCCTCTAAATTCTATCAGGAGATTTTAAAATGTCACAACTGAATTGGGCAGTTGAAATTAAACATTTTGGTAATAAATGTAAGACTGTGAATTAAAGTTTCATATTTGAACATGATCACAGCATCATTTTTTTTAGTATGATTATAATGTTGTAAAGAGAGAGGGTAAAAACCCTGTATTAGTTTGGACCTATTTTTTTTCAAATAAACTGATCCTACCTGTTGGACTGGGATAATTTAAAAGACACCTGTGCCCTCCTCTCCTGCTTCAAAGGTAAGACTGCACCCTGCCACACACACTTAGGTAGGAACACACTCCATTTACTGATATCAAAATCCTTCGGGATCCCTTAAACAGATTAAAAAATAGTTGTCTGAATAGAAACAGCAGTTAATTGAACCTGGTTCTTCGGGGGGTTATTAGAGGTGAGATCTTGCTGACGTTGGTGGATCTGAGCCAAGCAGTAAACTTACATAGACTCAATAACTTCGGTCAGGTCAATTAGTAGGTCAGAGTAATTTACCGGAATAAATTATCAGGACCTCGCCGACTCTAAACACTCACTAGGCGTTCAAGAACCTTAGCCAGAACTGACAATTTAGAGATGGGTCTATAATTGTTTAATAAGGTGGCCTCCCCTCCTTTTAGTAGTGGCAGGACATAAGCTGACTTCCATACTTTTGGGATTTTGTTCGTGCTGAGGGAGAGGTTAAAAAGAGTAGTAAGAGGTGGAGCAATAAAATCTGCAGATATCTTTAAAAAGAAAGGTTCTACGTTGTCCGGACCAGCCGGCTTTTTAGGATCTAGCTTGGTTAAGACTTCACGAACAACATCAACAGTAAAAGGAGTAAAACTGAAAGTGTTACTGTTTTCCAGACCACATTGTTCTGAGTCACCGACTGTGGTGTTCACAGAAGCAGAATTAGAAACAGAATGAAACAGAGAGCCACAGGACACAAAATGCTCATTAAAACAATTTAACATGGTAGCCCTATCCGATATAGTGCCAGATGCTGTGGTAAGGCACGGAGGTAGCTCATTACGGATATCACCGGTGGATATCGATTTTATGGCTTTCCAGAATTTTCTAGGGTTGTTCAGGTTCTTTGTGGTAACTGACAGATAATACTTAGATTTAGCACTTTTGATATGTGAAGTGAAGCTATTTCTTAGCTGCCTAAAACGCAGCCATTCTACCTCTGAGCCTGATTTCCTAGCCTTTGCCCAGGCCTTGTTTCTCTCATGTAGGAGACTAGATAATTCAGCAGAAAACCAAGGATTGTCTCGTCCCATCACTCTAAATGTACGCAGGGGTGCATGTCTATCTATAATTTCCATAAAACCAAGATAAAAATAAGACCATGCAGTCTCAACATCAGCACACAGATCGATTTTTCCCCAATCAAACCCAAACAGATCATGTACAAAACCCTGCTCCACAAAATGTTTTATGTCTCTCTTGATGATAATACAAGGTTTAACCTTTTGGACCTTAGTGTCCCTAATTGTGGCTACAACACAGTGGTCACTCAGATCATTCGCAAATACTCCCACAGCTGAGTATTTATAGGGAACATTAGTTAGAATGAGATCAATTAGGGAGGATTTATTTGGAGACTTAATATTAGGGCGAATAGGACCGTCAACAATCTGAGTAACATTTAAAGAGATACAAAGGTTTTTAAAATCCTCTGACACTGCAGTTAACCAGTCCCAGTTAAAATCTCCAAGTAGCACTATTTCCTTGTAGTCTAGTTGCGATAAAAGATTTGCTAGCGAAGACAAGGAGTCTTTGACAGCTGAGGGGGGTCTGTAATAACTCACGACCATGACCTGTTGCCCCTTTGCCACTTCTATATTTAAGGCTAAAAATTCAAATTGCTTACTGATCGATTTGGAAACTAATATGGATACACTGAACTTATTCTTAACATAAATGGCAACGCCACCACCTTTATTAGGCCGGTCGGTACGATACACATTATAACCATTTAAGGCAATGTCAGAGGCCAAAATAGATTTATTTAGCCATGTTTCTGATAAAACAATGACGTCCGCGTCAGTCGAGCTCGCCCAGATACGGACAAAATCTAGTTTACCTAACAGACTGCGCACATTCAAGTGGATGAAACCCAACCCAGACCTAGCTTTAAAATCAGCAGGAGTAGCGATCTGACTACTACTACTGGGCGGACCAGGGTTAGGTTGTACATTTCCTGACAGTAATAACAACAACAAAAACAGGCATCTTTTCCTCTTAAGCAACACACATACATTGTCATCTACTTTAGAATCACCGGAAAAGTCTGCGAGAGTGTGATTAGAGCTTAAGAAGCAGTCCTGAAGAACCATCATCGCAGGAAAACAAAAAAGACAAACATATTTTGTCGAGCAGATTGACTGTGACAAGGCAACCGGTAATTGTTTGTGTAACACATCCGAACCTTTGCAGGGGATGCCCACTGCGGGTGGCAGAACAGACCTGAATCCAGTAGACTCCTCAGAATGACTAGAGATCTTCTCATAGTCCAAAATAGTTAACAGGCACAGCAGAATCCCGATATGGGCTATTTTCCCAGACCAGCACACAGAATCCGCGATGTTCCTGGAGCAAAATCAGCACAGCAGCAAAGGACAGACGAAAGCAGCAGCGTGGTATCCCCGGGGTGAAAGCAGGCCTCTGCAACAGCAGAACCAGGACAGGTGGAAAGCAGGCCCCAGCCGCGGTAAAAACCTCCTCCGCACAGCAGCACACGCCCGGTGGAAGCAGGCCAAGCCCGAAGCGTGGATCCACTCCGTCTCTCCGCGACGACGTGGATCCACTCCGTCTCTCCGCGACGACGTGGATCCACTCCGTCTCTCCGCGACGACGTGGATCCACTCCGTCTCTCCGCGACGACTCCGGGGTAAAAACCACTCCAGTGCAGCTGAACTCTACAGGTGGGAGCAGGCCTCCGTAGATCGCAGATAGCAGGCAGCAAACAGGTGGAGCCGCCCCGTCCCTTTGCGACGAGCAGGCGTCCGTAGATCGTAGATCGCAACAGGTGGAGCCGCGACTTCAGAAGGTTATCTGACTTCGAGGTTTGAACTACAAAACACCATCTACAAACTAATGCATTTAGTTTTGCAAAGAAAAAACGTATCTATCAAACAAACACATAACATTTTTCTAATAAATCATGTTTCAGAGACAAATTCAGCATAGGTTTTACAAGTACAACACTTTTTTTTACAAGTACAACACTTTCTTCTCACTGCGGAATATTACTGCCAAAAGTCACGTGACTTTTGGCAGTAATATTCCGCCGTGGCTGGCACCTGCTCCACAGCAGCAGGGGGCGCTACTGAGTCCATTGGGGGAAGGCGGGAGCCTCCCGCCGGGAGGTTGAGCAGAGCATGGAACAGCCCTTGCCAGTCTGATGGCAGGTGTTTCTAGCGATCCAGCGATCTGGGTCAGTGTTATAGTGATACTAAACAAGGTGAATTTAGCGATCACAACGAAAACAGCAAGACACACATTGAGCCCAGAAAATGAATGTTATTAAGGCTGTAAATATAATAAGCCTTTGGGTAAAATGGACAACATTGTAACTAAGGAGATTTAAACTATACAGCGATTCTGCACTGCGGTCACTCATCCGTCTCTCGAGTTAGTCTTTTCAAATCAGCTGCTCTTCATTTTCTTTTCTGCTATATTCAATGAGTGATACAAATATTTTTTACCACAATTTCTAAATAAAACTGACACTGTTGGACTCGGTACTAGTTTACTGCTACCAGAAATAAAAGGAAGTACTTTTACTGTGTACTTTGTGAGTAATCCTCTGTCAGAGTCCCCTGCATAGTACATAATGCATGTTTTCTGCTATCTTTGATGAATGATAAAAAGACAATGTTACCATTAGTTCTTAATTACATTGATACTGTTTGACTTTGTATTAGTTAGCCTACTACTTACAATACATTGAAGTACTTTTACTGTGTATTTATTGAGAAATCCTCTGTCAAAGTCCCCTGCCGAGAACAAAATCTAGCCACTTCTGCTGAGTTTTATGAGGGAATTATTTTTTGTTTCCATTAGTTCTTCGTGAGATTGATCCTGTTGGACTCAGTACTAGTGAAACTATCCCCAGAAGTACTATGAAGTACTTACTGTGTACTTTTCCAGTAATCCTCTATCAATGTCCCCTCCTGAGAACAAGAATACATATTTTTCTTTTAATAAGCGTTAAAAAACATTTCTTCCTGAGACTGATATTGTTGGACAGAGTATTTTAAGAGGATGGTAGACATGATATCAGCAATACTTCCGGTCAGTACTCCGGCAGCAGCATTTGTACACCTTGGAAAGTCTTTAGAGTCTGGCCTGGATAGCTGGTCACAAATATCCTTCAGCAAAGTGACACACTCTGTCACTCTTGTTGGCCTCTTATGGAGCTGCTGTCTTTTAATATATAATTATTCCTCTGCCGCTAGTTCGTACCTCGCAGATTCTTCAGTCTCATCAGCCTCATCCTTCCATCAGTCCCAGTCAACGCCTCCAGCACACTTCCAGTGTCTGACTCCATATGATATTGTCCTGATGCTGTAAGGGTGATGCCCCATGATCACAACATGACCCCTATAGAGTCTGACTGCCAAGGACCTCATATTATGTCTGTCATTAATGTTACATCACCCATTATAACAATTTTCTTTCCCTTTTGCTCTTCTCTTAACTGAATAGTCCTGTCTTTAAGTATAACCCAATGTAAAGTCCTGCACCATTTTAAGGCTTCATAACAGACATTTGTACTGTATGTGTTTGGAGAAATGACACAATCAATGGCCCAGAATTGTACTTTATAAACTCTGAATCTTGTGGTGCTTGAAGAAATACAGACTGGTTAAGCCGACCAGGTTATATATGTATATGCATTTTTTTTGGAGCCCTTTTTTGCAATATATATTCAAATGTCACTAGTTAGTTAAACAAACCACTATCTGAGGATAAGAAGCAACCATAAAACGCCCTTTATCTAGAGAGCCATTGAAGCCCATGAAGAATTTCCACAAATCTTTTCAACTGCTGTATTAATAAAGTTGCCAAATGTTTTCAAATTCAAGTTAAGCCACTATCTGTGCAGAACATTACAAATATTCTTAATTTGCAGTATTTTAAAAGTGTTCAGAAAGACTGCATCAATGATATATATCTATATAATATCAATATTGTTATTAACTTCAACCAAAGTCAATTTAAATAGCGGGCAAAAGTGGGTTAATTGCCATGGATGTGGTGTTTGATATAGTTTACGTTCAATTTCAACTATTTTAGGCAGAAAAACGTATATTGACGAAACCTTTTTTAATAATTTACTATAATTTAGAAAGGTTTTTGTGAGAAATCATTTCAAAAGTCAACTTATTTTTCCTTTTATATTTCAATTGTAAATGTTTGCACACAACATTATTAATTTATACATTTTTATAAAACATTTTAATTATGAATTATTATTATAATTATTTTTAATTTATTGTATTTCCTTGAGGCTGGGCAAGATATCCAGCATGTGGTTCAACCTAAGTATATGTACAACATGGAAAAGTAAATAAGTTTAATAGGATGTGGATTTATTTTCTCTCACCTTGTAATTACACAATCAAACAATCCATCATTTAGCTCTGACCTTCACAAAAACATTTTGTTGAATTGGACACATTTTTCGAAGCTCTATTGACAGACATGCGATGACTGGGACTGATGGAAGAATCTGAGAGGAATGAACTAGGAGCAGAGAAATAATCCTATTTCAAAGACAGCAGCCCCATAAGAGGCCAACAAGAGTCACAAGGGTGTGTCACTTTGCTGAAGGATATTTGTGACCAGCTATCCAGGCCAGACTCTAAAGACTTTCCAAGGGGTAACAATGCTGCTGCCGAAGTACTGACTGGAAGTATTGCTGATATCATGTCTACCATCCTCTTAAAGTACTCTGTCCAACAATATCAGTCTCATAAGAAAGGTGTTTTAACGCTTATTCAAAATAGCAGAGAAACATGCATTATTGTACTCAGGAGGGGACATTGACAGAGGATTACTCAAAAAGTACACAGTAAAAGTACTTCATAGTACTTGTGGGACTAGTACTGAGTCCAACAGTGTCAATCTCACGAAGAACTAATGGAAAAAAAAAATGTTTTTCCCTCATCAAACTTAGCAGAAGTGGCTTTGACAGAGGATTAAAAAAAAAAAAACACACACTAGAAGTACTTCAATGTATTGTGATAGTAGGTGTAAGAATACTGAGTCCAGCAGTCTCAATATCATTAAGAACTTATGGTAAAATTGTCTTTTTATCATTCATCAAAGATAGCTGAAAAAATGCATTATACGGAGGGGACTCTGACAGAGGATTACTCACAAAGTACACAGTAAAGTACTTCCTTGTATTTCTGGTAGCAGTCAACTACAGGGTTCTTACACCTTTTCCAAAGTCAAATTCAAGCACTTTTTAAGCATTTTCAAGGTGCATTTTCCAGCTTTTCAAGCATCTTACAGCTGTTGTAAATTACATATTTATATACACATATTCAAATTATTATTTCCCTACCTGTTACAGCCGCTGCTACCTTGTGCCCTTAACTCTGTTTGTGTGTGTGTATGCAAATGAGCTGTGCAGTTCCTATGCTGTCAGTGGCCGTCTCGACCTCGCAACATCCGCGGGGATTGGACAGACGTCACCCAAGCCCTGCCCGCTTCTGCCACGTCATCCGGGGGAGGAGTATAAAGGCTGGGCACGGATACCATTCGGGGGGGCTCTGTATTGTGTGACAGACGCCTCAACCCTCGCATTGTGACATTGCCTTCGTTCTGTGACTTCTGAGACTGTTTAGCCGTGTGCATTTTGTGTTAGCTACACTGATTAGCAGTGTATTCAGTAGGGTTTCTGGGCGAGCACACTGATTAGCAGCGTGTCGTCGGGTTCTGTGTTAGTATAGGGTTTGTGTATGTATATTGCTTAGATCCAGGTTGGTTAGCACCTGTAGACCAGCATTCCTGTGGGTGTATATTGCTTAGATCCAGGTTGATTAGCACCTGTAGACCAGCATTCCTGTGGGTGTATACTGCTTAGATCCAGGTTGGTTAGCACCTGTAGACCAGCATTCCTGTGGGTGTATACTGCTTAGATCCAGGTTGATTAGCACCTGTAGACCAGCATTCCTGTGGGTATATACTGCTTAGATCCAGGTTGGTTAGCACCTGTAGACCAGCATTCCTGTGGGTATATACTGCTTAGATCCAGGTGATTAGCACCTGTAGACCCGCACCAGCTGTGTTTTCCCACAGTCCCGTTGTTATTGTTTTGTTTCCACTTTAGAAGTGAGGTATTTCCTTTCCTTTTGTACGTAACGGACGAGCCCGTGTTACGTTCCCTCTTGGCTAGGGGGTACAAAAGGGAAACGACACGACCAGATTGGATTTGGTATATGTTACCGGTGGTTTTATTTGTAACGGCAACTGAGTAAATGATGTACACAAACAGCTTGGCCCAACAACGGGTCAATCTGTCACTATCTCACAACAGGGTCTCCAAAAGAGAGTTGCCCAGTACTATACAAAAGGAAAGGAAATACCTCACTTCTAAAGTGGAAACAAAACAATAACAAACGGGACTGTGGGAAAACACAGCTGGTGCGGGTCTACAGGTGCTAATCACCTGGATCTACGCAATATACACACAAACCCTATACCAGGGGTACTCAAATACAAATCTTAAAGGTCCAAAATAAATGTTTCAAGAAGACAAAGGTCCGTTTATTATGGTCATTCAAACTTTTAAACAATTGCAACAAGATTCTTAACACGAGGTTGCAAAAACAAAAAGTCTCTGTATGCAGCAGTTTTCATTGTTGTTGTGTCTGTGCTTGACCCCTCAGAGTCGCAGAGCTGCACAGTTATGAATCAAGGCAGCTGCACCCTCTTTCATTCAGCATTCCCATTATTGCTTTATAAATGTATTCCCCCTTGTGTGTCCACTGAGGTTCGTCAGGCCCAACGCATCTTCAACAAACTCCCCCTTTGCCTCATCATGAAAACTCACAAACACCAGCAACTGAGCATTGTCAGTGGTGTCAGTGGACTCACCCACAGCTAAGGAAATGCACTGTGCATTTTCTATTCCATCACAAAGCTGATGAATCAAATCACCAGCCAGTATGTTCTTCTGGTTGCTGTGGAATCTGAGAGGGGGATTTGCTTGATTTGACCTGTTATTTCCTCTTTGTGTTTGCCTTCAACATGGTCTCCATCACTTCAGTCATGCATTCTTTTATACTCAGTTATGATCCAGTGGAAAGTCCTTACCTACTGGCCTAGTTCAATCAAAGTGGTTACTTTTTTTTGGCTGGGCAGTGTAGTTTTACACACCGTCTTATTTGACTTTCTCAGGACTTAAAACAGTTTTTTGGGGGCAGACCCCCTCAAAGAAAAACATATATTTACACACGTAAGGTCATCATCTTAATAGTTGTGTATGCTCATCCGTGAGCAGAGCATCAAGTTGTCTATTACAGCTGAATGCGGCGATTACCATCTTGTTCAGCAAAACGCCTCACAAACGTATTAAGATCAACAGCTTTAGTGCGTTTTGATTCAATGCTGAGTACAGCCATACTGACAGTCTCTTCTCTGTCAGACCGCAAATACCTCATTCCTGCTTGGGTCCGAATGCTTCTCGTTTTGCGCCGTCCAGTTCAAAATGAAATCACCGCCAATCGTATGTCCACGCTCGCGCCAGGACCGGGGGAGGGGTTACATGACGTGCATCTTGTGCTGCATTCACTTGCACTCGGACATTAGAGACTTTCTCTCATAAATGTCCGATGAGCCACAACTTTTCTTTCAAAACAAAGCTGCCAACTGGGGTGGCAGCTGGGGTGGCAAGGCCTATTTTTAGGGTGTCAGTTGCCACCCCCGTAGGTGAAACTAGGCTACTAGCTACAGTACAGATGGAACTAGATGAGCTGTTAACTCTCGCTCTGAATTTATTTATTTTTTATTCTCGCTCTGACTTAGACAGGTTGAAAGAGACACACACATTTTTCCCACCTGCATTCCGCGAAGACCCGCCCTACTGTGCCTCTGATTCACAGATTGTTTGGGGGAAAAAAACGCTGACTGGATGCTGAATGTGATTGGACCAAAGCGTTGACACACACAGGTGGAACACAGTGGAACAGTCAGACATGCAGAGCGCCGTTTGCAGTGGACATAGCGGAGAATTTTGACTCGTTGCGAATGCGTTGTGGCGATGTCTCACATATAATACAGAGAGATAATACATATGAAAAGTATAATTTGCTCAGAGTCCGGAGACAATGGTGGTTCGGTCCGGATCCGGACCGGAGTCCGTAGTTTGAGGATGCCTGCCCTATACTAACACAGAACCCGACGACACGCTGCTAATCAGTGTGCTCGCCCAGAAACCCTACTGAATACACTGCTAATCAGTGTAGCTAACACAAAATGCACACGGCTAAACAGTCTCAGAAGTCACAGAACGAAGGCAATGTCACAATGCGAGGGTTGAGGCGTCTGTCACACAATACAGAGCCTCCCGAATGGTATCCGTGCCCAGCCTTTATACTCCTCCCCCGGATGACGTGGCAGAAGCGGGCAGGGCTTGGGTGACGTCTGTCCAATCCCCGCAGATGTTGCGAGGTCGAGACGGCCACTGACAGCATAGGAACTGCCCAGCTCATTTGCATACACACACACAAACAGAGTTAAGGGCACAAGGTAGCAGCGGCTGTAACACTACCTCACATTAAATCAGATGTTCTTTATGCTATAAACAACCACGTGTGTTTCGTGATAGCCTTCTACACAAGAATGAAAAATTAAAGAAAAGAAAACTAAGTTTAATATTTCAAAATGAGTGATCTGTACGTAGACTGGGCCTCCCATATAACCTGTCTGAGCCGATATAAAACAATCAGCCAAATAACTTTTCAGTACATTATTGATTACTATTTTTGAGGTACTTTTAGGTTGGCAGTAAACATAAGTCAGAGGTACATGGTGTACTTTTCCTCCACTACATGTATCTAATCCCTTTAGTTACTTCACAGATGTGGATGAATGATGTGAAATATAATCAAGTGTTGAATCAGACTTTAGTTCCACCTGGAGTAAATCCACCAGCTACCCTGCAGTATACAAAGTCCTTCAAACTAGCTGCACCTTCACCAGCTTTGAGAACACTTTCATGATCAATCATTATAAAACATATCATATATATTATTCTGAAATGGACCAATCTGCACAACGACTACTTTCACTGTCGCTACTTTCACTATATTTGATGAGAATACTTTTCTACTTTCACTTGAGGAATATTTTGAATGCAGGACTTTTACTGTAACAGATTATTCCTACACTCTGGTACTTCTACTTTTGCTAAGTACAAGATCTGAGTACTTCTACTTTTACTCAAGAACAAGATCTGAGTACTTCTACTTTTACTCAAGTACAAGACCTGAGTACTTCTACTTTTACTCAAGTATAACATCTGAGTACTTGTACTTATAATTTCACTACAAGATCTGAGTACTTGTACTCAAGTACAATATCTGAGTACTTATTCCACCTCTGGTAGTGTATTAGTCTCAAAATCACGCAGAGCTGCATAAAAATAGACTCACAATGGTAACAAGTGGAAAATAATATTTACAAATGTGTACAAAGTCTTGGCTTTCAGAATATTAAACTTCTTTCGGCAAATTCAGATGATAAATACAACTTTGACGCTTCGGCATAATTACAAGCAGAGAACTGAGTAACTTAACGTCACAGCAGGCATAACAACAGCTGGTGTTTCTTGTAAGTGTTTCCCCAAACAAACGCACACACACACACACACACACACACACACACACACACACACACACACACACACACCACACACACACACACACACACACCACACACACACACACACACACACACACACACACACACACACACACACACACACCCACACACACACACACACACACACACACACACACACACACACACACACACACACACACACACACACACACACACACACACACACACACACACACACTACACACACACACACACACACACACACACACACACACACACACACCACACACACACACACACACACACACACACACCACACACACACACACACACACACACACACACAACACACACACACACACACACACACACACACACACACACACACACACACACACACAAACACACTCGCGAGCTTCCCCGAGACCAGTAATACAAACGAAGATGTGTCTTCGGGTCGATGTGACTGATTTCGATAGAGCAAGTCACATTTGGTTTAGGCACGAAACATACTACCAGTAGAAATACATTGCTTTCAAAATCGCTCTGTGTCAAATCAAGAGATTATATTTATGCTATAACACAAAATGCCGTGAGTGCTTCATCCTCTGAACACCACACGATGGCGACTGTAACGCACATAACATAGGTACGCTCCTCTGAAATGATTGTCCCCTGCAATTATTATTATCCCTCATCGAGTTCGCTATTCAGCTCGCTAACGTTAGCTTAAACAAACGTAACATGCAACGTTAGCCTAATCTAAAATGCTCTTCTACGGCGTACCTTTCATGTGGCTCGTCAGCGCAGACTCTCGCATCGTTATGTTGCAAACTTTGCAGGAGGCTACTCGTGGGCTTGACCCTCGTCTTAGCCATGGCTTGTATTTGTCTTCTGCTAGCCAACGCTCGTTGAAACTGCAACCTCCTGGCACACAGTCATCTATCACTCTCATCAGAATGCCCAGGTCACAGCAACACAAACACTTGCAGGCGGGAAGGCCGCAGCGGAGCTGTTTTATGTAGAAGCGAAGCAATTCTTTTCTTTTAATCTAAAAAGCGAACTATTCAGTCAGACAGCAATTTATTGTAAAAGTAAAGTATTTACATTTTCAAGCACTTCATCTCAATTTCAAGCACCATTCCCAACCTTGAAAACACCACGTCAAATTTCAAGCATTTTCAAGGATTTCAAGCACCCGTACGAACCCTGCAACTAGTACCGAGTCCAACAGTATCAGTTTTATTCAGAACTTATGGTAAACAATATTTGTATCACTCGTTGAATATAGCAGGAAAGAAAATGAAGAGCAGCTGATTGACGGAGTGCAGAATCGCTGTAAAGTTTAAATCTCCTTACAATGTTGTCCGTTTTAGACAAAGGCTTATTATATTTACAGCCTTAATAACATTCATTTTCTGGGCTCAATGTGTGTCTTGCTGTTTTCGTTGTGATCGCTAAACTCACCTTGTTTATTATCACTATAACACTGACGCAGATCGTTGGATCGCTAGAAACACCTGCCATCAGACTAGCAAGGGCTGTTCCATGCTCTGCTCAACCTCCCGCCTTCCCAATGGACTCAGTAGCGCCCCCTGCTGCCGTGGAGCATGTGCCAGCCACAGCGGAATATTACTGCCAAAAGTCACGTGACTTTTGGCAGTAATATTCCGCTGTGAGAAGAAAAAGTTTTGTAGTTGTAAAAAAAAGTGTTGTACTTGTAAAACCTGAATTTGTCTGAAACATGATTTATTAGAAAAATATTATGTGTTTATTTGATAGATACGTTTTTTCTTTGCAAAACTAAATGCATTAGTTTGTAGATGGTGCTTTGTATTTGCAAACCACATTGTGTTTGTTAGTGAATCATGAGGCATTTGTAAAACCTGTTTAGTTTGTTTGTGGAGTTATGGCAGGAAACTAGCTCCATAGCAGTTGTCTCTCTGGTGACACAATCGTGTGAATTATATTGCGTGCTATCAATAAACGATCTCGTCCTGATGTTTGATGAAGGAGTGTCACTGTAACACGGTCATAAAACATAGTGCACTTGTTATGGTAACCTCGCAACAGAGAGCAAATGTAAACGACGATTAAGAACACTAACCAAGCAATATCATAAATGTGACTAATGGAGGCGTGTGGCGCAGTGGTTTGTGCGTTGGTGCTCGGATCAGGGGAGCACAGGTTCAAACCCCACTGCAGTCCGCATGTCCTTGTGTCCCTGACGGAGCGTCCACACAGCAGCGTGCGTTGACGCTTGGAGCTGGGCGTATCTGAAGCTTGGGGATTTTTTGCGAGCAACGCGACCAACAACCAATCACATGAATCTCCTGCCCCCGACATTCCTTCATAAATATCTCTTGTAAACCAGCTGACTGTAACACATGATAGCAATTATTTAGTTTGTCTGTTTATACGTTTGAAATAGGAAAGAAAACACCTTTAAAAAGATAAGAAGCCCTGCAGCGGTGCTTGGGTTGGTGTGTAGACGTGTTTAATAATCTGACCCTTTAATACTTTGTTAAACACACTGCAGGCTTCAGTGGAGTTTACTTTAGTTTCATATCAAGTGTAAACCTTTGACAGGGTTCTTACACCTTGGGTTCTTACACCTTGAGGTCTTGAGTCAAATTCAAGCACTTTTCAAGCATTTTCAAGGTGCATTTTCCAGCTTTTCAAGCATCTTACAGCTGTTGTAAATTACATATTTATATACACATACTCAAATGATTATTTCCCTACCTCACATTAAATCAGATGTTCTTTATGCTATAAACAACCACATGTGTGTTTCGTGATAGCCTTCTACACGAGGATGAAAAATTAAAGAAAAGAAAACTAAGTTTAATATTTCAAAATGAGTGATCTGTAAGTAGACTAGGCCTCCCATATAACCTGGCTGAGCCGATATAAAACAATCAGTCAAATAACTTTTCAATACATTATTGATTACTATTTTTGAGGTACTTTTAGGTTGGCAGTGAACATAAGTCAGAGGTACATGGTGTACTTTTCCTCCACTACATGTATTTAATACCTTTAGTTACTTCACAGATGTGGATGAATGATGTGAAATATAACCAAGTGTTAAATCAGACTTTAGTTCCACCTGGAGTAAATCCACCAGCTACCCTGCAGTATACAAAGTACTTCAAACTAGCTGCACCTTCTCCAGCTTTGAGAACACTTTCATGATCAATCATTATAAAACATATCATATATATTATTCTGAAATGGACCAATCTGCACAACGACTACTTTCACTGTCGCTACTTTCACTATATTTTGATGAGATTACTTTTCTACTTTCACTTGAGGAACATTTTGAATGCAGGACTTTTACTGTAACAGAGTATTCCTACACTCTGGTACTTCTACTTTTACTCAAGTACAAGATCTGAGTACTTCTACTTTTACTCAAGTACAAGATCTGAGTGCTTCTACTTTTACTCAAGTACAACATCTGAGTACTTCTACTTTTACTCAAGTACAACATCTGAGTGCTTCTACTTTTACTCAAGTACAACATCTGAGTACTTCTACTTTTACTCAAGTACAACATCTGAGTACTTCTACTTTTACTCAAGTACAAGATCTGAGTACTTCTACTTTTACTCAAGTACAAGATCTGAGTACTTCTACTTTTACTCAAGTACAACATCTGAGTACTTCTACTTTTACTCAAGTACAACATCTGAGTACTTCTACTTTTACTCAAGTACAACATCTGAGTACTTCTACTTTTACTCAAGTACAAGATCTGAGTACTTCTACTTTTACTCAAGTACAAGATCTGAGTACTTCTACTTTTACTCAAGTACAACATCTGAGTACTTCTACTTTTACTCAAGTACAAGATCTGAGTACTTCTACTTTTACTCAAGTACAAGATCTGAGTGCTTCTACTTTTACTCAAGTACAACATCTGAGTACTTTTACTTTTACTCAAGTACAACATCTGAGTACTTCTACTTTTACTCAAGTACAACATCTGAGTACTTCTACTTTTACTCAAGTACAACATCTGAGTACTTCTACTTTTACTCAAGTACAACATCTGAGTACTTCTACTTTTACTCAAGTACAAGATCTGAGTACTTCTACTTTTACTCAAGTACAACATCTGAGTACTTCTACTTTTACTCAAGTACAACATCTGAGTACTTCTACTTTTACTCAAGTACAAGATCTGAGTACTTCTACTTTTACTCAAGTACAAGATCTGAGTACTTCTACTTTTACTCAAGTACAAGATCTGAGTGCTTCTACTTTTACTCAAGTACAACATCTGAGTACTTCTACTTTTACTCAAGTACAAGATCTGAGTACTTCTACTTTTACTCAAGTACAAGATCTGAGTGCTTCTACTTTTACTCAAGTACAACATCTGAGTACTTCTACTTTTACTCAAGTACAACATCTGAGTACTTCTACTTTTACTCAATACAAGATCTGAAGACTTCTACTTTTACTCAAGTACAATATCTGAGTACTTCTACTTTTACTCAAGTACAAGATCTGAGTGCTTCTACTTTTACTCAAGTACAACATCTGAGTACTTCTACTTTTACTCAAGTACAACATCTGAGTACTTCTACTTTTACTCAAGTACAAGATCTGAGTACTTCTACTTTTACTCAAGTACAAGATCTGAGTACTTCTACTTTTACTCAAGTACAAGATCTGAGTACTTCTACTTTACTCAAGTACAAGATCTGAGTACTTCTACTTTTACTCAAGTACAACATCTGAGTACTTCTACTTTTACTCAAGTACAACATCTGAGTACTTCTACTTTTACTCAAGTACAAGATCTGAGTACTTCTACTTTTACTCAAGTACAAGATCTGAGTACTTCTACTTTTACTCAAGTACAAGATCTGAGTACTTCTACTTTTACTCAAGTACAACATCTGAGTACTTCTACTTTACTCAAGTACAACATCTGAGTACTTCTACTTTTACTCAAGTACAAGATCTGAGTACTTCTACTTTTACTCAAGTACAAGATCTGAGTACTTCTACTTTTACTCAAGTACAAGATCTGAGTACTTCTACTTTTACTCAAGTACAATACCTGAGTACTTATTCCACCTCTAGTAGCGTATTAGTCTGAATTGTAGCCACAAAATCACGCAGAGCTGCATAGAAATAGACTCACAATGGAAACAAGTGGAAAATAATATTTACAAATGTGTACAATGATTTGTAGGTAATGCTGACTACTCAAGAACCTGACTTCTACATCTTCAAAGGAAGACTGTGTTCATTCTACCATTACATGGGATTAAAGCAACATGTAGTTTTACTTGTATAATACTTCAATTTTATATAAAGACAGTTTGTTTTCATCTGTTTTCAAATAAACAAAGTCTTGGCTTTCAGAATATTAAACTTCTTTCGGCAAATTCAGATGATAAATACAACTTTGAAGCTTCGGCATAATTACAAGCGGAGAACTGAGTAACTTAACGTCACAGCAGGCATAACAACAGCCGGTGTTTCTTGTGAGTGTTTCCCCGGGAAACAAACGCAAAAATACACAAACACACACACACACACACACACACACACACACACACACACACACTCGCCAGCTTCCCCCAGACCAGTAATACAAACGAAGATGTGTCTTCGGGTCAATGTGACTGATTTCGATAGAGCAAGTCACATTTGGTTTAGGCACGAAACATACTACCAGTAGAAATACATTGCTTTCAAAATCGCTCTGTGTCGAATCAAGAGATTATATTTATGCTATAACACAAAATGCCTTGAGTGCTTCATCCTCTGAACACCACACGATGGCGACTGTAACGCACATAACATAGGTTACGCTCCTCTGAAATGATTCTCCCCTGCTATTATTATTATCCCTCAATCGAGTTCGCTATTCAGCTCGCTAACGTTAGCTTAAACAAACGTAACATGCAACGTTAGCCTAATCTAAAATGCTCTCCTACGGCGTACCTTTCATGTGGCTCGTCAGCGCAGACTCTCGCATCGTTATGTTGCAAACTTTGCAGGAGGCTACTCGTGGGCTTGACCCTCGTCTTAGCCATGGCTTGTATTTGTCTTCTGCTAGCCAACGCTCGTTGAAACGGCAACCTCCTGGCACACAGTCATCTATCACTCTCATCAGAATGCCCAGGTCACAGCAACACAAACACTTGCAGGCGGGAAGGCCGCAGCGGAGCTGTTTTAGAAGCGAAGCAATTCTTTTCTGTTAATCTAAAAAGCGAACTATTCAGTCAGACAGCAATTTATTGTAAAAGTAAAGCATTTACATTTTCAAGCACTTCATCTCAATTTCAAGCACCATTCCCAAAATTCAAGCACTTTCCCAACCTTGAAAACACCAGGTCAAATTTCAAACATTTTCAAGGATTTCAAGCACCCGTACGAACCCTGCTTTGAACAAACACAGAGGAACTTCTTTTTGGAGATGTGATGTAAGAACAGAGTCATCGTGAAACTAATACAACAAATAAGAAAGTAGGACTTTACTTTCACTTCTTTAAAATGCTTTGCCCTTTGATCATTAACCTCTTAGCTTGGCATAACAGAAACCACCTGACATCTAACACAGAAGTAGCCTTCATCACTCACTTAAAGAGACACGAAACCATAAGGAAGGGACTCAAATAAACATAGAACAATTACTAAGAACACTAAAGTACTACATAGACACAAAAAGACCAAAATGAGACAACAAAGAAACACAACATGACCACAGAGGAATATAAAACAATTGCTAAGAAACTCTAAAGTACTACAAAGAGACTCAAATGACTACAAGGAAATGCAAAACAGCGATAAAAAGCTAATTGAAAACCAACCACAGATCAGACGGTGCCTTTATCACAACATGTTGAATATTAAATGTTACTGATAAGATCTCCGGCCAAACAAGACGCCAGCGGATCCAAACAACACCCAAGCTGTCTACCTTCCATTAGGGATTACATATGATCCCACTTTACAATATATTACATTATATAAAGTGAAATATATTATACTGCATTAGCTTGAACCAAAGTACAGTATATTCCAATTACCCATCATTCCTGTTCCTCTCACCAAGTCAGTTAGCCCTAATTTGGACATTTGATCCTATACTATTACCCAGATAGAGGTTTAACCATTTCCAAAACATAATAATTGTTGGGCTTTCTAAAATATCCGTGTCTCTAAAGTGCAGCAGGCTGTAAATCCACTCGGTTGCCCATTGTTTGAAGCCCCCTCCAGACGGTTTGAAAACACTTTAAAATGCAACCTTTTTGAGTAAATCAGAGTACAGTCTTGTTAGTGACCCAAAAAGACAATATAGTTTGATTTCTTTACCTTCTCTAGTGTCCACGTCGCTGGAGGCCATCATGTCTCCTAATACCGGGGAATCAGGGAGTCCAGCATCGACAACTAGCAGAACAGAAAGAAGAACAAGATATCAGTTTGTTTAAAGAGTGGTCAGTAGGAATCGATATCGTCAGGGATGAAGAAGTTCACAGGGGGAAGAGTGACTAGAAACAAGTCCCATTTTCTGTAACGATGTTGTAGTTCCGTCTAAACCAAACATTAATATATCCACAAGTAGCAATAAGCTCAGGTATGCTTGGTTGACTCTTTACTTAAAGGCAGAGGTGGGAGTAAGTCCTACATGTGCAAGTCATGAGCAAGTCTCAAGTCTTGACCTACAAGTATCAAGCAAGTCCCAAGTCACTGAGATGAGAGTCAAGCAAGTCAAGTCAAGTCATTGCTCAGGTCAAGTCAAGTCAAGTCATACAACATTCTGATGAATAAGCCCAGTTTCCGCATTTAAATCAGTTAAAAGTGGTTATGAAAATGGATTTAACCCACACTATGATCTTCATTACATACACAGTTAATCATTTGAAATATAATTTAGACCGATGACAATCATATTAGATTCATATTAACCCCAGAACTGCAGACAAAGCTAGGACTCAGAAAGTCTGTTCAAAAAGGCAGAACTCCAGGTAAGAAAATCATAGATGGCTTTTGCCATTACACATATTTCATTTAAATGTCTGTTAACACTAGAACCGCCAACAGCGTCAGCACCTATATAGATATCATTTTCAAGTCATTTCATTTGTTCCTCTTCATAATTTCCTTATAAACTAAGCAGGACGATTTTAAACTCACTTAATTGGGTTAATTTAGAAATTGCTTCAGTTTATCATCATAACATCAAAAAGTTCAGATTCATTTTACAATAAATCAAGGAATGATGCACTTCTACAAACAAAAACAACATCATTAAAACATTTAAACAAACTACTAAAAGTAGATGAACTACATTATTCAACAGTTTACAGTAACTTCTGATAATTACACAGGGGAAATAAACGAGGCATCTCTTTTCCTCTCTCTCTCTCTCTCTCTCCTGGCAGCCCGTCAGTATCAGGGTTAGTCAAAATGAATCCCTTGGAGGTTCTAGTGTTCATTTACCGTTTTGTCTTCTCTTTGCTTAATCGATTTGAAACTAAGTCTAACGTAGCTTAAACTTAACATTAGCTTTCTAGCTAACACAACACATGCGCCTTTCTCTGTGGGGTTTTTTGTAGTGACGAATGAAGTTGGATGTTGTGGTGGTCGTGTCACTGATCTTTATGCTGCAAACCCTGCATACCGCTGTTCTCTTCTTATTACCGTCATCGACAAAATAATCCTTGAATCCAAACTTCACTATTTGTGGAGTAAAGCTAGCCGCTTCCATGTTAGCTGAGACTCCTGCCTTCTAGTGGGTTGCATTCCAATAGTCCATTTAGCTTAGGAACCTTCCTAACCAAGTGAAATGACCCGGAAGTCCCTCAGTGGCAGCCATGATAAGTGCCGTTCCAATTCTCTAGATGAAAGGAAAGGAGGTTTCAAACTTCCTTTATAACCTCCTTTAGCTTAGGAACCACTGGACCTCCCTAACCGAAAGGAGAGGAGAAAATGCTGCCCCACAATGCATTGCAGCCGCAGCATTTGCCGTCACTCAACAGTCGGCCGTTCACGGAAACAACCGATTATGACGGAGAAATTATATCATGAAAGTTACGGTGCTTATTAAGCATTTTAAAACGTATGTGGTAAGTTGCCAAAGTGCTTTGTTTTGAACGTTCATCAGTATTATAATCAAAAAGAGAAATATGAACGTTAGTTTTTACTGAAATGATCAAATAAAGTCAACATCTCACAGTCTTTACTGAGCTGTGTGGTAGGGATGTACATCTCCATCACTGAGGCCGACATTCAGGACGTCCGCTGGCGCATCAGAAACACGTCGGATAGTGAAAGTGCAGTCGGATTCTCTAAAGTACTGCGGTCTCTTCTCCTAAGTCCTTTTGGATTCTCCTATCCATTATCCCTTAACCCCGTGACCTTTCACTCAGAGGTCAAGGAATAGGAGATAGGGTTAGTACTTAGGAGCTGATTTTTGGATTATCGGAACGCAACCCAGGTTTGCGCGCACGGCGCTATAATCACGTTTTTCGAAAAAACTAAACGTAATATCTCACGACAAAAACATACGCAAATATTTAATTTGAAACAGTCAAGTCCTTTCAAGTCATCTGTCTCAAGCTTAAGTCAAGTCTCAAGTCATGAATACCAAGTCAAATTCAAGTCAAGTCTTTTATCAATGTTAGTCTCAAGTCCAAAAATCGAAATTGACTCGAGTCCCCACCTCTGCTTAAAGGTCACCTATTATGGCAATTCCACTTGCTCATGTCTCTTCTACATCAACATGTGTCCCCTCTTCTTCATGTCTCTTCTACATCAACATGTGTCCCCTCTTCTTCATGTCTCTTCTACATCAACATGTGTCCCCTCTTCTTCATGTCTCTTCTACATCAACATGTGTCCCCTCTTCTTCACATCTCTTCTACATCAACATGTGTCCCCTCTTCTTCATGTCTCTTCTACATCAACATGTGTCCCCTCTTCTTCATGTCTCTTCTACATCAACATGTGTCCCCTCTTCTTCATGTCTCTTCTACATCAACATGTGTCCCCTCTTCTTCATGTCTCTTCTACATCAACATGTGTCCCCTCTTCTTCACATCTCTTCTACATCAACATGTGTCCCCTCTTCTTCATGTCTCTTCTACATCAACATGTGTCCCCTCTTCTTCATGTCTCTTCTACATCAACATGTGTCCCCTCTTCTTCATGTCTCTTCTACATCAACATGTGTCCCCTCTTCTTCATGTCTCTTCTACATCAACATGTGTCCCCTCTTCTTCATGTCTCTTCTACATCAACATGTGTCCCCCTCTTCTTCATGTCTCTCCTACATCAACATGTGTCTCCTCTTCTTCATGTCTCTTCTACATCAACATGTGTCCCCTCTTCTTCATGTCTCTACTACATCAACATGTGTCCCCTCTTCTTCATGTCTCTTCTACATCAACATGTGTCCCCTCTTCTTCATGTCTCTTCTACATCAACATGTGTCCCCTCTTCTTCACGTCTCTTCTACATCAACATGTGTCCCCTCTTCTTCACGTCTCTTCTACATCAACATGTGTCCCCTCTTCTTCACGTCTCTTCTACATCAACATGTGTCCCCTCTTCTTCATGTCTCTTCTACATCAACATGTGTCCCCTCTTCTTCAACGTCTCTTCTACATCAACATGTGTCCCCTCTTCCTCATGTCTCTTCTACATCAACATGTGTCCCCTCTTCTTCACGTCTCTTCTACATCAACATGTGTCCCCTCTTCTTCATGTCTCTTCTACATCAACATGTGTCCCCTCTTCTTCATGTCTCTTCTACATCAACATGTGTCCCCTCTTCTTCATGTCTCTTCTACATCAACATGTGTCCCCTCTTCTTCACGTCTCTTCTACATCAACATGTGTCCCCTCTTCTTCATGTCTCTTCTACATCAACATGTGTCCCCTCTTCTTCATGTCTCTTCTACATCAACATGTGTCCCCTCTTCTTCATGTCTCTTCTACATCAACATGTGTCCCCTCTTCTTCATGTCTCTTCTACATCAACATGTGGTCCCCTCTTCTTCATGTCTCTTCTACATCAACATGTGTCCCCCTCTTCTTCACATCTCTTCTACATCAACATGTGTCCCCTCTTCTTCATGTCTCTTCTACATCAACATGTGTCCCCTCTTCTTCATGTCTCTTCTACATCAACATGTGTCCCCTCTTCTTCATGTCTCTTCTACATCAACATGTGTCCCCTCTTCTTCATGTCTCTTCTACATCAACATGTGTCCCCTCTTCTTCATGTCTCTTCTACATCAACATGTGTCCCCTCTTCTTCATGTCTCTCCTACATCAACATGTGTCTCCTCTTCTTCATGTCTCTTCTACATCAACATGTGTCCCCTCTTCTTCATGTCTCTACTACATCAACATGTGTCCCCTCTTCTTCATGTCTCTTCTACATCAACATGTGTCCCCTCTTCTTCATGTCTCTTCTACATCAACATGTGTCCCCTCTTCTTCACGTCTCTTCTACATCAACATGTTGTCCCCTCTTCTTCACGTCTCTTCTACATCAACATGTGTCCCCTCTTCTTCACGTCTCTTCTACATCAACATGTGTCCCCTCTTCTTCATGTCTCTTCTACATCAACATGTGTCCCCTCTTCTTCACGTCTCTTCTACATCAACATGTGTCCCCTCTTCCTCATGTCTCTTCTACATCAACATGTGTCCCCTCTTCTTCACGTCTCTTCTACATCAACATGTGTCCCCTCTTCTTCATGTCTCTTCTACATCAACATGTGTCCCCTCTTCTTCATGTCTCTTCTACATCAACATGTGTCCCCTCTTCTTCATGTCTCTTCTACATCAACATGTGTCCCCTCTTCTTCACGTCTCTTCTACATCAACATGTGTCCCCTCTTCTTCATGTCTCTTCTACATCAACATGTGTCCCCTCTTCTTCATGTCTCTTCTACATCAACATGTGTCCCCTCTTCTTCATGTCTCTTCTACATCAACATGTGTCCCCTCTTCTTCATGTCTCTTCTACATCAACATGTGTCCCCCTCTTCTTCACGTCTCTTCTACATCAACATGTGTCCCCTCTTCTTCATGTCTCTTCTACATCAACATGTGTCCCCCTCTTCTTCATGTCTCTTCTACATCAACATGTGTCCCCTCTTCTTCATGTCTCTTCTACATCAACATGTGTCCCCTCTTCTTCATGTCTCTTCTACATCAACATGTGTCCCCTCTTCTTCATGTATCTTCTACATCAACATGTGTCCCCTCTTCTTCACGTCTCTTCTACATCAACATGTGTCCCCTCTTCTTCACGTCTCCTCTACATCAACATGTGTCCCCTCTTCTTCACGTCTCCTCTACATCAACATGTGTCCCCTCTTCTCCATGTCTCTTCTACATCAACATGTGTCCTCTCTTCTTCATGTCTCTTCTACATCAACATGTGTCCTCTCTTCTCCATGTCTCTTCTACATCAACATGTGTCCCCTCTTCTTCATGTCTCTTCTACATCAACATGTGTCCCCTCTTCTTCATGTCTCTTCTACATCAACATGTGTCCTCTCTTCTCCATGTCTCTTCTACATCAACATGTGTTCCCTCTTCTCCATGTCTCTTCTACATCAACATGTGTCCTCTCTTCTTCATGTCTCTTCTACATCAACATGTGTCCCCTCTTCTTCATGTCTCTTCTACATCAACATGTGTCCCCTCTTCTTCATGTCTCTTCTTCATCAACATGTGTCCCCTCTTCTTCATGTCTCTTCTACATCAACATGTGTCCCCTCTTCTTCATGTCTCTTCTACATCAACATGTGTCCCCTCTTCTCCATGTCTCTTCTACATCAACATGTGTCCCCTCTTCTTCATGTCTCTTCTACATCAACATGTTGTCCCCTCTTCTTCATGTCTCTTCTACATCAACATGTGTCCCCTCTTCTTCATGTCTCTTCTACATCAACATGTGTCCCCTCTTCTTCATGTCTCTTCTACATCAACATGTGTCCCCTCTTCTTCATGTCTCTTCTACATCAAACATGTGTCCCCTCTTCTTCATGTCTCCTCTACATCAACATGTGTCCCCTCTTCTTCATGTCTCTTCTACATCAACATGTGTCCCCTTAACAGCCCTCTTCTTCATGTCTCTTTCTACATCAACATGTGTCCCCTCTTCTTCATGTCTCTTCTACATCAACATGTGTCCCCTCTTCTTCATGTCTCTTCTACATCAACATGTGTCCCCTCTTCTTCATGTCTCTTCTTCAATCAACATGTGTCCCCTCTTCTTCATGTCTCTTCTACATCAACATGTGTCCCCTCTTCTTCATGTCTCTTCTACATCAACATGTGTCCCCTCTTCTTCATGTCTCTTCTACATCAACATGTGTCCCCTCTTCTTCATGTCTCTTCTACATCAACATGTGTCCCCTCTTCTTCATGTCTCTTCTACATCAACATGTGTCCCTCTTCTTCATGTCTCTTCTACATCAACATGTGTCCCCTCTTCTTCATGTCTCTTCTACATCAACATGTGTCCCCTCTTCTCCATGTCTCTTCTACATCAACATGTGTCCCCTCTTCTCCATGTCTCTTCTACATCAACATGTGTCCCCTCTTCTTCATGTCTCTTCTTCATCAACACGTGTCCCCTCTTCTTCATGTCTCTTCTACATCAACATGTGTCCCCTCTTCTCATTCTTCTACCTCAACATGTGTCCCCTTTGTCACGTCCCTCTACATCAACATGTGTCCCCTCTTCTTCATGTCTCTTCTACATCAACATGTGTCCCCTCATCTTCATGTCTCTTCTACATCAACATGTGTCCCCTCTTCTTCATGTCTCTTCTACATCAACATGTGTCCCCTCTTCTTCATGTCTCTTCTACATCAACATGTGTCCCCTCTTCTTCATGTCTCTTCTACATCAACATGTGTCCCCTCTTCTTCATGTCTCTTCTACATCAACATGTGTCCCCTCTTCTTCATGTCTCTTCTACATCAACATGTGTCCCCTCTTCTTCATGTCTCTTCTACATCAACATGTGTCCCCTCATCTTCATGTCTCTTCTACATCAACATGTGTCCCCTCTTCTTCATGTCTCTTCTACATCAACATGTGTCCCCTCTTCTTCATGTCTCTTCTATATCAACATGTGTCCCCTCTTCTTCATGTCTCTTCTACATCAACATGTGTCCCCTCTTCTTCATGTCTCTTCTACATCAACATGTGTCCCCTCTTCTTCATGTCTCTTCTTCATCAACATGTGTCCCCTCTTCTTCATGTCTCTTCTTCATCAACATGTGTCCCCTCTTCTTCATGTCTCTTCTACATCAACATGTGTCCCCTCTTCTTCATGTCTCTTCTACATCAACATGTGTCCCCTCTTCTTCATGTCTCTTCTACATCAACATGTGTCCCCTCTTCTTCATGTCTCTTCTACATCAACATGTGTCCCCTCTGTGGAAAGAGACTCTGAAAGTTTCAGGAACAAAGATTCTCTCTCTTTTTGATCCATTTCTATAAAAACCTGTCTGAAAATCAGCTGATCAGATTTTGGCCACGTTATGATGTCATAACAGATGTATTATCTTGTGTAACCATTAGCCAATCAGCAACCAAGGTAACCCCCCCCACCTTATCACCTGAATCCCCTCCTAGAGCACCATTGTGTTCTTTGTAACTAAATATCTCTCAGAGGGGCTGACCCCTGCTTTTTCATCTAAAGCAGGGGTCAGCAACCTTTTTGATATGTGTGCCAACGTTCGTGAACTGTCGAGGGGGTGGGGAGAGCCTCGCTGCGGGGAAGCTGTGGACCTCTGTCGCCTGTCAGCGCAACTTACATGATGCCGTTTAAACACATTTACATAAAGTGCGGAGCCGGCCGTCAGCGAACCGAGTTCTGTGATTCTCCAGAACACACAGATGGCCAGTCCGCCGCTGTGTAGCATATTATTTCCGATTTTACAACGGCTTGTTTAAATAAATGATATAATAATACTAATAACAAATCATTACAATGTTCAAATATATCCACGCTGTGAGACGAACAAAAGGACTTCTGATTTGGCTCTTAGAGAAATAAAAAGCATCTTTCCATCAGTGACCCATAATCAAGAGGAATTCATTTCAATGTCATAGTAAGTTGGAGACGGTGATATAAAGGGCTTGTGCAGAAAAATGCGAAACAAAATATTTCACATACGCCATTTTGTTAGTTACCATAAATGTAATCCTAAGCAATCAATGTCTATTTTACCAGCTGTTCATATATTAACTTTGATGTATAATTGTGCTTATTTTGTGCTAAGCTAGCTCCAATTCTGCTAGGGTGAGGAGACACAAAAACCAACATAACCACAGGATTGTATTAACATTATTCCTAATAGTGAAATTGTGTGTTGATCGCATGGATGAGAGACCAGTAAATATAAAACTCAGGCACATTTCTAACCTTGAAACACATTTTCTGAACCTTGAGACTTTGCACAAACTCTTGATAAACATGGTGGTATACTTGACATTGTTAAATCATTAAATACTAAAGTTAGGGCTGCAACTAAAGACAGTTTTCCTTATTTTATTCCCGTTATATTAAGGTTTTATTTCGAGGCTTTGCTTTGCTGTCCCCCCCCACCCCCCTGACTCATTGCACAAACATTAGCCCACATTTTTATTTAGGAACCAAAATGTAACCGTCGTCATGACTTTACCTTATCTAACTTCCCCTTATCTTCCGGTCACACTGTTCGGTGTTGACATCTCGTGAAAGTGGACAGTTTTTTTTACAGGAAAGCATGGACTTGAGACTTCCAGCTAAAAAAACTTTTACGGGTGTTTTTGAGTTCAAGGTTCAGGCGTTTACTCTGCTTTTATCTCACATCAGTGCTACTGCATCTTGGGATATTTGACAGAACAACTACAAGGTCACTTGTGTGTACAACAACAGTGAAACTAAAGTATTTCTCCTGGCAGCTCCTCTCAGGGTGCGCGTGGTTCAGAAGAGGTTCAGTGAGCATCAAGAAAAAGGTGATTTATGTTAAAGAAGGGTCTAGAGCAGGGGTGGGGAACCTTTTTCCTCTCAAGGGCCATTTTAATTTTCACAACATCCTCCGAGGGCCGTAGAAATTATTGAACTCAACCTCTGCTAAAAAAAACTAACATCACAGCCCATTCATTTTGCCTTTCTTTCATGCTGTGCTTGAGCAACCTCTTAATCCAGATATCTTTCTGTTTTATGTTCAATGTTGTTATGCTTTGGAGAGTCTGTAAAAGGCGTACGGAGCTAAATGCAGACACTCATAGCAGGTACCTTGAATTCCAGGAATGTAATAAACTTAAATGCAACAATCGAACACTGGATACTAAACTCAAACAACAGAAACTCACACACAGCAAAACCAGGTGAACATAATCATTCGTCCATTCCTCATGGAGAGTCCGACATTCTGCATCCACCTTTCTCTTTTTAATACTCGCCATATTAAGGTCGCTGCTATCAATGAAGTCTCGTTTAATATTGAAGACGTGACGTGAGATATACCACGTGATGACACGTTGCGCTCGTGTTGTGTTCAAGGAACCTGACCTTGGCCAGGAAAAACAAGCAGTCACTTGTCTAATTATTTTGCGGTCTAGATTTTAATTTTATTGCGTGTATTTATAAATTACCTCGAGGGCCGTATCAAATGGTCTCGCGGAGCGTATACGGCCCGGAGGCCGGAGGTTCCCCACCCCTGGTCTAATTCATGAGCGACTCAGCAGATTTCTCAATGTGCACACTAACCATGCAAAGAGGAAATGAAAACAGCTGGCCGCGTGATAACCGGCACCTAAACTGAAACAAAAAGCTGTTAAGATGTGGAGCTTTGGCAACCCTGACTGCCATGGCCAATTATTTACCAAAAAAATAGATGGGAAACATCTCAAATTGAAAGGTTATTGTTAGAGACAGTCTTTTGTTTTGGGTGAAAAGGGAACATTTGTAGTCAAAAGACAGCCTTTTAGGAGACATAGAGATGGACAACAAGACGTGGTCGAGACGTCGTTTTTAAACGTTAAGTTATAATAAACACAAAATGAAAGAAAGACAATCTAAGTTGTGGTAACACTTTATGTTAAGGTACATTTTAGCCATCAACTAGTTGTTAATTAACATGTATATTAGCAGTGTATTGGCTCTGTATTAGATTAGTCATTATAAAACGCATATTAATGCCTTATTCTTATTCTAATGACCATATTCTACAAGTACTAGGCCATTAGTTGAGTTGGTTTGCTCTAATTAGTGCTTATTTATTGTAAGTAAGGACGTTGTTGTGCATGAGTTTGTGCTCAATATGGGCCTAATAAGGCATTCTCTCATAATAACACCGAACAAATTAAGTGTTAATTGTGTCAAAATAACTCAAAATGAGGTATTTCTAACTCAGAATATGTTCCCTATTTTAAAGTGAAGTCTTGTTCATAACCAATAAGCTAGTAGTTTGACTCTAATATGTCAATGAACAACTAGTTGATGGTGAATATGTATAACCTTAATCTGAAGTTCTAACAGGTTCAAACCCCACTGCAGTCCGCATGTCGTTGTGTCCCTGAGACGCTTCACCCCAAATGGCTCCTGTGGGGATTGTCCACAGTATGTTTGATGAAGGAGTGTCACTGTAACACGGTCATAAAACACAGAGCACTTGTTATGGTAACCTCGCAACAGAGAGCAAATGTAAACGACGATTAAGAACACTATAACCAAGCAATATCATAAATGTGACTTATGGAGGCGTGTGGCGCACTGGATTGTGCTCGGATCAGGGGGGCACAGGTTCAAACCCCACTGCAGTCAGCATGTCGTTGTGTCCCTGAGACGCTTCACCCCAAATGGCTCCTGTGGGGATTGCCCACAGTATTGAGCATGAAAGTCGCTTTGGATAAAAGCGTCTAACAAGTAACATGTAATGTAAAGTAAAGTGTAACCTAAGTTGTTTATTCTTTATTTGAGTTTAGCCTATTTTTACTGGATTTGTTTAACTATTGGAGAGGCCTATTCTTGCTGAAATATTGCATTTCTTACTTGTATGGATGATGGATGTTTATCGGAGCGGTAGCTAGTGATTAGTATTCAGTAAATATTAATGGACATTATATTTAAATTAAACCATTTTGTAATTCAGAACGTAATGGAAGCTCCCAGTTAATTTGCCAGAATAGTGTTGCTTTCATGCTGCTTATTTGTTTAACCAACAGTATAAAATGCTTAAAATATTTTATTTGCAACGTGATTAAACTCTAATTCCTCACATTTGACGGTCTAGAAAGAAATAGCATTTTTCTTTATTGAATGAGATCAATCAATATGTAAAATAACTGTAGATTCTTTTCCTGTGGATTGACCATCTGGATAAATGTATGATTGATTAATACTTTCAGTTTCGAAGCTTATATACGTATTTATTACATACAAAATGATGTGCGAAGTTTGGGAAAGGTATGCTTTCTAGTGTTCTCTCAGCAACGGTCCACTTATGCAAAAATATATTTGAGTTCAAGGCATACAAAACAAATAAGATGCAAATAGTGATGTTTACATAAAGGGTAAGCTAACACACACGTTTGTACAGGGTGAGGTCAAACTGAACACCTCTCAAATGTCTCTAATGGAAACAAGAGAATATCCTTCAGATCTGGAACTAAAGTAGAAGTACTCAGTTCTTGTTCTTGTACTTGAGTTAAAGTAGAAGTACTCAGTTATTGTTCTTGTACTTGAGTTAAAGTAGAAGTACTCAGTTCTTGTTCTTGTACTTGAGTTAAAGTAGAAGTACTCAGTTATTGTTCTTGTACTTGAGTTAAAGTAGAAGTACTCAGTTATTGTCCTTGAGTAAAAGTAGAAGTACTCAGTTATTGTCCTTGAGTAAAAGTAGAAGTACTCAGTTATTGTACTTGAGTAAAAGTAGAAGTACTCAGATCTTATACTTGAGTAAAAGTAGAAGTACTCAGATCTTGTACTTGAGTAAAAGTAGAAGTACTCAGATCTTGTACTTGAGTAAAAGTAGAAGTACTCAGATCTTGTACTTGAGTAAAAGTAGAAGTACTCAGATCTTGTACTTGAGTAAAAGTAGAAGTACTCAGATCTTGTACTTGAGTAAAAGTAGAAGTACTCAGATCTTGTACTTGAGTAAAAGTAGAAGTACTCAGATATTGTACTTGAGTAAAAGTAGAAGTACTCAGATATTGTACTTGAGTAAAAGTAGAAGTACTCAGATCATGTACTTGAGTAAAAGTAGAAGTACCAGAGTGTAGGAATACTCTGTTACAGTAAAAGTCCTGCATTCAAAATGTTCCTCAAGTAAAAGTAGAAAAGTATTCTCATCAAAATATAGTGAAAGTAGCGACAGTAAAAGTAGTCGTTGTGCAGATTGGTCCATTTCAGAATAATATATATGATATGTTTTATAATGATTGATCATGAAAGTGTTCTCAAAGCTGGTGAAGGTGCAGCTAGTTTGAATGACTTTGTATACTGCAGGGTAGCTGGTGGATTTACTCCAGGTGGAACTAAAGTCTGATTCAACACTTGATTAGATTTCACATCATTCATCCACATCTGTGAAGTTACTAAAGGTATTAAATACATGTAGTGGAGTAGAAGTACACCATTCACCTCTGAACTGTAGTGGAGTAGAAGTACAAAGTACCGTAAAATGGAAATACTCAATTAAGTACAAGTAGCTCAAAATTGCACTTAAGTAGCGCACGCACGCACCCACACACACAATTGTTTAACTATAATCTTTGACCAGGAGAAGTGTATCCGTCTTCTTAATGGACAGCTTGATAAAGCAAACATCAGTGAAAACACTATTTAATGAGTTTATGATGTATGTATTGTGCAGGCAGGTAAATAGGGCTGAGCACACATTTAATTTCTGGTTAGCTCCGACAAAGACTCCTGAAATAGCAGGAAAGGGAGATGTGAGCTAAAAATGGCAATTACCAAGGTGACTTAAAGGAGTGTTTTATGCTTTTGTTGGTGTTCCCGTGTCTTTAGTGTGTTAAAAAGGTTTGTGTGGATGTAAATGGTCTGCAAAGGCTAACCCCAATGGTTTCAGACAGAGGGTAAAAAGAGGTGCTGCAGCACAGGCAGTAAATAAAGAGTATTTTGAACATTAAAGCATGGAGACATGTCAGAGGCACTGAATACTTGTATGAACCTGAAAAGGAGCAGAATATGTCCTCTTTAAGCAACAACAAAGCTAAAAACAACCAATAATGTAGCAATGAAACACCAGTTTGTTTTGATTTCCAGACCTAGCAGCTTAGCTATGTGGCTAACGTTAGCTTCATTCTGCGATGCCATCTTTGAGACCGTAAACACGCCACGGAAAAGGTTCGAAATAAACAACAACCTACCTCGTACCTCTTTGTAATCTCAGTGCGGGTATCCGGCTGGTTTTAATGGGTGTTATCCTCGCCACAGACCTCTGATTTTCCTATCATACCGCTGGCTGAATTACAGATTGAAGAGCAGGAGGAGTCGGCTGTTTGTCCGCGAGCCAGCGGAGCAGGTCATGTGACCCGAGGGGACGTGTGCGTTCGACGCGCTATGGTTCGACGTCTTGTTGCCATAGATACGGATAATAATAATAATAATAACGGAAAACCATTAGCGTGTTAAAAACATACAGAGGCGGTAGAAGTACTCTAATCTTGTACTTGAGTAAAAGTACAAGTACTCAGTTATTGTACTTTATTAAAAGTAGAAGTGCTCAGTTATTGTACTTGAGTAGGCTACAAGTAGAAGATCTTGTAGGCTACTCAAGTGAAAGTAGAAGTACCCAGGTATTGTACTTGAGTAGAAGTAGGCTACCCTGATCTTGTACTTGAGTAAAAGTAGAAGTAGGCTACTCGGATATTGTACTTGAGTAAAAGTAGAAGTACTCAGATCTTGTACTTGAGTAAAAGTAGAAGTACTCAGATCTTACTTGAGTAAAAGTGGGAATACAGGAAATACTTAAAATACCAAAAGTAAACTCATTGTGCATGTTGGTCCATTTCAGAAAAATATATGATATGTTGTGATTATAATTATGTATTTAACTCTGATTTGTAGTGAAGTACAAGTACCTAACAATTTTACGAGAGTACAGTACTTAGTTACACCACTGACAATATATTTATATTTTGGCACAAATGTACACAGAACTGAAACTGTAAACATATAGTGTGTTATAGGTATGTGTAAGCTAACATATCAGGAATAGTATATAAAATAAATATATAAATAATGAGTGACGGATGGTCCACTCCTCCTTCGCGTCGAAAGGAGCCAGTTGAGGTGGTTCGGGCACCTAGTTAGGATGCCACCTGGGCGCCTCTCTAGGGAGATGTTCCAGGCACGTCCAGCTGGGAAGAGACCAAGGGGTAGACCTAGGACCAGGTGGAGGGATTATATCTCTTCGCTGGCCTGGGAGCGCCTTGGGATCCCCCAGTCAGAACTGGTTGATGAGGGGAAAGGAACGTTTGGGGCTCTCTGCTGAAACTGCTACCCCCGCGACCCGACCACGGATAAGCGGGAGAAGATGGATGGATGGATGGATGGATGATCCAGGAAACGTGTAACTGAATAATGGCAAATAAGCAAAAACAAAATTAAACTTTGAAAACGATTTTGATAAGACAGTTTTAATTCTATGGTCAAAATAAATAGGGCTTTTATATTGGAAATACGTGCGTTTGGGTGCGCTTGAATTGCGTTCCCGGGCAGCCGGAATACACTGATTTAGATCTACGCAGTTTCTCATTCGTTTATTTTCGATTCTTCCGATATAATTTGATCAAGTAACTGCATGAAATACGTCTGAACAACACAAAGGGTTTGAAATGTGTGTTAAAATAAAAGTCAAATCATCGGAGGGATACGTTTCATTGCGTCAAGTTAGCCGAAATAAAAGTTAAACGAGATTCTCCTTCAAAATAAAACAAAGTGTTCTTCATGTCTTTTTAATTTCAATCCGTTAGTTTGTATTTATTATACTTAACATTGTCTCTATAAAAGAACATTATTACTTTTCAATTAAATCAATATTCTTGTGTTCTTTTCGTTGTTTTTAAAATGCAAATATGTGCGTTTTTCATACCGGAAAGTTGAAGCTGATTTTTTTAAATAACGTAGTGGCCAAACGATGGTACTACAACTCATGTGACGTCATGTTGGCTCAAAAATACTTTTTCCCATTGACTTGAATTGGGAAAGAAACGTCTGTAAATCAGCGTATAATTTTTTGGGGGCTAAATAAACTACCCAGTTCGAATTATTTTATAGCCTTTATTTACATCATTAGGGTCTAAAAGTTGTAAAAATGCGTGAAAGTCTAAATCAAGAGTGATTTTCTCTCTCCATTCATTTGACTGAGAGATCTGGAGATCGAAGGCGGGGCTTAATGGCTCCATGGGCCCGTGTACGGGAACTTTCCTTCCCTGATTTCAACTTTTTTGTGCACAAAATATATTATGTTCATTATTTTCTTTAATAGAAAAATGTATATTAATAATAAAGAAAAATACAATAATAATAATAATGATAATAATAAAACACTAAAACAATTACAATAAAAAACATACAATAAAAACAATAATTATAATAAAAATATAATAATAATAATAATAATACAAATATGCAAAAAATATAATGCAAAAATACAAAATAAAATAATAGTAGAAAAATAACAATAAAAAACAAACAATTTGTAAAATAATTATAATACAAAAATACAAAATATAATAATACAAATATACTAAAAATTATAATAAATCAATTCTAATAATAAAATAGAAAATACATAATAAAAGATTATAATAATACAAAAATACAATAACGCAAAAATATGAAAAAAAATATTGTAAAGTACAATAAATAAAATAATAATAATCAAAAAGTAAAAAAGCAGCTCTATCAGAAATGAACTAAGCCCCGCCCCCGACGCTGTTTCCGGTTCTCTTCACACTTAGCTTCACACCGGCTAACGGAGATCATTTCTGCAGGTTTTCACAATAACTTATTGCCACATCTCCACAGAGGAAAGTCCACAGCTGACACACGGGTTGCACAACTTCTCCTCCAACATGACGGTGAGTTAAGAAGATCCTAATGTCTCAAATTAAATCAGCTTTTCCTTTCCGCATTGCTCAGTAGCTGTAGCTCTCAGACTGCTCCCAGTCAGCTGATCAGAAAACAGATCAGAAAACACTTCCATTGAAACACAGGAAAACATCGATTATAGTCTTTGAACAGGAGATTGCATTATGTGATCAGATGTCATGATATTTCAATAAAGAGACATGTAATATGACAGTACTAGTATAATACCATCTCATGTTACATTGATTAGCAGTGGTGAAAAGTACATGTAGCCTACTCGAGTATTGTACTTTAGTCCTACTTTGACGTATTTGTGCTTTACTTGAGTATTTCCATGTAATACTAGTTTATACTTTTACTACACTATATTTATTTTAACTCTCACAGTTACTTATAAACATATGGCATGATGATATTGATTAATGCAGTATACTGTAATCTGTATTTGGTCCACGTTGACAAACTACAATACTGAAATGCTCCCACGTGTATAAAAACCGGATAATATGATAACTATGAAAATATAATATCTATTCAGCTCTATGGGTACTTTTACTTTTGATACTTGAAGTCAATCTTGCTGATAATACTTTATATTAGAACGAAATAGGCCATTGTGCAGAATAAGTACTTCTAGTATATTATGATGCTAATACTTTTTACATTTTTAAATCAGGACTTTTACTTGTAGTGAAGTATTCTAAGACCATAGTATTTGTACTAAAATAAAGCATCTGAATACTGCTACCAACACATCATTAAAACCACAGTTAGAATAATTGATCAATGATGTTGATTGCACAGAACATCAAGTCAGAAGTAGTACGTCAGGTCAGTAAATGTAACATGAGATTAATGGTAATAATACTCGTATTGATATCTAATTTATCTTCATTATAGATATCATGACATCTGATATCTCACATAATGCAATCTCCTGTTGTTGTTTATCTAGCTGATCAGTAAACAATCACTTCCATTGAGGCAAACATCGATTCCAGTCATCAGCTTGATTCGTAAATGGTGGGAATTGAGCAGCACATAAAGTTCGAAGTAGTATCTCAGTTCATTTAAATGTAACATGACATTAATGGTAATGATACTCTTATTGATGTCAGAAAGCAGAAACAGATACGAAGAATTTGCCTTTGTATCTATGGTGCGTACATAAACACAGTTAAAGAAAACAACAACAAATTCAACTATTATAACATGAATCAGGATCAGTAAACAATCACTTCCTTTAAAAACTGAATGGGGGATCAATAAAGGTTCATCCTAATCTTAATACTCGTGTTGACATCACATTTATCTTAATTAAAATAAATATAATCTTCTTTTATTGTTTATCTACTTACAAGGATATGAAAATGTTTTATTGTTCCCTTACTTGCCATATTTTAGGCCCGTCCACACGGAGACGAAAACGAACCGAAGTCGATTTTTAAAAAAGTCTTCCGTCCACACGAGACCGCTCGACCGGCTGGAGACGCTGTAGTACATATGCCGGGCCTGTAAGTGGCGCTGTACTTCCACCACAAAATACACCAAAAGCAGCGAAGAAGACCCCAGAGCATGGTTGCCTGGTTGCCCTTCTGGTTATTCTCCACGGTGGATTTAGCAACACATAGTTCATGTAGTTCTCCATGTCCACTTGTTGCTGATGGTTGTGGTGGAGGAGCTGTAGATTTTGCACTAACGTCTGTAGCATGGTCAGTAGCGTCTGGAGCACGAACGCAACCCTGTGATCCGCCGTTGTTGTTGTTGGCAAAACGCATCAGCAATGACGCGGGGGTGAGCAGGAGAGGTGGGGAGAGGCAGGGCTATGGCGTATAGGGCGTACACACGGAGCCGCAAGCGTGTCGTCTCCAGATCTACCCACTTTTGGAGCCGTTATCAAAGTGTAATGTTTTCGGGCTCCGAAGCCGCGGGTCAGTTTCGGCTTCGTGTGGACGAACCGTCTATACGATAAAGAACTTTAGCGGATACAACTGATATAGTCTCCGTGTGGACGGGGCCTAAGCTACTGTGTGGAAGTGTGGGACAATTTAGACATTGTTTATATCACATAAAAGAGCACTAAGATATGTTCATACAGTTTATTCAAGCCATTTAATTTAAATCAGTATGCACAAGTTCCTTTTCAAGCAGATCTTAAAGCAGATCCCTTAAAATTATAGAATATTTTAAAGGGTTTTTTAGTGTCAGGTAATGTTTATATAGAGATATAGAGGTAATACATGTAATTGTAATGGTGGTTATAAATTCAAGAAGGTACAAAAATTAAGAAAATAAGTGCGATAAAATAGTCCAAACATAGAGAACAGATACAAAAAAACTTTAATATATTTAAAGAAAGGCAAAAATATAAATAAATAAATATGAATAATAATAATAGAAAATAAAACAAATTAAAAACATCAAAGACAAATATATAATATACTGTACATAAATAAATGTATAAAATAACTGTTTCTTTTGTACATTTATACACCGTTACCATCACTTTAATTTTGGAGACTTTCGGAATAGTTATTATAATTGATTTAATGAATCAGTAAGATTACAGCTCATTATGTATTCTGTGTCCAACAGAAGCACGAGTTCGAGGTGGCGATGACCTGTGAGGGATGTTCAGGAGCCGTGACCCGGATCCTCAACAAACTGGGAGGTGAGGTTAACTCAATCTCAGACCCTAAATATGATCAATAGATTCAAGTTTCAAGGCTTTATTGTCATGTGATCAGCAGCTACAGTGTAGAAAAGGTTCGATCCCTACCCGTGCAGCCAACATGTCGATGTATCCTCGGGCAAGATACTTAACCCTGAGTTGCTCCCGATGGCCAACGGTGTTGCGTGTGAATGTTAGTTCCTAGAGTAAGGTACACTGCTCTGTATGAATGGGGGTGATTGACATGTAGCACGTAAAGTCTTAAAGATAAAGCACTATATACGTACAGTCCATTCCCATTCCCAATGAAAAACTGAAGTCCTCCAACAGTGCAACATGAATATATATATATATATATATATATATATATATATATATATATATATATATATATATATATATATATAAATATATAGGACATAGAACAGATGAAACAGATAAAATAGTGCAAGAGAAATTACAATATGATGGTAATGACTGGATATCATCCCAACACAATCAGAATCAGGTTTAGTGTCAAGTAGGTTTACACATAAAAATACACACGTGTTATAAAATAAGATGGACCCTGTGAGGAACTTCAGGCGTTTAAGCGGCAACAGAGTGAGAGCGACAGTACAGCACATATTCACACAAGATTAATACAATTAAAGGTAAAATGATATACAGGTAAGTAGCTGTTAAAACATGAAATGAATTAAATGAACATATTTGAGTGTGGATTGTTAAATATATTTACATGTATGCGTGCAGGTCAAAGATATTGTGCAAACAGTGCAGATGTAGTATGTGTTACGTGCGTGCATACACACACAAGACAAGGAGCAAATATAAAACTATTATAAAGAGAATATATTAAAAAAAACAGATAATTATTTACACAGTTTAAATATTCATAAATCTTAAACTAAGTACAGTGAATATATTACAAAATCCAGTACATTTTAAAGTGGAGAGCTGTGCAGAATGGTGCTGCACGATATATCGTGTCGTGACGATAATCACGATATGCGCGATAGTCTGTGAAGCTGACGATTGAGCGGCCCGACCAAGTAAGGAGGCAGAGATCGCATATGTGTTTTTTTCTTGCGATATTAAAGGTGGGGTAGGTAAGTTTGAGAAACCGGCTTGAAATACACTTGTTGTTATCTTCCATGGAATGCTCTTAACATCCCGATAGCAATGAATATCTGAAGTGCTTTGACAAAAAATACATATAAAAAAGTCATCTGTAAAAAGCACGACCAATCATCTGAGCCGGCTAAAGTAACTGGATGGCCTACCTGCCTGTCAGCCTTCCATCTGGGCACAAACTTATCTCGTGCCCTCATTGGTCATGTGTGCGTTCGTGTGTTGGAGGAGGGGCTCTGTAAGGAAGTGGCAGGTTTTTTCCCACCTTTAAGTAGGCAAATTAACTCAAACACCTCATGTTACAATTATTTTGCTGCTTGCTACAAAAGGAAAACTGGAGTGGCTCTCATATCAGGGGTACTTGAGTGAGTGACAGCAAACCACAATCAAATCTCAAAGCAAACGGACCGGGTGATTAAAGGTATAAACACTGAATAAAGTGGTTTCATGTGTTTCTCCAGTTCGGCGCTGCTAACCGAACTAGCTCAGCTTGTTGCTCTGATAACTTAAGATCCAGACGTCCGTGACTAAAATCCTTCATCCGGTTAAATATAGTTAAAAAAATACCAATTGTATAGCATTACAGTTCAAGAAAGGATGGTTTGCGGACAAAAAAAACTGTCTTTTCTTCAATTCCTCTATTTTTTCATATCACAGGAGAAAAAATATCGCAATGTCAGTTTTTTACAATATCAAGCAGCCCTACTGCAGATTATCAAAGAGGAAGTGTTATTCAGAAATGTGCGATTCATTTCCACTGTGATGCATCTTCCTCTCAGACTCCAATTACAGAATGTCAGTTTCTAAAAAGGGGGATTTGAGTCTTTGCAGACCATTTACATGCACACAAACATACAGTATATAACACTCATGATAGAACACCACAGAAAGCAGAAGAGGGTCTCTTTAATACACATGTCCCCACAGTCTTTGATCAATATTGTATAAGGTTAAATCATTTAATAGAAGCATGAAGAAGAACCTGTAGCTTCCTCTCTTGGAGAATCCAGTTAAAGTGTAGTTTTAAATATTTGAAAGGGTGTATCTCTCCTGCAGCATGTCACCTGATGCTGAGTCATTTAAATGAATGGAGCTTCTGTTTTTCTACAAGCCTCACACACACACATCAAATCAAATCCTCTCACACTGTTAAGGTCAGAAATATGACGCAGGCAGGCAGGCAGGCAGGCAGGCAAAATGTCTTTCATCAAAGAAGCAGAAGTGTGTACAGACTTTATAATACAAAAGTGGTAAAAGAGAATTAACAATCAAAAATAAAATGAAAATAGTTATATTAAATATAAACAAAAGCAACATCAGTTAGAGCGTTTTTTGGGGACTCCTTGCGTTGCTAGAGTTCCCTTTCTTTATGAAATTAAACCAGTGTCCTCTGTGTCCTCTCAGATGTGAAGTTTGAGATCGATCTGCCCAACAAACTGGTTTGGATCGAGTCCGACAAAGACGTGGATTTTCTCACGGAGACTCTGAAGAAATGCGGGAAGGACGTCAAGTACAACGGCACCAAATGAAGGATGTGCTGCACGGAGAACAGGTGACATGAAGGGGATAAAAAGTGTTCAAGTCCACACTGAGTTATGTTTATTTTCCAACTGATGCATGCTTATGATCTCCATAAACTCAAAGAATCCTGCAAGAATGACTTTTACCAGATATAACATATAATAGTACCATCCATCCATCCTCATTCTCCCGCTTATCCGTGGTCGGGTCGCGGGGGTAGCAGTTCCAGCAGAGAGCCCCAAACGTTCCCTGGCCACATCAACCAGCTCTGACTGGGGGATCCCAAGGCGCTCCCAGGCCAGCGAAGAGATATAATCCCTCCACCTGGTCCTAGGTCTACCCCTTGGTCTCTTCCCAGCTGGACGTGCCTGGAACACCTCCCTAGAGAGGCGCCCAGGTGGCATCCTAACTAGGTGCCCGAACCACCTCAACTGGCTCCTTTCGACGCGAAGGAGGAGCGGCTCAACTCTGAGTCCCTCCCTGATGACTGAACTTCTCACCTTATCCCTAAGGGAGACGCCAGCCACCCTGCGGAGAAAACCCATCTAGGCCGCTTGTATCCGCGATCTCGTTCTTTCGGTCATGACCCATCCTTCAGGACCATAGGTGAGGGTAGGAACGGAAATGGCCCGGTAGACAGAGAGCTTTGCCTTCTGGCTCAGCTCCCTTTTCGTCACAACGGTGCGGTAAAGCGACTGCAGTACCGCTCCCGCTGCTCCGATTCTCCGGTCCATCTCACGCTCCATTGTTCCCTCACTCGAGAACATAATAGTACTAATAAAGTTTTATTTGTGTAGCTCTTTAGGCACTCAGGATACACAAGATATAACACAAGATAAACAGAAAGTGAGACATTACATTCTGGATATGGGAACATGATTCCAAGAAGGTATTTTCGAATTATTTTCACTTCTGTTATGAATTAACAAATGTAACTTGGATATGTCGGCTCACTTCCTCCATGTGTGTTTTTCTTTAGGAAATCCTGTCTGCTGATGCAAAGTGAAGATCTATGCTGGAAAAAGTCTAACGGACCCCCCTCTAAAGCTAATGCGCACAAAAAAAACCACGTCACATGAAGTCAGCCCTCTTTATATGCAGCACGATAATCCGTAGTTTCCTGGAATGATTTATCACTTCACAATATACAGAAATGTCCTTAAGGTAGCTGTAATGATTCATGTGTTGTGTTACTGTTCAGATATTTGATAACTAGCAGGATATGTTGTTGAGTATTAACTGCAAAAGGAAGAACATCAAGACAATGTATGCCATTTTCCAGTTTTTAAAAAAAGCTGCAAACAAACACTAACGGACTTCCTTTACACTGAAGTTACATTCCCTGGTTTGTAAAACTTAATGCGAATTATAGCCTCTGTTTCCTTCAGTGTTATTGCATTTATTGGACTTAAAATGATAACAAAAGATGTGTGTACTACGAGGAAAACTCAGTCATATGCTGGACAAACTGCTTCCTGTACACTTAACACAGGTCATATCAATCATGTTGATTAATAACACGTCGTTGTTTTATATGAACCACCTGGAGCCCACTGTCTTTATGCTAGGGAAATAAAGTCACTTCTGCCTCACTGTGTGTACTGTTTGTATTGTTACATTTGGAAAATTAATAATAGGTTGATGCTTTAACCACCAGGAGGCGCTGTGTGATTAAACTGCACATTTCAATTGTTTTTAAAACATTCAGGGGACATTTTGAGGACTTATACTTGTAACGGAGTCATTTTGCAGTTCAGTTTATCTAGTTTTCCTTTAGTATGAGGTCTGAGTACTGCTCAGATGTCAAAAGTACACACATCCTTTACTCAAGTAGAAGTACGGATACTCGTGTTTAAAAATACTCTGGTGAAAGTAGAAGTACTGACTAAACTTCTTTACTCAAGTCAAAGTAAAGAGGCTTTGAAATGTACTTCAGTAAAAAGTACCCATAACTAGCAGCTGCTTTAAAGAGTACCTGACCTCCCTTTATATCAATAGAACAATAATGTCATTGTTAGCTAATGAATGTTTCCATGCTGAACAACGGCAACATGACAACGTTTCCATTGGTCCCTCTTCTTTAGAGAAGACCAGGAAATGATGGATACACGGATCGTGTTCAAATCAATAGGCACGCAATGACTCTAAAGAATAATGATCACGCCACCAAACACACATTCAGACTAAAGGAACCAGCTGTTTGGAAAATGAGAGAAGTAGAAAGTACAGGTATTTGAGTTCAACATGTGAGAAGTAGAAAGTACAGGTATTTGAGTTCAACATGTAAGAAGTAGAAAGTACAGGTATTTGTGTTCAACATGTAAGAAGTAGAAAGTACAGGTATTTGAGTTCAACATGTAAGAAGTAGAAAGTACAGGTATTTGAGTTCAACATGTAAGAAGTAGAAAGTACAGGTATTTGTGTTCAACATGTAAGAAGTAGAAAGTACAGGTATTTGAGTTCAACATGTAAGAAGTAGAAAGTACAGGTATTTGAGTTCAACATGTAAGAAGTAGAAAGTACAGGTATTTGTATTCAACATGTAAGAAGTAGAAAGTACAGGTATTTGAGTTCAACATGTAAGAAGTAGAAAGTACAGGTATTTGAGTTCAACATGTAAGAAGTAGAAAGTACAGGTATTTGAGTTCAACATGTAAGAAGTAGAAAGTACAGGTATTTGGGTTCAACATGTAAGAAGTAGAAAGTACAGGTATTTGTGTTCAACATGTAAGAAGTAGAAAGTACAGAGATTTGAGTTCAACATGTAAGAAGTAGAAAGTACAGGTATTTGTGTTCAACATGTAAGAAGTAGAAAGTACAGGTATTTGTGTTCAACATGTAAGAAGTAGAAAGTACAGGTATTTGTGTTCAACATGTAAGAAGTAGAAAGTACAGGTATTTGTGTTCAACATGTAAGAAGTAGAAAGTACAGGTATTTGTGTTCAACATGTAAGAAGTAGAAAGTACAGGTATTTGTGTTCAACATGTAAGAAGTAGAAAGTACAGGTATTTGTGTTCAACATGTAAGAAGTAGAAAGTACAGGTATTTATGTTCAACATGTGAGAAGTAGAAAGTACAGGTATTTGAGTTCAACATGTAAGAAGTAGAAAGTACAGGTATTTGTGTTCAACATGTAAGAAGTAGAAAGTACAGGTATTTGAGTTCAACATGTAAGAAGTAGAAAGTACAGGTATTTGAGTTCAACATGTGAGAAGTAGAAAGTACAGGTATTTGTGTTCAACATGTAAGAAGTAGAAAGTACAGGTATTTGAGTTCAACATGTAAGAAGTAGAAAGTACAGGTATTTGGGTTCAACATGGAAAAAGTAGAAAGTACAGGTATTTGTATTCAACATGTAAGAAGTAGAAAGTACAGGTATTTGTATTCAACATGTAAGAAGTAGAAAGTACAGGTATTTGTGTTCAACATGTGAGAAGTAGAAAGTACAGGTATTTGAGTTCAACATGTAAGAAGTAGAAAGTACAGGTATTTGTGTTCAACATGTGAGAAGTAGAAAGTACAGGTATTTGGGTTCAACATGGAAGAAGTAGAAAGTACAGGTATTTGTATTCAACATGTAAGAAGTAGAAAGTACAGGTATTTGTGTTCAACATGTAAGAAGTAGAAAGTACAGGTATTTGTGTTCAACATGTGAGAAGTAGAAAGTACAGGTATTTGTGTTCAACATGTGAGAAGTAGAAAGTACAGGTATTTGAGTTCAACATGTAAGAAGTAGAAAGTACAGGTATTTGAGTTCAACATGTGAGAAGTAGAAAGTACAGGTATTTGAGTTCAACATGTGAGAAGTAGAAAGTACAGGTATTTGAGTTCAACATGTAAGAAGTAGAAAGTACAGGTATTTGTGTTCAAAATGTAAGAAGTCAAAGTAGAGGGGAAACAGTCCCTCTCCGGCCTCTCATCCTGCAGGAGAACAGAGGCTCATTGTGGACAGAAACCAACTCCACAGATAACAGTACAGTCACTGGATTCCTCAAATTATCCTCCCACACACACACACACACACACACACACACACACACACACACACACACACACACACACACACACACACACACACACACACACACACACACACACACACACACACACACACACTGCCTCTCTTCAGCGTATCTCACGGGTAATGTCCGTTTACTCTCCCCTGATGGAAGAGTCTGTGGAGTTTTGTCGCTCCAGGAGAGTTTCAGTGCAGAAATGGACTGAAAAAGTAACCAAACAGTCTTTGAGCAAGGCAGGTAATCCAAGGAAAGATGGTGTGTGTCTCACAGGCAGGTGCATCTGTGTCTTACTCTGCATTAAATACACATAATTTCCATGAATACAGACACACACCATGAGATACTATCAGGGGCGGACTGGGGGGAAAAAGTGGCCCGGGTATTAATTGACAGACAGGCCCACTTAATGCGCGGCATGTATCGGCCGGCCGGCGAGGAAAGTATGTTACTTAACAACAAACCCTATGCATTTTATGTTATTTTGGACAATTATTCATATAGTAATCACATTACCTGAGCCCTTGAGTTGCCTAGAGCAAAATAGTTACGGCATATATTTAGTGATTTGAATACAGATCATTGATGCAATAACATTTTGACCCAATTTGCCTGACTTGACACATGGAATAAAACATGGGCGTAGGAAGCATCCTCTATGTGGGTGAGATCATTTAACAGGGGGTGTGGGCATGTGGTGGACCTCACCTCCTCTAGGGGGGTCCGGGGGCAAGCTCCCCCGGGAAGATTTTTTTTTAAATGTTGAAGTTAAATGCATCAATCTGGTCCATTTTGAGAGCAAAATTGGGGACTAAATCTATGGATACATCTCTCAAGACCCATATGAAACAGAACTGTAGACAGATTTACTTTTTCTTTCAACATTTATTTTGAGGCAAAAGTGACTGCACCCAAAACAATAAACCTGCTAGCTAACTAGCCTAAACTCAGTAACAGAATGTGGGCAACACACGTTCTTTTTTTTTGCCCTCCGGCCCACGCACAGCACAGGCCCACCGGGAAAACTCCCGGTATTCCCAATGGCCAGTCCGCCCCATACAGATATTGGCTATACAGTTGATATAATTAAAGAAATATAATCAAATCAAATCAAATCAAGTTTTATTTATATAGCACATTTATAAAAGATTTTTGGTCGAGCCAAAGTGCTGTACATAAAATAAAAATAGCCTACAGTAGAGACACTTTACAGCAACAGCACAGATTGTTCAGAATATCAGTATGAGAAAAACGACACCCTCTGTCCTTAGACCCTCTGTCCTTAGACCCTCTGTCCTTAGACCCTCACATCGTACAAGGAAACACTTCCAGAGAAAACCCACAGTTTAAAGGGAACATGGGAGAAACCTCAGGGAGAGCAACAGAGGAGGGATCCCTCTCCCAGGACGGACAGACGTGCAATAGATGCCGTGTGTAAATCGAAGAGATAATACATTTACAGCATATAGACCGAATGTTAGGAAATGCATGTGTCTGTAATAAGAAGATGAATCCACGAGGATGTCAGCAATCCTGTGGAAGCCATCAGGGAAGCAGCATGACGAGACCCAAGGCAGGACCGCAGAGACAGGTTCAGCCACGACATGATGTCCACGACTTAATCCAGAACTCGGGATAGAGGATCCAAGACACAGGACTACAGCAAGAGGATCAGCCTCGACTCCGGATCCCGGTGTAGATATAGATACAAAACAAGAAAAAAGATTTGGCTGGGTTAATCGGAACAAGAGAATACACAGACACAGACAGAGAGGGAGAAGGTCATTGGAGAAAAGTTATTCTTGATAACCCTCTAGAAAGATCTCATGAACTTCCCCACTCAATCTATCCAGACCCGAGCAGTTCTATTAGATATAGGATAAGAAACAGAGAGAGGGAGCACAACAACCTATCTCTTCGTCAGATGCACTCCCCCGCTTATCTAAGCGACTCTGTACCCCGTTACCCTCTACAAGGCCATAGACCAGCAGAGGGAAAATGGGGGGTGGGTAAGGGTAAGGGTTTTTAAGAATAAACCGCAAGGGTCTAAAGGGAAAAAAGATTAAATATAAGGTACTATAATTTAAGTAATCCTATCTACTATTCCTATATTTGAATAATGTATAAACTATTTTAAAAATACTTTATGAAATCCTATGTTATGTTATGAATATTAAAATAAAGAACTAAATGAATAAATAACTAAATAAATGAATAAATAGATAATTAAACAAAAGCCAAAGAGAAAAAGTGAGTTTTAAGTGTTGATTTAAAACCCCCCAGGGTCTGGGCCGACCTCACATGGAGGGGCAAAGTATTCCAGAGCCTAGGGCCAGCTGCTGCGAAAGCTCGATGCCCTCGGGTTTTAAGCCTGGTCTTAGGCACTATCAACAACAGCTGATCAGCCGACCTTAAGGCTCTGGCTGGGGTGTAGCGATGGAGGAGTTTGGCTATATAGGCAGGAGCCAGCCCATTTAGGGCTTTGAAAACAAATAAAAGGAGTTTAAAATCTATTCTGAACCGAACTGGAAGCCAGTGCAGTGAGGCCAGAATTGGGGTGATATGGTCGCGCTTTTTATGGCCAGTGAGAAGACGTGCAGCTGCATTCTGAACTAGCTGGAGGCGTCTAATTGAGGCCTGATCCATACCCACATACAGAGCGTTGCAGTAATCCAGTCTCGAGGTAACAAAGGCGTTAATAACCCTTTCTAGGTCTTTAAAAGATAAAAACGACTTGGTCTTAGCCAATAGTCGTATTTTGAAAAAGCAGGTCTTGACTACAGTGCTGACCTGCTTATCAAATTTAAAGGCGCTGTTGAAGGTCACTCCAAGGTTCATAACAGAGGGGAAGATATTTTTATTGAGGGAGCCAAGAATATCAACCGGGGAGACTGTTGGTTGGGGTCCAAAAAAGATGACCTCGGTCTTACTCTCATTAAAGGGATAGTGGAAATCCGCGAATTTTGGGTTTAATTTATGTATTTTTATTAAAAATAAGCATAATAAACAATTTTTTTTAATTTAATGCGCCTAGTTTCATTTTATTTTCAATTTTACTGCGCCCTCTCAATGAAACGAAATACTTCGGGAATCGTCGGGAATCTTCGGGTGATGACGAGAGCATAGGAAGACGGGCACAAACAATAGCGGACATTCAATAGCATTTGCATGTGAATAGCCGACCTTTATTATGGTGAATAGATGTGTTAATACTTTATACCGAGTATATTGCCATAAATATGATGATTGATTATCAGTAAAAAATTCTATGTGACACAACGACATTGGATTAACCTTGAGATGCGTTTTTATTCCGTTGAACACAACTTTTGATCACAAATCAAAAAAGGTAAGACGTAATTATTGTAATATTTTTGGAACCGGATGTTGTTTACTTTCTCTTTTCTGGCTGATAGCTCCAAAAATTCGAGGTCTTACAGTGATGACATTACATGTGTGGAGTCTCAGCTTTAAATCGTATATCTTGTTTGTGCAGTTAAGATAGTAATAAGGGCATTTCTACCGTGTGTTGTGTGTAAAAAAGCGTTAGCATTAGTTAGCATTGTTTCGCTCAATGCTAATTCAAAGGCTTGGTATTACGCGTGTTTTTTCTAGCTAACAATTGTTCTTATTGTCAGTTAGCGGAGTTTCTTACCTTTAAAAGGGTATGAAACATTAATAGTTTCATAAATGTTAAGAAGCCCTGAGACATGTGAGAGAAAGAAAACTGTGGGAGGGGTCCACTGGGGGGACCTTCGGGCTTAACTGGTTAACAATGATTAATATTTGTAAAGGCTACAGGTGATCTTAAGATGCGTGAGCTATGCTTAAGGACCTACCAGTCAAGATTATTTGTGCGTAGGGGTGCATCATCTGGCGCCTGGTCCTGGTCATCCTCGCCATTGCCCATGCCGTGAACCATCACCTCGGGCTCGGGCTCGAACAAATAAGGACGTAATGGTCCATCGTCTGGCTCAATATTGTCACCATCGTCGCTTACTGAACCGGATTCAGATTCAGTTCCTAAAACGACATTTTCGTAGGAAAGCCGAGAGGATGTTTCTGACTCGCTATCATCACTGGATACCTCGTACAATCCTTCTTCTTTGTCTGGTATATTTGCCCTTCCACGTTCATTCTGCATAGACGCCATGGTTTGTTATCGTATCGTCTTCCTAAGTTTTCGTCACTTCCGGTTTGGCTGAGTCGAAAATTTCGTTTCTAAAAAACTTCGGGGAAGCTGCAATAAAGTGCTTCTAAAATGCGTAAGGCATTTATTATATTTTTTTAATCAGGTGTGATTGTTTTGGTACGTAATTATGCTTGTATATAAGTTAAAACGAAACTATTTGAGGTTCCATTTCCACTATCCCTTTAAGGGTGAGGAAGTTTTGGCTCAGCCAGGATTTAATCTCTGTTAAGCAGTCCTTCAACTGCTGTAATGAGTTGGCATTTTGATTGAGAGGCAGATAGATCCGTACATCATCAGCGTAACAATGGAAGGGGATATTATGTTTTGTAAGAATTGAACCTAGGGGCAGTATGTACAATAGAAAAAGGATGGGGCCCAGAATCGAGCCTTGGGGAACCCCACAGGTAAGAGGGGCTTTGGCAGAGGAGAAGGCACCCAACTGCACTGAGAAGCTACGGTCCGTCAAATAAGTCCTGAACCATGCAAGAGCAGAGCCTGTAATGCCTGCGGACTGTTCAAGCCGTGACAACAGGATACTATGATCCACAGTGTCAAAGGCAGCAGTTCAATCTAACAGCACCAAAACAGCTGGGCTGCCTGAATCGGCGGCTAAGAGCAGATCATTAAAAACTCTTAAAAGGGCTGTTTCAGTACTATGCAAAGGTTTAACGCCAGACTGAAATGTTTCATGGATACCATGCATGGTTAAAAATATTAATATTAAAGCAAATAGAGCGTGTTTGCTTCTTTTGCAAAGCTGGTTTCCATGTGGTTGATTTGATTTAAATTATACTTGAATTGTAATCAAATCTGTGCACAGTTGAGTTTATTAACATATCCTGGAACAGATGTCACTTAATTTTGATGTTAAGCCTATGAGGATGCATTCATAAGCTCACATTTAGTACATTTCAATCTAACTTTGTTGCGGTTCTTATAGGATACTCTGGTTTACACCAAAAGAACATATCCGGACTGTTTGCTCTCTACTTTCTACTCCTTTAATTTAAAACACAAATACCTGTACTTTCTACTTCTTACATGTTGAACACAAATACCTGTACTTTCTACTTCTTACATGTTGAACACAAATACCTGTACTTTCTACTCCTTTAATTTTTAACACAAATACCTGTACTTTCTACTTCTTACATGTTGAACACAAATACCTGTACTTTCTACTTCTTACATGTTGAACACAAATACCTGTACTTTCTACTTCTTACATGTTGAACACAAATACCTGTACTTTCTACTTCTTACATGTTGAACCCAAATACCTGAACTTTCTTCTTCTTACATGTTGAACTCAAATACCTGTACTTTCTACTTCTTACATGTTGAACACAAATACCTGTACTTTCTACTTCTTACATGTTGAACTCAAATACCTGTACTTTCTACTTCTTACATGTTGAACACAAATACCTGTACTTTCTACTTCTTACATTTTGAACACAAATACCTGAACTTTCTTCTTCTTACATGTTGAACTCAAATACCTGTACTTTCTACTTCTTACATGTTGAACTCAAATACCTGTACTTTCTACTTCTTACATGTTGAACACAAATACCTGTACTTTCTACTTCTTACATGTTGAACTCAAATACCTGTACTTTCTACTTCTCACATGTTGAACTCAAATACCTGTACTTTCTACTTCTTACATGTTGAACACAAATACCTGTACTTTCTACTTCTTACATGTTGAACTCAAATACCTGTACTTTCTACTTCTTACATGTTGAACACAAATACCTGTACTTTCTACTTCTTACATGTTGAACACAAATACCTGTACTTTCTACTTCTTACATGTTGAACACAAATACCTGTACTTTCTACTTCTTACATTTTGAACACAAATACCTGAACTTTCTTCTTCTTACATGTTGAACTCAAATACCTGTACTTTCTACTTCTTACATGTTGAACTCAAATACCTGTACTTTCTACTTCTTACATGTTGAACACAAATACCTGTACTTTCTACTTCTTACATGTTGAACTCAAATACCTGTACTTTCTACTTCTCACATGTTGAACTCAAATACCTGTACTTTCTACTTCTTACATGTTGAACACAAATACCTGTACTTTCTACTTCTTACATGTTGAACTCAAATACCTGTACTTTCTACTTCTTACATGTTGAACACAAATACCTGTACTTTCTACTTCTTACATGTTGAACACAAATACCTGTACTTTCTACTTCTTACATGTTGAACACAAATACCTGTACTTTCTACTTCTTACATTTTGAACACAAATACCTGAACTTTCTTCTTCTTACATGTTGAACTCAAATACCTGTACTTTCTACTTCTTACATGTTGAACACAAATACCTGTACTTTCTACTTCTTACATGTTGAACTCAAATACCTGTACTTTCTACTTCTTACATGTTGAACACAAATACCTGTACTTTCTACTTCTTACATGTTGAACTCAAATACCTGTACTTTCTACTTCTCACATGTTGAACACAAATACCTGTACTTTCTACTTCTTACATGTTGAACACAAATACCTGTACTTTCTACTTCTTACATGTTGAACTCAAATACCTGTACTTTCTACTTCTTACATGTTGAACACAAATACCTGTACATTCTACTTCTTACATGTTGAACCCAAATACCTGTACTTTCTACTTTTTACATTTTGAACACAAACACCTGTACTTTCTACTTCTTACATGTTGAACACAAACACCTGTACTTTCTACTTCTTACATGTTGAACACAAACACCTGTACTTTCTACTTCTTACATGTTGAACTCAAATACCTGTACTTTCTACTTCTTACATGTTGAACTCAAATACCTGTACTTTCTACTTCTTACATGTTGAACCCAAATACCTGTACTTTCTACTTCTTACATGTTGAACTCAAATACCTGTACTTTCTACTTCTTACATGTTGAAACACAAATACCTGTACTTTCTACTTATTACATGTTGAACACAAATACCTGTACTTTCTACTTCTTACATGTTGAACACAAATACCTGTACTTTCTACTTATTACATGTTGAACCCAAATACCTGTACTTTCTACTTCTTACATGTTGAACTCAAATACCTGTACTTTCTACTTCTTACATGTTGAACACAAATACCTGTACTTTCTACTTCTTACATGTTGAACTCAAATACCTGTACTTTCTACTTCTTACATGTTGAACTCAAATACCTGTACTTTCTACTTCTTACATGTTGAACTCAAATACCTGTACTTTCTACTTCTTACATGTTGAACTCAAATACCTGTACTTTCTACTTCTTACATGTTGAACACAAATACCTGTACTTTCTACTTCTTACATGTTGAACTCAAATACCTGTACTTTCTACTTCTCACATGTTGAACCCAAATACCTGTACTTTCTACTTCTCTCATTTTCCAAACAGCTGGTTCCTTTAGTCTGAATGTGTGTTTGATGCGTGATCATTATTCTTTAGAGTCATTGTGTGCCTATTGATTTGAACACGATCCGTGTATCCATCATTTCCTGGTCTTCTCTAAAAAAGAGGGACCAATGGAAACGTTGTAATGTTGCCGTTGTTCAGCATGGAAACATTCATTAGCTAACAATGACATCATTGTTCTATTAATATAAAGGGAGGTCAGGTACTCTTTAAAGCAGCTCCTATGGGTACTTTTTACTTCAGTACATTTCAAAGCCCTCTTTACTTTTACTTGAGTAAAGGAGTTTAGTCAGTACTTCTACTTTCACCAGAGTATTTTTAAACACGAGTATCCGTACTTCTACTTGAGTAAAGAATGTGTGTACTTTTGCCATCTCTGCCCGGCGGGGAAATATGCAGTTTGACAGACGAGAGCAAACTCTCTGAGGCTTCCATTCTCTCCTGGAGATTTCCTCTCAGTTCGGTGGGACTTTGGGTATTCCACATCACTGGAAATGTTCTCACGTAAATGCAAAACGTCGAAGGAATTACATCGTCCTGTTCTGTCAAGGAGCAGAAAGTATATACAGGTTTACTTCATCTGCACAAAAACTGGTAAAAGAGATGGAAGTGCAATAACGTGGACAAAATCACAACATTAGGATAACGATGAAGTCATGACATTACTCAGATGTGGAAAGTAGCTAGTTTTAGGGTACCTGTACGTTATTTACATTTTCTGCTGCATTAAACTTCAGCTTAAATTCAGACGTAAATCATCTGCTTTTTACTGAACTAGATTGATTGAATAACTTAAAGTTGGATTTGCACCTTATTGTTATGTTATTCTTTTTATATTTGCATTCTTCCCACTTTCTTTTGCATCTCTGCACAGCTATTTCACTGCGGATAAATACAGTGTTATCTTATCTCATCTTTTCTTAAACTCATAAAGTGGATGTCTGATGAAGGAAACACTTTAACGGGATTATAGGATTTGATTTGAAGCTTGATAGCCACCATGATAACAGCCCTTTGTGATGATACACATGAAAAAACAAATAAAACAGATGTAAATAATCCTTTGTAACTCTTAACAACAACAACAACAACAACAACAACAGCAACAGCAACACCAGTAGAGAAACACCTCTTATTCCTCAAAAGAACACATTTATCATTTTGCAATTGCTTCAGACTTATTGTCGTGTTAAAACCGTCACAAAAATAAAACTCTGATTTGTTTTGCCTTTCTTTGGCTGATTTATTCTCGTCTTCCATAAAATTAAACAAACAAATAAACAAACATTACCGGTGTATCGAGGTCAAAGACTGCATCGCTTACTTGTATAACAGCTGATCATCTGATTGATAACAATACATCCAAATTATCCTCGGAATATTTAATTTACTACATGTACACTATTCCTAAATCGAAAGAATATATGCTGACCTTAATTATTTAGAAAATTGTCCTTTGTAATAAACACAAAACATTTCTCTAACACTTATTGTTAAATATTTTTGTATTTGTACATGACCTTGCTATTCCCACTGTGGCCACTATGAGGCCACAAACCTCCGTACAGGTCAAACTCCCAACTGAAGTTAAACCCTCATAGCAGGTGAAAAACTAACAAACATGTTCGTAGGGGAAAGATGTCGTTCGAACAACAGGCTCACACAAGCCCTGAAGAGGAAAATCTGGCTGAATCAGATCCAGGAGCTGAACCACGACTTCATGGAGGCTGGTAATGTTCTCCAGCTCTGCAGGTACACGTGGCATGACGACGTTCAGACATGTTGAAGAAAACACCAACAACACAGAGCCATGTGATAATTATTGTTGTTTCCTATCTCAGCAGCGAGTACACAGACGATTCCAGCTTTGATTTGCATTCCAAAACTTAAAGGAATACCTCAATGTGGATCAGATATGTCCGAATAGGAAGAAGAAAAAGATCAGATTGGTATGTGATAAGAAACATCTAGACTTTCTGCTATCAATATCATCTTGTCTTCACTCTACACCTGCAAAGAGATGCATGTAATGTAGACACATTCAAAGGCAGAACAGGAAGTAGAAAGAGCCTGAAAAATAGATTAAAGCAGACGAAAACAGACCCTCAGGATCACATGAAAACAAACACGTATATGTGGTTTCATCTGATTAAAAAGTGAAGAAACAAGGTTGTGCTGGCGGGCTCAGTTGCAGCAGCTAAAAGACATTGTGATACGACAAAGATACCACATGGAAAAGAGTCATTACTATAATAATTAGAGCCTTTAATGTCAGGTTTTGCCGCGGGCTAATACTGCACAGTCATGATTGATGAACCTGCTAAACCAGGGGTGTCAAACTCAATTTCATCACGGGCCACATCAGCATTATGGTTGCACTCAAAGGGCCGGTTGTAACTTTAAGACTATATAAAAATACATATATAAATATTGAATATATATTAAATAATGTATTATATGACATCATTGCCTCTGCATTGGATTATTATCGGATAGGGTAAGAACTTCATAATTAACTAGGTCTGAAAGCAGAAGTCTAGGGCAAATAATTGCAAGTCTCTTCAGTGAGAATGTCACAAAATGATTTAAAAAGAAAAGCAAAATCCCCCAAAAAAAGTGATATTTTGAAAAAAAAGTAACATTTTGGCAAAAAAAGGCAAATCTGAGAAAAAAGTCAAATTTGAGATGCATTGTGCTCCATGTATGGGCAACGTGTTTCTGTAAATCGCCATGTAACCGTTTAACAAACATATTATATTCTTTGCAAGCTCCTTGTGGGGTCACATAACATGAAGTCGCGTGCCGGATTTGGCCCCCGGGCCTTGAGTTTGACACCCCTGTGCTAAACGGTTGTTCTTCACAATTCTGTTCCCTGCACATTCAAATAATGTGACATTTAACATCCTGTTGGCATTTAGCAGCATTACCATTAGCATGAGTCGCCCTGTTGTGCCCGTGTGCCTCTACAGTAGGAGATTAAACGCTCAGCTAGTTTTTTAGGGTTTTTGCTGAATTTGCAGATGCATGAACTTGAATGAGTGAAAGCGGGGAAAAGGTGTTCTAAAATCACATTTTTAAAAAGCCATACAAAACCTCACGGCTATCCCTCGAAGTAATCTCCTATGACTACCTGAGGATGTCATGTTTCAGGTGATATTTCAGGGAATTTCACTTCTTTTTTGCTGAATATTGAAAAGTAGTAAGTCCATGGGACCATAAGGCAATGGGAGCTAACATTAGAAAAGGCAGCAGTAGTAAAATGGAGATTATTATCCAACTAAAAGACCCAGTTTAAAAGAATGGTGCAATTTTGACCAACTCAGAAGTTAGCATCGCAAGGGCTACTTCGTCAAAAAGCAATGGGATTTTTCCATGGGATTTTAGATTATTGCAGAAAATAACAAACACACGTTATACACATTATGTTCAGCAGGATAATCTCCAAATAACACCACTTTATGATTTTTTAAGTTAAAAGCTAACGTTAACTACAACGGAACTAATAATAACGGAACTACAGCACGGTCACATGACTTCACGTCACCACCGCTAAGCTAAAGGCAGCTAATGTTGGGCTACAAAGGAACTACAGCACGGTCACATGACTTCACGTCACCACCGCTAAGCTAAAGGCAGCTAATGTTGGGCTACAAAGGAACTACAGCACGGTCACATGACTTCACGTCACCACCGCTAAGCTAAAGGTGGCTAATGTTGGGCTATAAAGGAACTACAGCACGGTCACATGACTTCACGTCACCACCGCTAAGCTAAAGGTGGCTAATGTTGGGCTATAAACAGGGGTGCACATAACTTTGTTGCCCTGGTTCTCAAAGGAGCACCTGGAGATGTTGCTTGGTGCTCATCCTTAAAATGAAATAAACCGTAACCTTTGAGGGGGTCTTGACTTTATTTGCCAGACACACGGCACTGAACACACATGCAGAGGTGAACACAGAACACACATGCAGTGGTGAACACAAGACAACATTAGCACGACCAGTAATCCTACAAGCTGTCATCACTTCCCTCCTGACTGTCTTCCTCACTGTCTTCCTCTCTGTCAGACATGGTAGCTGATGATGTAGGCCTACTTCTTTCTCTCTGGTTGAGTCTGTGATTAGCTGCTTGCATCCACAAGTCAACAGCTGGTTTTGGGTCGAAAGTCTCTGTTGTCATCTTAGACAAGTGGATGTAATCAAAAAAGTATGTGAACATAACCAATAACCTACCATAGCCAATAACAAATGAATGTAACTTATTTTATTTGTGTTGTTCATTCATATCTTATTTTACCTTAACATTTATTTATTTATGCATTTTTTTTTAGCTCTCCAGTTTTAAAGGATATTTTTGGTTACTGTCCTATAGTATAGACATTCATTGGAATGATTTAAAACCTGTTTATCCCAATAATTATAAAGGAGTGCCTTGGAAATATGTGTTTACATAAATTGTGACCAAACCGTTTGAACTTAGACTAAGAATGCTTACCTCACTGAGCTGTAGTATCAGCCTCTCAGTCTGACTGGAGAGGACTCTCCCTCCACATTATTGTAGAAACATCTTCTTCTTATATCCGTTAGAGCAGCTAGCACGGCACCAGATTCTAATAACAACAGCGCTGGTACCGGTGCACCCTCGCATTTTGGCTGTGAGCTGCGGGCGCCAGATAAGCCAACATCCCCCATTTTCATCACTTACAGCGCCCATCGTACAGGGCAAATGAAACGTGTAACCGGGGTGAAAAGGGTGTTACATTTACTTAATTATGAATATTGTTACATCAAGGCCGAAAATTAGGATGAGCCCCAACGGTCAAAATGTTTTTTTCCCTCCCAGAACTGCCAGCGCAGCGACTCCCCAGATCTGGCGCCCAAGGCGAACATCTAGCCATTGCTACGGGCCGGCCCTGAGTTCATATCATGGTTCATATGCAACTCGCAAATATCTTTCTTTCTCTCTCTCTCCTCTATTTTCTCTTCTCCCTTCTCTCTCTCCCTCTCTCCCTCTCTCCCTCTCTCAATGTTGTTACGCAAATGCGCTTTGTTTCAAATGACCCGGTGCTCTTTTTTTGGCGGAGGTGCGCATGCGCACCTGCGCACCAGTTATGTGCAGCCCTGGCTATACAGGAACTACAGCACGGTCACATGACTTCACGTCTCCACCGCTAAGCTAAAGGCGGCTAATGTTGCACTATAACGGAACTACAGCACGGTCACATGACTTCACGTCTCCACCGCTAAGCTAAAGGTGGCTAATGTTGCACTATAACGGAACTACAGCAAGGTCACATGACTTCACGTCTCCACCGTTAAGCTAAAGGCGGCTAATGTTGCACTATAACGGAACTACAGCACGGTCATATGACTTCACGTCACCACCGCTAAGCTAAAGGCGGCTAATGTTGGGCTATAAAGGAACTACAGCACGGTCACATGACTTCACGTCACGTTGGGCTAATGTTGGGTGTGATGACGTTTAGTTGTTAGTAGTAGTTAATTTAGACACTTGTTAGCAACCACCGCTTTTAAATTCACCAGTGGGGTATTTACTGACGTTCTTTATGTCGTAGAACAAAACTTTACAATCTCATCAGCTTGTGTAAACCACAGACCTTATTTCAGGATAACAACTAAAAAACTTCGAGACGAGGGAACCATAAATTCTTAATTGCTGACTAACTTCCGGGGCTAAGGACTCATTCCTGCAAAGACACTCCCTGGAAATGATCAAGAATATAAAAAAGTGAACATGGCTATTATTAGTCCATCTCGATTATCATTGGTTGAGGAGCAGACTGAAGATCATTTACTTGCTCACTTGTTTTAATCTAATCAAATATAAAGTTAATGGCTTCTGTTTTCCTCGTGCTTCTGCCAACTCCTCATAAAGTACTTTCTGTTCTGCAGGAAGTAAATGAGTTTGCAAAGTAATGTGACGAAGCAGAAATGAAGATCTGCCACGCTGCAGCGCAAAAATACATGTATTATGGGCTGAGAGCTGACAACTGTTTTACTGCACTGCCTGCAGTGTGTGTGTGTGTGTGTGTGTGTGTGTGTGTGTGTGTGTGTGTGTGTGTGTGTGTGTGTGTGTGTGTGTGTGTGTGTGTGTGTGTGTGTGTGTGTGTGTGTCTGTGCTGCTTAGCCCCGATATATTTGAGCTGCCTTATGTAATATAATTTGTGGAACCAAATAAAGTATTCAAATGTGTGTGTGTGTGTGTGTGTGTGTGTGTGTGTGTGTGTGTGTGTGTGTGTGTGTGTGTGTGTGTGTGTGTGTGTGTATGTGTGTGTGTGTGTGTGGTAAGATGAGAACCATATACAGTTGTGGGATTGTGTGTGTGTGTGTGTGTGTGTTTGTGTGTGTTTGTGTGTGTGTGTGTGTGTGTGTGTGTGTGTGTGTGTGTGTGTGTGTGTGTGTGTGTGTGTGTGTGTGTGTGTGTGTGTGTGTGTGTGTGTGTGTGTGTGTGTGTGTGTGTGTGTGTGTGTGTGTGTGTGTGTGTGTGTGTGTGTGTGTGTGTGTCTGATGCCAGTACACTGTGTCCACGTCACCAAAATGTCTGCAGCTGCTGCTTTTGTTTCAATCCAGAGTTTCATCCTCTGTTTAAAACCCAAAATACGTTATCTTACTTTTCAATGTGGGGCAATATCAGTTTTTATTCTCCGTCAGCTTCTTCCAGCTTTGATTAAACCTTAATTATGTTTACTCCGGGTGGGAGATACAAACCGAAAGACCTCTGTTTTGAATGGATGAACATATTCATAAGACACCTTGTGCATTAAACACATTTACTCCAAATTCAACATGACATAGTTGATATCTTTGGAAATGTTGGGACCTGCAGTACAAAAGGGCTCCATCCAAGTCATGATAGTCCACATTTTCCACATCTCTCACACCATAAATTACATTCCAGTTTAGTTGTATGAAAACGTGATTTAGCAAGAGACAGAATTGGCCATTTTGAGATTAAAAACATACTTTTCAGTTCCCATTTGACTCACATCTGTATGGTCTAGGACTAAATCCATTTCTCCCAGGCTGTACACATTTTCTAACATCTCTATCCCTGAAAAACAGTCTATTTGCTGTTTAGTAACTAAAATGTGCCTTCATCTGTTTGCATCTGTGCATATATCTAACTACATGCAACACCAACACGGTATGTACAGATCTTGCCTTTCTGGATAATCATGTCATCCACTGAGGTTGATTTTGGACACGTATTGTGGGCGACAGCTTGTCCTTTACAAATCCCTACAAACCTGTCCAGAAGAGAGGCAGTGAGCTCATCTGCTGTGCTGTGTGTCGCAGTAATTATAGCCTGTAACCTTCCATCAGGGTTAGTTTCTGTGTGGAGACTCAGACCGACTGTTTTTGAGGAACGACCAAATCTTCCCTAAAACGCATAAACACTCTCGCTCTCACACGTTTGAGACTTTCAACGTTGATGATAGTTACACATTTTGTTCAGCAGGTTAATCTCCACATATTAACACCACTTTATGATTTTTTAAGTGAAATGTTGGGCTATAAAGGAACTACAGCACGGTCACATGACTTCACGCCACCACCGCTAAGCTAAAGGTGGCTAATATTGGGCTATAAAGGAACTACAGCACGGTCACATGACTTCACGTCACCACTGCTAAGCTAAAGGTGGCTAATGTAGGGCTATAAAGGAACTACAGGACGGTCACATGACTTCACGTCACCACCGCTAAGCTAAAGGTGGCTAATATTGGGCTATAAAGGAACTACAGGACGGTCACATGACTTCACGCCACCACCGCTAAGCTAAAGGTGGCTAATATTGGGCTATAAAGGAACTACAGCACGGTCACATGACTTCACGTCACCACTGCTAAGCTAAAGGTGGCTAATGTTGGGCTATAAAGGAACTACAGGACGGTCACATGACTTCACGTCACCACCGCTAAGCTAAAGGCGGCTAATGTTGGGCTATAAAGGAACTACAGCACGGTCACATGACTTCACGTCACCACTGCTAAGCTAAAGGTGGCTAATGTTGGGCTATAAAGGAACTACAGCACGGTCACATGACTTCACGTCACCACCGCTAAGCTAAAGGCGGCTAATGTTGGGCTATAAAGGAACCACAGCACGGTCACATGACTTCACGTCACCACCACTAAGCTAAAGGTGGCTAATATTGGGCTATAAAGGAACTATAGCACGGTCACATGACTTCACGCCACCACCGCTAAGCTAAAGGCGGCTAATGTTGGGCTATAAAGGAACTACAGCACGGTCACATGACTTCACGCCACCACCGCTAAGCTAAAGGTGGCTAATGTTGGGCTATAGGCAACGCAAGGCAAGTTTATTTATATAGCACTTTTCAACACAAGGCAATTCGAAGTGCTTTACAAAAAATGAAAGACATTAAGAAAATGGCATTTAAAATCAGTCATTAACAAGAAAAGCTAATAAAAGAAACATTAAAAGAAAAAATACATGGATAAAAGTTACAGTGCAGTCTAAGATATGAATAGTTCAATTAAACATTAAAAGAAAAAGTACATGGATACAAGTTACAGTGCAGTCTAAGATATGAATAGTTCAATTAAAAGCAGCGACAAAAAGAAAAGTCTTCAGCCTGGATTTAAAAGTAGTCAGAGTTGCAGCGGACCTGCAGGTTTCTGGGAGTTTGTTCCAGATATTTGGAGCATAATAACTGAACGCTGCTTCTCCATGTTTAGTTCTGACTCTGGGGACAGAAAGCTGACCAGTCCCTCAAGACCTGAGAGATCTGGATGGTTCATCATTTAGCAGGAGGTCAGAAATGTATTTTGGGCCTAAACCATTCAGTGCTTTATAAACCAGCAGCAGTATTTTTGAAATCTATTCTTTGACACACAGGAAGCCAGTGTAAAGACTTCAGAACAGGAGTGATGTGATCCACTTTCTTAGTGTTAGTGAGGACTCGAGCAGCGGCGTTCTGAATCAGCGGCAGCTTCCTAATAGATTTTGTAGTGAGACCTGTGAAGACACCATTGCAGTAGTCGAGTCTACTGAAGATAAAAGCATGGACAAGTTTTTCCAAATCCTGCTGTGACATTAGTCTTTTAATCTTAGATATATTCTTTAGGTGCTAGTAGGCTGATTTAGTAACTGTTTTAATGTGACTGTTGAAACTCAGGTCAGAGTCCATGACTACACCTAGATTTCTGGCTTTATCTGTTGTTTTGAACATTGCAGGCTGAAAATCAGCGCTAACTTTTATACATTCTGACTTGGCTCCAAAAACCATTACCTCAGTTTTATCTTTGTTTAATTGGAGAAAGTTCTGACACATCCAGTCATTGATTTGTTCAATGCACTTACTCAGTGTTTGAATTGGAGCATAGTCTCCTGGTGAAATTGTTACGTAAATGTCACCATTTCCTATAAAGGAACTACAGTACGGTCACATGACTTCACGTCACCACCGCTAAGCTAAAGGTGGCTAATGTTGGACTATAAAGGAACTAAAGCACGGTCACATGACTTCACGTCACCACCGCTAAGCTAAAGGCGGCTAATGTTGGGCTATAAAGGAACTACAAGCACGGTCACATGACTTCACGTCACCACCGCTAAGCTAAATGTGGCTAATGTTGGGCTATAAAGGAACTACAGCACGGTCACATGACTTCACGTCACCACCGCTAAGCTAAATGTGGCTAATGTTTGGCTATAAAGGAACTACAGCACGGTCACATGACTTCACGTCACCACCGCTAAGCTAAAGGAGGCTAATGTTGGGCTATAAAGGAACTACAGCACGGTCACATGACTTCACGTCACCACCGCTAAGCTAAAGGCGGCTAATGTTGGGCTATAAAGGAACTACAGACTACAGAATTCACCTTATTTAATGTTTTACTGTATGTGTCTGTTGGCTAGCAGCAAACTTTCTGCAGCTCTGTTTAAAATGTCTGGCTGGATAAACGTCAGCCATAAACATGTTGGCAGATTAGCTCTGCAGTGTTAGCTGAACTAATGAATGTTGGAGACCTGACCTTTGTCTTGCAGGTCAATGCACTCCTTGAAGAATGTCTGGCATTAAATTGAACTGTGCTACCAATTATGTCTTTTATTTGGATCTTATTTAGTTGCACTCTTATGGCCGTTATGAAGTTTTCTATTTCAAATGTAACCATACTTTGTATGAGAGGCAATGCACAACAAACATGTCATTAACACCTTGAAAAATATATGAACAAAACAAAAAAGCCTGTAAAAGCCCTATAAGGTAATTTGGGTGCGTGTTTATATTTTGTTGTGTGCTGCGCAGCAGGAGGAGGCCCAGTTTAACTGAAGGCAAAACATCCATCAAAGTGAAAAGGCTCCCTGTCCCTTGGCGTACAGTAGTAATCATTTTAAGAGACGCTGTGACTTTATAGGGGAAATAGCACTTAGAGAAATAAGCTTTGATGTGTATTATTGGTTACACACATTGGTACACACACACATACACACACACACACACACACACACACACACACACACACACACACACACACACACACACACACCTGTTTAAAATCCTGTGCAACATTAGAGAAATACACTAAGTGCTTTTTAGATGAATCTGTTTCAGCTTGTGTACTGCTCCTTCATTTTTAGACCTAACTCAGAAATGAGTCAGCATTCAACCACTCCCTGTTCCGTTGGCTGGAAGTCAATGATTTTCTGAGCGTGTTTTTAGTTGTTAGCCTGAAATATGGTCTTTGGTGAACACAAGCTGAAGAGATGTTTACGTTTTGTTCTACGACATAAAACACCTTAGCTTAGCGGTGGTGACGTGAAGTCATGTGACCGTACTGTAGTTCCTTTATAGCCCAACGTTAGCTTTTTACTTTAGAAATCATAAAGTGGTGTTAATATGTGGAGATTATCCTGCTGGAAAAAATAAAATAAAAAATGATTTGACACCCAAACAATTCAATCCCATTGGATTGGAACTTCTGGGTCGGCCTATAAAAATAGTTTATCACTGCACCACTGTATACCCAAACAAAGTAATGTTTTTGAGTGTATAACGTGGCACAGAGAAGGACATAAAACCACAATGGTATTCGTACAAAATGATAATGTTGTTCCTTAACTTTAAGTGCAGATAAGTGATTAATGGTCTTTCAGATCTCAACCAAGCAGCAATTGAGAAGAAAAAAACATAATTGTAGCTCCTTGTGAAACACTCAAATATACAGAGAGACTACTGCCACGTTTACAGAGAAAGAGAGAGAGGAGGGGTGAGGGGAAGCAGACAGAAAAGGGTGTGAGAGGAGAGAGGGGGAGAATAAAAGTAAATAAACAGGGAGGATAAGTGATGTGGGAGGAGGGAAATGTCTCACATCCTATTCTGGTGGGAAGTAGTGGAGTACAAATACTTGGTTGCTCTTAAGTACATTTTTCTGGTATCATCAGTACTTTACTACACTGCTTATTTTTCTGACTACTTTTTACTTTGACTTCTTACATTTTGAACACAAATACCTGTACTTTCTACTTCTTACATGTTGAACTCAAATACCTGTATTTTCTACTTCTTACATGTTGAACTCAAATACCTGTACTTTCTACTTCTTACATGTTGAACCCAAATACCTGTACTTTCTACTTCTTACATGTTGAAACCAAATACCTGTACTTTCTACTTCTTACATGTTGAACACAAATACCTGTACTTTCTACTTCTTACATGTTGAAACCAAATACCTGTACTTTCTACTTCTTACATTTTGAACACAAATACCTGTACTTTCTACTTCTTACATGTTGAACTCAAATACCTGTACTTTCTACTTCTTACATGTTGAACTCAAATACCTGTACTTTCTACTTCTTACATGTTGAACCCAAATACCTGTACTTTCTACTTCTTACATGTTGAACCCAAATACCTGTACTTTCTACTTCTTACATGTTGAACACAAATACCTGTACTTTCTACTTCTTACATGTTGAAACCAAATACCTGTACTTTCTACTTCTTACATTTTGAACACAAATACCTGTACTTTCTACTTCTTACATGTTGAACTCAAATACCTGTACTTTCTACTTCTTACATGTTGAACCCAAATACCTGTACTTTCTACTTCTTACATGTTGAACCCAAATACCTGTACTTTCTACTTCTTACATGTTGAACACAAATACCTGTACTTTCTACTTCTTACATGTTGAAACCAAATACCTGTACTTTCTACTTCTTACATGTTGAACACAAATACCTGTACTTTCTACTTCTTACATGTTGAACACAAATACCTGTACTTTCTATTTCTTACATGTTGAACACAAATAACTGTACTTTCTACTTCTTACATGTTGAACTCAAATACCTGTACTTTCTACTTCTTACATGTTGAACACAAATACCTGTACTTTCTACTTCTTACATGTTGAACCCAAATACCTGTACTTTCTACTTCTTACATGTTGAACACAAATACCTGTACTTTCTACTTCTTACATGTTGAAACCAAATACCTGTACTTTCTACTTCTTACATGTTGAACACAAATACCTGTACTTTCTACTTCTTACATGTTGAACCCAAATACCTGTACTTTCTACTTCTTACATGTTGAACACAAATACCTGTACTTTCTACTTCTTACATGTTGAACACAAATACCTGTACTTTCTACTTCTTACATGTTGAACACAAATACCTGTACTTTCTACTTCTTACATGTTGAACCCAAATACCTGTACTTTCTACTTCTTACATGTTGAACACAAATACCTGTACTTTCTACTTCTTACATGTTGAACCCAAATACCTGTACTTTCTACTTCTCACATGTTGAACACAAATACCTGTACTTTCTACTTCTTACATGTTGAACTCAAATACCTGTACTTTCTACTTCTTACATGTTGAACTCAAATACCTGTACTTTCTACTTCTTACATGTTGAACACAAATACCTGTACTTTCTACTTCTCTCATTTTCCAAACAGCTGGTTCCTTTAGTCTGAATGTGTGTTTGATGCGTGATCATTATTCTTTAGAGTCATTGCGTGCCTATTGATTTGAACATGATCCGTGTATCCATCATTTCCTGGTCTTCTCTAAAGAAGAGGGACCAATGGAAACGTTGTCATGTTGCCGTTGTTCAGCATGGAAACATTCATTAGCTAACAATGACATCATTGTTCTATTAATATAAAGGGAGGTCAGGTACTCTTTAAAACAGCTGCTAGTTATGGGTACTTTTTACTGAAGTACAATTCAAAGCCTCTTTACTTTGACTTGAGTAAAGAAGTTTAGTCAGTACTTCTACTTTCACCAGAGTATTTTTCAACAGGACTTTCTACTTGAGTAAAGGATGTGTGTACTGTTGCCATCTTGTTCTTCCTCCTTTTCTCTCCATCATCGGCTGGATTTGCAGACAGAATGGAAAATGCCACGTTGCCACTTCTTTTTTTCATTTCTCCCCTCCTTCCCTCCCTCCGCTCATCCAGCTGTTGTTTTCATCAGCTCTGCACTGTGGGAACAGACAGAAGCAATCGAATTATGCATGAAAGTGCATGAAAGAGAAGAGTGAGCAGTGGCGGCTGGTGGAAAATATTTTAGGTAGGGCTGTGTAAATGGTGACCAAACAATACTAGGGGGGTCCGGGGGGATGCTCCCCCCGGTAATCTTTTTTGAGAAAAGACCCCTTAAATTAGGACTTCTGGTGATGTTAGAGGGGGGGGGGGAGACTGATCAATACCTCCATAACCTTCAGTGTGGTTAGCTATGAAACACCGTGTCCTGGACATAGTTTCTACAGTAAACTGTGCAACAGTACAGCAGGCCCACACAAACTGCAGAACACCGGGGCTTTGGGAACACTCAAATGATTTAATTCCCATTTAACCTGTTAAGGAGCTTTTCCCCCCATTTTGTTTCTCAGGAAACTGTGTCTCAGGGCTTCTTAAAATGTAATAAACTATTCATGTGTCATATTAATTTAACAGGAAGAAACTCAGCTAACTTATTATATGAACCATGTTTACCGAAACAAAACACAAGTCTCACAAGAAGCGTCTAAATGAGCCCTGAGCGAAAAAATGCTAACGCACTCTAGGTATAAATCAATCGATGTACTTATCCGATATGCACAAACAAGTTTAGCTAACAAGCTGAGATTCCACAGATTCTAGAAATATAAGTATCATCACTGAGCGATCAGAACATATGACAGGGGAAGCAAATACAGACATCACACGACGGAGCTTTAGGTAGCAAAACACGGAGCTATGCTCACCTTTTGCTGTTATTCTGATCAAAAACGAGAAAAACGCGGCTGAAGGTTAATCCATAGGTTAATCCAATGTGTCTGTCACTTTGAAAAATTATTGATAATCCATAATACCATTTTTATGTCAAAAACTGAGTTTTCATTAGCTGCTAATGATAGCTTCCAGAGTGAATGACAGCTTCCTGTTTTGTCCAAACAACTCACAGACTGCACCGGGCGCTGACGTAGGCGCCCCTGTGACCATCAGATTTGACGACGCTGATTGGCTGAAATTATGTTTTGGCGGCATAGTTTAAAGATAGCAACAGTCAGCTGCTAGTGGCTGCTGCTGCACTGGTTGAGGGCTCCTCTCTTAGCGCCCAGACGAGAGAGGGTAATGATACCAGGCAGGAAACATGTGACTTATCAGTAACTTTAGACATCGTAACACAATTTTAAACGATATTTTATTGTAGGTTATACATTTTATTGATACCAATTATATAATATTTACCTTGTTCATTAAAAACAAAAATAATTTTTTTTTTTTTAAATATATATTTTTTTCTATTTTTCATGTGAGAAGAGTTGGGGCGGCACCGCTAGCGCCCCTATGGGCCGGCCGTCACTGACCCCCAGTTTCCACCGGGTCCATCTGCGCCGCGGCGGTCGTAAGGATCGCGGCCACTCTAGTCAATGGGTGCTATTCCACCACACGCGCCACATGATGTTCAGGTGTATATCAGTATGTAGTGTCTCTACTTTAAAGAGTCCTCTCCTGCTGATGTTCAGGTGTATATCAGTATGTAGTGTCTCTACTTTAAAGAGTCCTCTCCTGCTGATGTTCAGGTGTATATCAGTATGTAGTGTCTCTACTTTAAAGAGTCATCTCCTGCTGATGTTCAGGTGTATATCAGTATGTAGTGTCTCTACTTTAAAGAGTCCTCTCCTGCTGATGTTCAGGTGTATATCAGTAGTGTCTCTACTTTAAAGAGTCCTCTCCTGCTGATGTTCAGGTGTATATCAGTATGTAGTCTCTCTACTTTAAAGAGTCCTCTCCTGCTGATGTTCAGGTGTATATCAGTATGTAGTGTCTCTACTTTAAAGAGTCCTCTCCTGCTGATGTTCAGGTGTATATCAGTATGTAGTCTCTCTACTTTAAAGAGTCCTCTCCTGCTGATGTTCAGGTGTATATCAGTATGTAGTCTCTCTACTTTAAAGAGTCCTCTCCTGCTGATGTTCAGGTGTATATCAGTATGTACTGTCTCTACTTTAAAGAGTCCTCTCCTGCTGATGTTCAGGTGTATATCAGTATGTAGTGTCTCTACTTTAAAGAGTCCTCTCCTGCTGATGTTCAGGTGTATATCAGTATGTAGTCACTCTACTTTAAAGAGTCCTCTCCTGCTGATGTTCAGGTGTATATCAGTATGTAGTCACTCTACTTTAAAGAGTCCTCTCCTGCTGATGTTCAGGTGTATATCAAGAATAGATTAATACAAAACAAAATACAAAAAAGATGTTCGGATGAAGAGTTACTGTGAGCTCCCCTGAGGACTGAAGGCTTCCCTGGGTTCAGTCTTACAGGAACTCAGGCAAATGGATATGAGTGATGGAGTAAAAATGCAAGACTCAGAGTCTAGTCATCATAAGACTTCCACTGACACATACTGAATACATGAAGCCTTTACATTTATTTAATCACATTTTTATTTATTTTTATTTATTTACAATATATTTTATTATTTTGTATCCCCCTGCGTTGTCCAACACATATCAAGCTAGCTCAAGGAAATCGTGGTTTAGGTTAAAATAAATAAGGAATTTCCTCTAACCACAAAACTGATTCCCCTCCAGCTCCATGACTGCCGTCCGGTCTCAGCTTGACCTCTGACCTTTGACCTCTAAAAGTAGGAATATAGAAGTGAAACAGAGGGTCTCGGGGTCAGAGAGGTGAACATCAAAGACTTTCTCCTTAAATTAGAGACCCATGAACTGCTGTCTCCTGCAGGGTATGTTTGTTTTCAACATAAAACCTCTACTTCCTATTCTGGAAGTTGCGTGACGTCTTTATGGCCGCAATAACGTAAATGTGTGGCTTCAATACTGCTGTCTGTGATCCAGTCTAATTCCCTAAATCAGTGTGGATGTATTCAGGATTTAACATCCCAAAATACAGTAAACATGTCTAATTTGGCACGAGTGGTAGTTGTTGTAATAAATATGAAGTAAAACATAACTTTGTGATTGATAAAAACACATAAAACCAAAAACACAGGACTGAATAAAACAAGAATCAATAAAACATCAATAAAACATCAATAAAATAACAATTAAAATACATTTTTAAATAGGTGAGTCTCTCTACCTTTCACTATATCATACAATACTGTAACGTCATGCACTTTATCTCCCCTTGGCCCTTTCTGGTTGGATGCAAACTGCAATAATCTCCCAGTTTACGACAAGATACGATACGGTAATACTTTAATGGTCACAACAAGTCTGAAATGTGACTTGCATCAAAGCAGCTCCATGTGTAACATCAACAGACAGATATCAAGACACAATACATGAAGAACAAACAACAAACATTGAACATACAATCAGTGAGAGACAACCTGCTCAAAGAGCCTTCAACTGATCTGGATTCTAACATTTCGTTGTACTTTAAAGGTCACCTATTATGCAAAATCCACTTCCTCATGTCTCTTCTACATCAACATGTGTCCCCTCTTCTTCATGTCTCTTCTACATCAACATGTGTCCCCTCTTCTCCATGTCTCTTCTACATCAACATGTGTCCCCTCTTCTTCATGTCTCTTCTACATCAACATGTGTCCCCTCTTCTTCATGTCTCTTCTACATCAACATGTGTCCCCTCTTCTTCATGTCTCTTCTACATCAACATGTGTCCCCTCTTCTTCATGTCTCTTCTACATCAACATGTGTCCCCTCTTCTCCATGTCTCTTCTTCATCAACATGTGTCCCCTCTTCTTCATGTCTCTTCTACATCAACATGTGTCCCCTCTTCTTCATGTCTCTTCTACATCAACATGTGTCCCCTCTTCTTCATGTCTCTTCTACATCAACATGTGTCCCCTCTTCCTCATGTCTCTTCTACATCAACATGTGTCCCCTCTTCTCCATGTCTCTTCTACATCAACATGTGTCCCCTCTTCTTCATGTCTCTTCTACATCAACATGTGTCCCCTCTTCTTCATGTTTCTTCTACATCAACATGTGTCCCCTCTTCTTCATGTCTCTTCTACATCAACATGTGTCCCCTCTTCTTCATGTCTCTTCTACATCAACATGTGTCCCCTCTTCTTCATGTCTCTTCTACATCAACATGTGTCCCCTCTTCCTCATGTCTCTTCTACATCAACATGTGTCCCCTCTTCTTCATGTCTCTTCTACATCAACATGTGTCCCCTCTTCTTCATGTCTCTTCTACATCAACATGTGTCCCCTCTTCCTCATGTCTCTTCTACATCAACATGTGTCCCCTCTTCTCCATGTCTCTTCTACATCAACATGTGTCCCCTCTTCTTCATGTCTCTTCTACATCAACATGTGTCCCCTCTTCTTCATGTCTCTTCTACATCAACATGTGTCCCCTCTTCCTCATGTCTCTTCTACATCAACATGTGTCCCCTCTTCTTCATGTCTCTTCTACATCAACATGTGTCCCCTCTTCTTCATGTCTCTTCTACATCAACATGTGTCCCCTCTTCTTCATGTCTCTTCTACATCAACATGTGTCCCCTCTTCTTCATGTCCTCTTCTACATCAACATGTGTCCCCTCTTCTTCATGTCTCTTCTACATCAACATGTGTCCCCTCTTCTTCATGTCTCTTCTACATCAACATGTGTCCCCTCTTCTTCATGTCTCTTCTACATCAACATGTGTCCCCTCTTCTTCATGTCTCTTCTACATCAACATGTGTCCCCTCTTCTTCATGTCTCTTCTACATCAACATGTGTCCCCTCTTCTTCATGTCTCTTCTACATCAACATGTGTCCCCTCTGTGGAAAGAGACTCTGAAAGTTTCAGGAACAAAGATTCTCTCTCTTTTTGATCCATTTCTATAAAAACCTGTCTGAAAATGAGCCGATCAGATTTTGGTCACTTTATGATGTCATTACGATGTTTTGTCTTGTGTAACCATTAGCCAATCAGCAACCAAGGTAACCCCCCCCCCAACCTTATCACCTGAATCTCCTCCTAGAGCTCCATTGAGTTCTTTGTAACCAAATCTCTCTCAGAGGGGCGTGGGGGGGGGCTCCTTATTTTCATCTAAAGTAACAGACAGAGAATCAGCACTTTGGAAACAGGGCTGAAACAGAGGGGCTTATGGGTAATGCTGCAATGATCTGTTTGTGTTTCAGCCAATCAGAGACAGGTTCTGGATATATCTGAGACCTGTGATATATTGATGAACAACAGTATAATAGGGGAACTTTAAACAATAACCATAAAGTTGAATCTGATCTATTTAAAAATTGGCTATAACATGCTTATCTTTTCCTAACTTTTACTTGTTAGACTCTTTTATCCAAAGCGACTTACATACTCAATACTGTGGACAATCCCCACAGGAGCAATTTGGGGTGAAATGTCTCAGGGACACAACGACATGCTGACTGCAGTGGGGTTTGAACCTGTGCTCCCCTGATCCAAATACCAACGCTTATCCACTGCGCCACACGTCTCCTGTATCATACATCCAGTGAAAAAACGTATTGGAAAACTTTCTAACTGCAGTTTCCAGTGCATTCTCTGAGACATTAGACCACTCCCCCCAGAGTAGAGGGAGAGAGAGAACGTGGGAGTAATGGGAGGGGGGGAGTAATGGAGGGGAATGTGTCTGAAACTGGGACGTCCCACTGGTAATGTCTTCTGAGTGAACAGTTGAAGCTCTTAGATCGCCCTGAACTCTGAACACTGCTGACTTCTTCTCTGCAAAGCTAACGGTAAGAGCGCTCACTCTGCAACACATCTACAGACACTTTTAGTTTAGTTTTTCATCACTCTGTGGAAACACTTTAGTAAGTGCTGTACAGGGAACACAAACAATATAGAATAATACAATAGGATAACAACAAGATAACAAGCACAATAACTACAAACATATACAAACACAATAACATATTACATAGATAGAACTGCAAGTTCTAACCCTGACCCCAGGTTTACTTTTTGGGGGATTTCTCTTCTGGAAAACAACCTTTTTTATATATTATTTTGAGGTATTTGTTGCCCTTAAATGACATATATTTGTCAGTTGCAATCAAGTAAACAATCACATGTCTTGGTCAGTTGCATGAAATCAAGTAAAAGTCTGACCAAAGCCAAATCCAATCTTTTCTTGCTGCAAACTCAACGCTGAATGCAACGGATTATCCAGCATTTCTGTCCGTGGTGATTTCCAATCGTCCACCTGGTTTAACTTATTCTTAAATGACTGACATCTGGTTTAACGAGCACCTCAGAGAGCGATCCGCCTCTGTCATTACGTCCAAAACAGCTGCGAGGGAAATCACGCCCTGCAGGTAATCAAGCTGCCATTATGTGCCACATCGACAAATAGAGGAGGGGGAGGAGGCGGTGGGGTTCATGCTTTGGGGGGAGGAGGGTGAATCAGACAGAGACTCATATACTGCTTTATTTGAGTTGATCATCAGCTGAAGAAACTGCTGCTGTTTCTTTGTTTTTGAGCATTTGGATGTTTTTGTTCACCCTTTCTAGACGGTTAACTTCAATGAAAGTGAAATAACTGAAGAAAAAATAATAAATAAATCCATAAACACAAGTGGAAAGACGATTGGGTTGATGTGCCGCTTTATTGATCTTGCTTTGAGTTGATTATAGCGGTCAAACAATGACAGTTTTTGAGAATTTCCTAGTTTTTCTTAATGCTTTCTGCAGGGTTTCGTAACTGATGGAGAAATAGTCAAAGAAAGACATACAATAAGAGAGGGAAGAAGATTGCGTGTGCATGGGATTCCAACAACGAGCAATAGGAGTGTTTTTTCTCCCACAAATATCTCCCTCCCGGTGACTCCCCGCTCTCTCTCATTACTCCCGTGCTCAGGAATGTGTGTTTCCATGGGAATCGGTTACCAGCTGTTTCAGGCTCGCTGCTCGTTAGTTCAGAAGGCATCAAGTGTCCGGACGTCACTTTTAAGCTCAGCCACGGGGAAAAGGGATTTGCTGACAAGAACGAGGAGAACAATTCCTGCTTTGGGGCCTTTTTTCTGAACGTTTGTGCCTTTTAGTTTTAAGAAAAATGTTAATCTGACAGCAGACGAAGTGTCAAGAGTTTGTGTTTGTGCCTTTTTCCTGTTTCAACATGACAACACCAAGCACAAGCTGCATAGAGAAATGGATTTTACAGTTTCTTTCTAGCTTCAATCTCATCCAGCACTTCTAGGAGCCAGAGCTAATTTGTTTTGCGACCCACAAAAGCTCAAATAGTGGCAGAATTTGAGCAAATATCTGCAAATATTGGTGAATTAAGGGTAGGGTGTGTCAATGAGTAAAAAACACGACTTCCTGAACTTGCTTTGGAAGGTTCTCCACCCCAAAAACCTAATTAATGATAAGTTAAAAGACAAAAAGCTAAGTTTTAAGTCCTTATCCTTTTAGATCTGATTATATTCAACCTTATCGTAATCGCCCGTCCAACCAGAAACTGCAATGAGTCGATATTTGGGTGTTTGAGCTTCTTTGATTTGCAGAAGTCTTTTGTTTTGTATTCATCTGCTGAAGTAAGGACGTTTCTCTGACCTCTAATTGAAGAGTTTCAACACATGGGAAACAAATCCCCGTTAAAGCCTCCTGAGAAAGGACTTTAAAGTCAAGGGTCCATGTTGACATCTTTTCCTGAGTTGTTGTGCATTAATGCCAAAAGTCTTCTTGTTCCAACCCTTTATTATCAGTGCCATATGATGCTTGAATTGCGTAACATATTTCAATCCGAGACACTTTGTTTACTCAAGTTTGAAAATATGGAAATACTCGATCTTTGGAAACGAGCATTTTAAGTAATTATGTCACTACTAGTAATTAAGTGTCTTGAGTCCAATCTGAGGCGCCTCAAAAACTCATTAGACCTTTTATTTCCCACGCTTCACACTGAATGATATGTTTGAAAGACTGCTTCAGAAAGAAAAGTGGTGTTATCTCCGTCTTTTGATTCTAGATCAGATTGTTTTTTTTCTCCCGCCTTTCAAGGAAGACTGGAGGACAAAACGTGTCTGCTTTGGTTTGATTGAGGTAGAGAAAAGACTGCCTAATTGTTGAGGTGGCAGGTCTGGACCGAGGAGGAGGGGGGAGGAGGAGGAGGAGGGAGGAAGGGGAGGGGGAGCTGAGGATTCTGGGAAATACCGTGCCAGCTTGGCAATCTCCAGAAAAACTCTAATCCCCCGACAGGAAGTTAGGATTGCGCTGCCGTCCGAACTTGATGTGGAGAAGAAGAATGTGGAGTGTGAAGAGAAAGGGGACATGACATCGAAAACACTTTATAACAGATATTAATATAAAATAGCTGAAGTTGTGAGCCAAAAGTGAAGAAGGTGGAAAGACTGACTAAATGAGAGGGAAGCTAAAGGTGACTCAGTCCAGTTCAGTTGGAAAACTCTCAGTGGCTGTTTGTGTTAGACATCACATCACAACTTCACAGTTCTTCTATATATTTCAAGCCAGAGCTTTGAAAACACATCACTTCCTGTGTGGAAGTTGGAAGTGAACACACAGCTGCATTTATATAACTAGTTTATGGTTGCATTTTCGTTTACACACTGACTTGCTGGCTGTCTGCCATACTGACTTCATACAGATGATGACGTTAAGCCTCTCACTGTTTACATACAACAAGAAGACAGACACAGGTCGCTGGAGAGGACAAAATAAAGGCAAACCACAGATTTGAGACTCTGAATGATAACATCTAAGCAGAAAAATGTGCGTCGAATCATTTAATCATAGCATAGAGGCAGAGGACGTCTGATAGCATGAGCATCAAGGTGTACAAATAGTTGTTTCATACTTTTAGCAGTTATAACAACAAGGTTAAGACACGATAAAACTAGAAAGACACATGGAGAGCGCCGACTTACGCCAATGCTGTTTCCATTTGTGGAAAATAACATGATTTTCTGCCTTGCTGTTGGGATCCGCTCCAAAATGAAATACTTGGTTTGGGTTGACACACCCTTCCACCAAGTTGAATGTAAATCAGTCAGGACCTAATCCTGCTGACAAACCAACCAAAACAATCAAAACAAACTCTTAAGATCTTTTGAAGCAACAAAACCATATTTCCAACCTTAAGCCACACTACAGAACTCAGAGAAAGGATAGAAAGACTAATATCTTTGAGGTAAACTGGCTCGGAGCAGAACGTTTTTCACCCTAAAGTGTGAGATTCTTTGAAAGAAAGCAATGAGAAAGGAAAGGGGGAAGGGAGTCAACTCAGGTTACATATATCCTGACTTCGTGTTCCCTTTAAAACGCTCGTCTACTATCCTCTTCTGGCTTGGCTCTTTGTGCTCAGTTTCCTACATGGTAGGGATGGCTGGTGGTCTCTGAAGCTGCTCTTTGTATAGGAGATGTAAGGGGTTTCCCTCTGAACTCTGCAGGGACAGACTGAATATGGCAGGTGTCTTGTTGCCAGTTGAGGCAGGCTTCATTCATTGTTCATCCGTACGCCTTTGAAAAGTAAACGCACTATTATGTGAGTATAATCCAGACATGCAGGTGTGCCTCTAAGGAACAGGTGGCCCTCAGTTTGAGCAAATATCTGCAATATTGGTGTTTAAAACTGAATTCAGAAGAGAATTAAGGGTGGGGTGTGTCAATGAGTAAAAGAACAAGACTTTCCGAACCTGCTTTGGAAGTTTCTCCACCCCAAAAACTCAATTAATGATAGGTTAAAAGACACAATGCTCATCCATTAGATTGGATTAGATTCAACTTCATTGTCATTGCACACACTACGAGGAAATGCAATTTGCATCCAACCAGAAACTGCATAGAGATATAATGAGATAAGGAAGTAGAATAAAAAACAACGAAGTCCATGTAGGAAAACGGTCTGAATAGAGCAAACAATCACAGGACTTTCACCCAGAACACCTCCATTGAACATCGAGTTATTAGCTATTACGCCATATAAGCAAGTTACGTAACAAACGTACTTCTTTAATCCAAACCAAGATCTTCTCCTGAAGCTAACCAAGAAGTTTTGTAGTCATCCCACGTTCTGAACATTGATTGCTTGTGTTGATGGAAATGTGTAGAAGTACTCAAGAAACACTCCAACATAACTTTCCGTTATATATCGTACAAATACTGTAAGTGGGCTTTTGAAGGATGCAGCTTGAATTGAAGGATGTTCAATAGTTGCTACAGGTTGTTAAGATAACCCTACAATTCAATTGGGCAATAACTTTTTACTGGTTTACATTTTCTGAGCCCTTTTTTAGAAAGTCTTTACAGCCAAACTAAGATCTCTTGACATTGTTTCTAGCACCTGTTTGGCCTCCTGTTAGGTCCCAAAAATATCACTCCACCAATAAAAAAACCAAATGGTCTAGAAGAGTTTCCTTTCCCAACTAGTTGTTTTGTCAAACCACCGTAATAGACGTGCTTTGACAGAAAGACGTAAAGAAAACCCTGGTTGGCTCAACTTCTTGGAAAATCAACCCAACTACAGTAAAATACTTCAAAACCATTCTCTGATAATAACTTCACATTTTGTGTGAGTTTCAGTCCTTCTTTGGGTTAGAAAAACAGAGGAGTCTATAGTGCCTTAAGAAGGAATTTCATAAGCTACAAGATTCCTCCACCATGAAAAAAACCGTCCGTCTACAGAGCCCAACACAGACAGAGGAAATCACTGTCTCTTCTCAGTCTTTACTTACTTAGATATTGGCCTCTCCACAGCCCTTAGCATGCCAGTGTTGTTTGTCTGCACTGTTTGCTGGCACACAGACTGCTACAGGTTGTTTTTCCAGGCCTTCATACCCGCCTGTTATGTCACCTAGGCGAGGAAGAAAGAATTCCTCTAAATCTGCTGCCTGCAGGAGCATGAGAAGCAGAAAGTGAGAAAGTGAGGGAGATATCTGTGTGAGCGGCACTGAGCAGGTTGTTTTCCTCCATAGCGAGTTTACCCTTGCTTACCTAAATAACCTAATTAAATATATTTGAGGCCCCCTTTAAGAGCCTGAAAGTTTCCCTCTTAGCCTCGGCCCTGTTTGATTATGAGAGCAGCTTTCAAATCAAATAATTAGATGTGCTGTTACGTCAGTCCGTCCTTCCTCTTCTTCCTTCGGACATCAAGTACCTCTAGTTTGTTTGCAGGTGACCTCCTCTCTTTGCGATCTGCTTCCAGTCAGACACGCTATTTTGTATTTTGTGTGTCAGAAATCCCTTTAACGAAACTTCCCGTCAGCAGAACACCTTTTCTTTTTGTAGTACAGAGATGTTTCCTTGTGTGCAGGTTATTTGGAGGCGTCAGGATCTTCGTCCTCTGCCAGGGTTTTCTGTATTTTTCCACGTCTAAGCCGTAACTCATGACTTCTAGTCCTGCAAATCCACGAAACAGTGGTGACCGTTGTCTTACCTTGAATCTGAATTTACAAACTGACGGATTTGTACTTTCCTTTGACAGATGCTTCAATAATCGTGTTGGTTTTTATCACCGTCTTCCTAAATTAGACCTCAGAAGACACACTTAAAAGCAGATCTTGTTCTGTTTAAGCCACCTTTCCTCTCAATGATCTTGGTTTCTTCCAACATCTCAGGCACCAACACCCACATTTCTACATCAAAACATCCGCGCAGATCCTTGATGTGAGATATAACTAATCAAAGAAACCCCCGGAAATTAAAGAAAAAAGTTGGACATAGAACAACGATAATTTAGCCTTCAAAATAAAAACCTTAAATCTCCTAGAATCTTCAAGACATTGGTTTTCTAATTGATCCTGACAAAAAATAGTGATTTCAAACAAATAAATTCAGCCTCGGAGATTAATTGGATTTGTTGGTATTAGCGTCCAACACATGCTTGCTTTACATCAATTACAAAACTCAAATTTGTACCTTATAAGCCAAAATGTCTATCTGTAGTCGTGTTGTGATGACAATACTTGCACAAACTTGCTCTCAAGAAAGAATGCTACATCTTATATAACTGGATAACACATCTGAACATGCTCTTTGGCCGTTTTGAAGGTGTCAACATAAGAAAAAAATGCACCTTGAGGCAAATATCTTTCCTTGTTGTCCAAATGATGGAAAAATCTTTTGTCACTGCAGGGTTTGTGAAGCGTGTCGACACGTCATATCACGACTATATGCAAACTTTACCCTTTTCACTGACTCTGTCCAAACATGTTGCTCCATTGAGGCGTGTGAGGAGGCCCTCAAAAGTCACGTTTAGTTTTCCTCAAGGCGATGTCTTAAGAGCGTTGGCATTCACCATCTGCTGCACATGTTGAAGCAAAAAGAAGAATTTTTTTCTAATGTAACGTGGCCAACAGGTGCACACGGTACACAAAACTTCCATTAGGAGAAAATTAAATAAATGAAACGCTGCAAGAAGCCACCAGGGGACACTAAAGAGTGACGCACACAGCTGGGAGACAAGGGGACAATAAAGAGTGACGCACACAGCTGGGAGACAAGGGGACACTAAAGAGTGACGCACACAGCTGGGAGACCAGGGGACACTAAAGAGTGACGCACACAGCTGGGAGACCAGGGGACACTAAAGAGTGACGCACACAGCTGGGAGACCAGAGAGGCTTCTCAATACTCAAATTTCCCCTCTACGACTCCTCGGTCCTCCGGTAGTGACCCGGAAATGAATTTCAGCGCGCCATTTTGAAGGACATCTCATTTCTCTAAATGCACACCGAGGACCGAGGATCGAGCATCGAGGAGGCTCTCTGGAGGAGCTCTAACCGAGGATACACTGATGGTTCCTCCACGGCTCCTCCACGGATGCATTTCCGGGAACGGTGGAGGCGTGACGCACGGCCGGACTTATCTCAGCCAATGACAGCTCTGCATGCATCCCCTGGATATTATTTTAGAAACTGCTTTCATCACGTTGCGATGTTTCCAGAGAGAACAGCTGTAAGGTCCGTGCAGAAAGCAGAGCACTGTGTATAATATATATCACTCAGTATAACAGGCCTACTCTCTTTATTTGCTTTAGTTTAGTAGATATCTACAAACAAAGAGTCGATATTTTTCTAAGACCATTGCTTCACATAATAAAATACACAACGGCTTATGCTTTAGGAGCTGTAGGTGTGTGTGGTACAGTGTGTAGGTGTGTGTTGTACAGTGCGTAAATACGGTGGACAGACGGGTCTCAGTTGGTTTGGTGTCCTCTGCTTACTTTTAATAGGCCTACTTGTAAATACAACTTTTGGCCCGTAATTTCAATTCCCCATTTCAGCGACCAGAGAGAGGAGGGGATATATCCAGTCTCTGATTGTGTTACGTTATTATGAGAGTGCTCTCATACTTTAAATTGTATATATTTATATAAATATATTTGTGTGTGTGTGTCCGCATCTGTAGCCTGTTATTGTCTCATTATACCGCACTCTCAATGAATTCAAAGTAAATATGTGGGGGAACAATGTTCAGCTGATCTAACAGAGATACAGCGCTATGACAAAACATTCGACAGCTGATGCAGCTGTTGCCACGTAATAATGAACGGACGTCTCTTTAAAATGACCGCTCAGAGGAGAGGAGTTCTCATTTCTTTAAACGTCTGCTGCTTCCCCTCCTCTCTCCTCGGTTCCCCTCCTCGGTTCTGCTCGCATCTCCTGTGGGCGGGTCTAAGTCTCGAGGAGGGGAACCGAGGAGGGGAAATTTGAGTATTGAGAAGCCTCTCTAGAGACACTAAAGAGTGACGCACACAGCTGGGAGACCAGGGGACACTAAAGAGTGACGCACACAGCTGGGAGACCAGGGGACAGTAAAAAGTGACGCACACAGCTGGGAGACCAGGGGACAGTAAAAAGTGACGCACACAGCTGGGAGACCAGGGGACACTAAAGAGTGACGCACACAGCTGGGAGACCAGGGGACACTAAAGAGTGACGCACACAGCTGGGAGACAAGGGGACACTAAAAAGTGACGCACACAGTTGGGAGACCAGGGGACACTAAAGAGTGACGCACACAGCTGGGAGACCAGGGGACACTAAAGAGTGACGCACACAGCTGGGAGACCAGGGGACACTAAAGAGTGACGCACACAGCTGGGAGACCATGGGACACTAAAGAGTGACGCACACAGCTGGAGACCAGGGGACACTAAAGAGTGACGCACACAGCTGGGAGACCAGGGGACAGTAAAAAGTGACGCGCACAGCTGGGAGACCAGGGGACACTAAAGAGTGACGGACACAGCTGGGAGACCAGGGGACACTAAAGAGTGACGCACACAGCTGGGAGACCAGGGGACACTAAAAAGTGACGCACACAGCTGGTATGGAGCGCTTGGTGACGTTCAGGATTATAAAGCTGAACAACTGTCTCTGTTCAGAGTGAGTCTGTCTCATAACTCTAAGTGTTTGTCAGTATTCTGAAATGACTACGTTAGCTACGTTAGCTAGCTAGCTTACAGCAGATCTGCAGTAACATCAGAAGGAGTCATGTGATCACATTGTTAAAATAAAACCATAAAACATTTTAGGTACGTTTCCAAAAACAGAGACAGTTGATCAGCGCTGCGCATGTTTCCTCAAGTTGGTGAAGATGTCTCTTAATCTTATGTGTTTTGGCACATTTGTGTTTTTATATTTGCATCGTTTTTGAAAGTACAGTGTGTAGTATTTTTGGCCGTTGAAGCGCATTTACACCTGCTGGCCACCGTAGCCTACTGTTGTTATAAGAGAAAGTTGAACTGCCATAGTATTGTTTTTTTATCGCTGCCTTCGATCTCCTGCAGTGTGCACACTTTGTCTGCCCTCTTGCCTTGCATGAGGAATTTACTTTGCAACAGAAACAAAAAACAAGAGATAGATAGATTCTGCTTTTGTGAGCCAGCTCTATTTTATATCTCGGCAAACGATGCAAAAACACGAGTTGAATGAAATCACAGGGAGGACTTTGATCTCTACAGTCTACATTTGAACTCACTCCTTCATACCGCACATCCTTTCATGTCAGAGATCGTTTCGGGATGTCTGGGTGGAGCAGCTCACTTGCATAGAGGTGGAGAGGAAGATAACTAAAATGGAGAGAGAGAGGGAGGAAGACCAAGCAATGTCACGCTCCATTACCGAACAAAGAAGCCCTTATTTAGTGCTTCAGACGAGACGTGATAAAGGATGAGAAGCAGGATGGAGGAAGAGTTTCCAACAGACATCAGATGAGATGAGAGGAGGAAAATATAGGGGGACTCTCACAGGAAATGTGTACGTTTCTGTATTAAAATGAGACAGTTATTGAACTATAACGCCACAAGTTACGCAAACCTTTTTAAGGTAAACCTAGATCTACTTTCAAAGCTTACCAAAACGTTTTACTCTCCAAATGTTCTAAACATTGATTGCTTGTATTTTAAAGAGGGGGGAGTGTGTGTAACACTTGGGATTTTAGACTTTGCAGACCATTTACATGCACAGAAACTATACTGTAGCACCACGAAAAAGCAGAAAACGGCCTCACAACACTGAAAAAGGATTCTTAATCATTCAAAAGAAGATATGGATTTTTACTAGCTTGGTTGTAAGATTGTAATAACAATTTATTTTGGACTTTGAGTTACTGTTATCGGTGGAAGAATATGTTCCTCATGTTGAGAAAGTACATGCAAATAGCTTTACTTTGTGTTTATTGACTCGTTTCATCCATATGTGTTCTTTGTTCTCCAGTTTAAAACTAAAGCAAGGTAGAGGACAAGTAGGAATCGCATATTAAACCAAATAGCACTGTTTTATTGTTTTATTTTATAAAATGGCCCATGGAACTGGAACAAGTGTCCAAAAGATGCACATAAAATTGAAAATGTCTGACTTCCTGTTGGGTTTACAATATGCGTCCAAGAGGCTTTTGTGTGCGTCTCACGATGTTACATATGCCTTCCAAAATTCCAGACTTGTAGGTGAGAGGGCAACGAGGGGCTGCTTCTTAACAAATGTGTAAAGCAAGATAGAGGACAAGTAGGAATCGTACATTAAACCAAATAGCACTGTTTCATTGTGGAAGAAAAAGCATGTGATGGGGAAATCTAATATAACCAGCTTGTAGGTGAAGAAGGCCTTTATCCAGTATTGCACAGATGGCCCTCTGAAATCACACATCAGGGTCAGAGTCTTTCATATCTGCGTCAAATGTACAGACTATGTGTTGACCAAATCTGTTTGGGAAGCAATTTCCCCCAAACAGAAGCCCTGTGGAGAAACGACGAGTTAAAGTGTGCGGCCTCAGGTCATGGAAACATTTAAATGAACATAAAGACCTGTTTTCCATCCAAATTGCAGAAAAGTCGACCCTACAGTTTCTGAATCCTAATGGAGTGAGAGATAAAATCCCCGTCAGTGTCTGACTTTTCAACAGCCAGAGGCGATTTCAACACGAGCTGCGAGTAAACAAAGCAAACACTGAGGGTTTGTTTGGGAATCTGGAGAGCGTCCATTAGTATGTAACGGAGAGAGTTTTGTGCTTTGGTTGTTTTTGCAAACAGTTTAGGGACTACTATTAACCCTGGTTCTTATCAAACCCTGATACCGGTTGTTCTCATTTTGTATTTGAGGAAAGAGACTTAAATAGACAATGTATTCAGTTTACATACTAACTTTTGTCTTAAAGATGAGGTATTTTGTCATTCTTGTTGGTAAAAGGAGGTGAAATCAGAAACAGTTGAATATTGTCAATTAAATGCTTGATTTAAAAGCATTTGTGATTCTTGAGCACTGTGGCTAAAAGACCTCAAACTACTATAGTTATAGTAGTTATATATACTTTTCTGCGATAATCCAAAGTCCAATGGAAAAATCCCAATGGACTTTTATCAAGCGAATTCTTGTGTAGCTAACTTTTGGGCTGTTCTACAACAATACGTCATCACTGCATCAGCCAATATCAAAAATAAACAACATCGTTAGCCGCTTTCACACCAAGTACTTTGCGGCACTTAGTCCCCGGTACTTGTTCCCCCCGAACTCTTTAGTCCCTGGAACTGTCCTAGTAGATCGCGTTCTCACCGGAATAAGTTCCCGAGGGTGGATTAGGCAAATGAAGCCGCTGACGTCACTTCTTCTTCTTCTGCTTTGGGTTTACTGGCAGGCCGCAAACATCTTCACGGCGTATACTGCCACCCGCTGTACATGAGGCGTCTGTTCATCTTCCTCAGACATGATGGAGTTGACTGAAGTTGTGGTTTTTGTGCTCATGTTATACAGCTTGGTCTCATCACTCCACCTTAGTCTCTCTCCGTTCGTTGGTGCGCTGGGCTAATGCGAGCAAATAAAATGGCGGCTTCACAAAACATTTCGGAGTTTTACGGGGTGTGGTTTGCAATTAGCCCAGCCAATCAGAAATTGTTAGCGTGGCCGACACCCACGAACCATTTCCTCCTCAGGAAAGTACTACCTCTCTAGCAGGGACGATCTGGGGGCGAACTAGGGACTAGGCCCAGATCCTTTTTGATGTGAATCCAAATCTCCCCCCCCCCCCTATCGGCCTAGTTCGGGGGAAAAGTATTCCGATGTGAAAGCGCTAATTGATTCTTATTGGGTGAAAGCAGGGTGAAAATATTTCCAATACCCAAGGGGGTCCCGACTGAAAAAGTTTGGGAACCACTGTACTACACCAAAGTGATATTGGATATATATTTGTCTGATCCGTGCAATCAAGAACATTTATAGAAACAATCACACTGTACATTTTACATTTATATCCAATCTAATATTTAATATTCCATTCCTCACATACTTAGGTATATATAATATCCTGCTTTATATGTTGTTACTGTACATTTGTGATTCCACATGTATATTTTCTACTTTTTTTTAATGCTATTTTATTTCTATTGAGACGTTTACATTTTGGAATGTTTATTTCTAGTCTTTTCATTTTTATTGTACAATGCCATGTCTTTTTATGCTGCTGCAACGCAAACATTTCCCACATTGGGATCAATAAAGTAGTTCTTATCTTATCTTAACACCACACACGTTTATGTGGCTTTGCTTAATAATGGGTCTTGTTTGTTTGAACTAGACTGTAAACATTTAATAAAAGGAAACCGTTGGTTTGTCTCCACAGACCTTCAAGATGAAGGTGTGGATCTTCTTCCTCCTGTGCCTGGCTGGCAACGCCATGGCTGCTCCTGTGAGTTATACTGTGTGTGTGTGTGTGTGTGTGTGTGTGTGTGTGGTGTGTGTGTGTGTGTGTGTGTGGGTGTGTGTGTGTGTGTGTGTGTGTGTGTGTGTGTGTGTGTGTGTGGTGTGTGTGTGTGTGTGTGTGGTGTGTGTGTGTGTGTGGTGTTGGTCTGCCTTTGTCTTTACGAGCATGTTCCCTTTCTTGTGTGTTTTCCTGAGTGTGTGTTTATGTGTACCACCTTGTTCTTTCCTGTGTCATTATCCATTCCCTGTGTGTGTGTGTGTGTGTGTGTGTGTGTGTGTGTGTGGGTGTGTGTGTGTGTGTGTGTGTGTGTGTGTGTGTGTGTGTGGTGTGTGTGTGTGTGTGTGTGTGTGTGTGTGTGTGTGTGTGTGTTTTCCTTTCCAACCTCAGTTCCTGTGTATATCCACTGGTGAGTGGGTGTGTTCTTATTATAGTGTGAACATCCAATTGCTCTCCTGTGTGTACGCTGTCCCAAAGTGTGTGTGCATTTGAAGGTCGTCTGCTTCTGACTCCTATGAGTGCCGACAAGTGTGTGTTCATGTACACAAATGATAACGCATTAATGTCTATGTGTTTATGTCTGTTTTCCAGACTGAGGAAGCTGTTGTGGAGGAGCTCCTTATTGCCGAGGAGCCAATTGCTGAGGTCAGTCCAGATGTTCATCTGTTGAAGATTAAAGTGTATTTTCTCTCCTTAAAAGCTAAGATGATGCAAATTAAAGTAGATATGTAGAAAAGTAAATATGTGAATTGCTCAAGAATAATGACACTAATGCAGTAATTACACCATTACGTGATGTTTCGTTTCCTTTATTTGTTATTCTATTACCAGCATTTTTAGGCCAACACCATGAGGCAGAGCGTGGATGATTTCAGTACTCTGATACAATAAGTGTACCTTTCCCAGATGATGCCTTCAATGTAGACTAACGCTTTTAATAAGGCGTGTGGCGCAGTGGATAGAGCCTTGGTGTTGGGATCAGAGGGGCACAGGTTCAAACCCCACTGCAGTCAGCATGTCGTTGTGTCCCTGGGCAAGACACTTCACCCCAAATTGCTCCTGTGGGGATTGTCCACAGTATTGAGTATGTACTCTTGATCTTAAAGGTCTGAAGAAGGTACAGACCACATTCTGAGTCGATCAGATGAAAACTTTAGGAGGAGTTTATTTAAAAATGGCACGTGGAACTGGAAAAAGTGTCCAAAAGTTGCACATTACATTCAAAATGTCCGGCTTCCTGTTGGGTTTACAATATGCGGCCAAGAGGCTTTTTTGTGCGTCTCACCATGTTACATATGCCTACCAAATTCCAGACTTGTAGGTGAAAGCACAACGAGGGGCTGCTTCTTAACAAATGTGTAAGAGGAGATATAGAGCCATTTAGCTTGCACTGATAACGATACTCCTAAAATATCGACCTCTTCACCTCCTGATACACCTACAAAAAAAAACCTACATGCCTTTTAGATGCCATTAGGATCCCAGCAGTTACATTGATGTGTAAAATGTAATCATAATTGATAGAAACGGTGACAAAAAACACAAAAGACCCAATTATGAACTAAAATCATCTTTTCAAACTCTCAAAGCTCTGTCCTGTGTATGCCGTCGTTACACTGATTGTTTGGGGAAAACAAATACTTTAGCTCTCATTGGATTTAGATTTGGCGTCAGTGAAGTGTTCCTGATCCAAGCAGCTGCTCAGAGAGATGATCTGATCTGTGAGATTTGTCGTTTTAAACTCTGCAGCCAAAGAAGCTTTAGTGGTTTGTTTTTCGTGACAGTTAATAAGCTAAAGAAACTCATTAACTTTGACGCGATCCAAACAATCAAACAAATCTCTCTCAGAGGGGCGTGGGGAGGGGCTCCTTATTTTCATCTAAAGTAACAGACAGAGAATCAGCACTTTGGAAACAGGGCTGAAACAGAGGGGATTATGGGATGCTGCAATGATCTGTTTGGGGTTTCAGCCAATCAGAGACAGGCTCTGGATATATCTGAGACCAGTGATATATTGATGAGAAACAGTATAATAGGGGAACTTTAAGAAAACTCCTGACCTCTTAAGAATTCTTTATCTTTAAAAATAGATAAACAACATTGTCTAAAAACAAGACCCTATATCTCATTGCAGTGTTACTTCTGAAGTTATTGTGTCTTATATCAGGTGTAGAGACATATTCTGACTAGATATTAGACACATATACCGGGTAAGATTTAGAGTTTTTGTAGTGTTTAAGGAATGGATTAGCAAATAATGAGGGATGAACACATGAAATCCCTTCACTTGTGTATAGCTTGTTGTAAACAATACCAAACTACCCCAAATGTGCCGTAATAAAACCGTTGGAGTGAACATTCATGTGAACGTTGTATCGCTTCCTGCTCCAGAGGTCCGGCGGGACCCAAAATCCCACAGCTGTTAATTTTAGCCGGTCAGGAAGCCATTACGTTCTTCATGTCTTCACCACATGTGGACCCAGCTGCTTGCTATTGCTGGATATTATGGTCTGTTTTGGGACTTCAGGGAGGAACCTTCTTTAGTGGTGACTTTTTTTAGGAAAACACCGGGACATTTAAGCGGTTTTGGTTTAAAGTGGACGTTGAGAAGAGAATAGACCTGAAGACTGGAAACCAACTGAAAAGCCTGTGGAGGAAAATCTTAAGAGAAAATGAAAAATGGCAAAGTACACACATCCTTTACTCAAGTAGAAGTACAGATATTCGTGTTTAAAAGTACTGACTAAACTTCTTTACTCAAGCAAAAGTAAAGAAGTATGGGCTTTGAAATTTACTTCAGTAAAAAGTACCCATAACTAGCAGCTGTTTTAAAGAGTACCTGACCTCCCTTTATATTAATAGAACAGTAATGTCATTGTTAGCTAATGAATGTTTCCATGCTGAACCAGAAAAATGTACTTAAGTACAGTAAAGAGGTATTTGTACTGTTTGTAAAGTCTGACCTCTGACCTCTCTTGTTCCCCAGGAGCCTGAGGTCGGGGCCAACCCAGTTCAGGTTGAGATCGAAGAGTTTGATGAGGCCATCGACATTTTTGAGGAGGAACAGGCTTTTGCTGATAGTAAGTTGTCAAAAAACGTTCTTACACACACACACACACACACACACACACATACACACACACACACACACCCACACACACACACACACACACCCCCATTGCATCGACTTACAATTCCCTGGAGATATTTTTTGTTTGTAATTTAAGTCTTTATTGTCACATTATACATGGCAATAACATGTTGGTTACAACAGCATCACAATATGGTAACAATAGGCCAGCAAAGCAATACAAAATAAGAATAACATAAAAGGCTATCGGGATATGTCTGCATGTTATTATATTCTTGAAGATATATGTATCTATTAATTATTGTTCCAGTCAAATGGTTTTGTTTTGAGTCTTGTATAGAGTAAATTTGTCCCACTTTCTGTTGAGTTGTTTTCTCTTTGATGTCAGTTTTTCCATCAAAAAGATTTCTTCCACAGTTGTTACCCATTGGTTTTTCGTTTGCGGTGCTTCCTTACCCCAATTCCTAGTGATAGATTCCTCGCTGGATATTAGCAGAATTTTGACCAAATATCTGTCACTTGCAATTATTTGCTCAGTGCCTGGAGATTTACCCACATTTACTACATACACAAATAAAGTCTTTCCCGCAAACTTGTTTTGCTTACCTTGTGGGGACCAATAACTGGGTCCCCATGTTATTGGTGGTCCCCACAACGTCTGAAAACAGGTATATTTATATCACACAGCTACAGTAGTAAGTTATTTTAATGTTTTATGCTTCGTTTTAAGTATTTGATTTATATTTTCAGTCTGCTGGACAATAATAATATTCCCATAATAGTTTCAATTTACATGTTTAATTTCTTCACCACACAACACCCACACGTGCAATGTTTTAAAAGAAAAGTAGTAATAACAATAGTTTAAAAGACAAGCATAAACATGAAAATACTGATGACAGATAAAAGATGTGACAGATTGTACATTTGTTTAGTTTTTAAACATGTAAAACCTAAGTTAAATTGACATTAAATTGGTCAAAATTCAAGTGAAGTAAGACTTGTCACAGAGATGAACAACTTCAATAAAAAACCCCACATAAGAGTTTGCATGACATTACATCACTGCATACACACATAAACACACGTCTAACTAAAATAAAACCTCAAATGAAACACAAACTTCCATAAATCCTTTTCTTCTGTGACTGCAGGTATACAAGTGTGTCTGTTTGTTTCGAGCGTCTCCACACATTTTGATTTAAATCTGTGTGTCTCTCGTCTGTGTTGTCCATCTATGGTTACAGTGTTTAAAAGAAACCTCCGACTGGCAAATCAAACATCCGTAATAACAGAGTGCTTCTCCTCCCTCTGTAATTACACGTTTCAGCCAAATGACTGAGCAGCAGCCGCAGGAAAACAGTCCAAATGTACAAAATGTACAAAGAGTACAAAATGTTCAGATATGTAGTTCTGTCTGAGCCTGTTGAAGGATTTAGGTTTGTGGAGTAATAGATTACATTTAACAGGATTACATAATCAGGATACAAAAAAGGTATTTATATTTATGCTGCAGCAACACAAACATTTCCCAATTTCAATAAAGTACTTCTTATCTTATCCATTACAGTTACATAAAAAGAGATGTAATCAGATCACTAGTGCAGTTCTAAAAATATTGGGATTACCCGCAGGATTACCATGTTACTATACATTATAAAATAAAGATATTATATGTAGACGTAATGCCTCTCTTTTCTCTTGGTTTTCATTGAGGCTTCTTTCCTTCTTCGTTATTTGAAATATCTCTGTTTTAAACAAAGTAGATGCAATAAACAAAAACTGCATTTTTAAACTCTTAGGTTAAAGTCAACTTTATTGTCAACCTTTCAGTTTGTGTGCACAGACAGAGAGATCGAAATACATTTCCCACAATCCCGAATACAAAAAATACAAATATATATACAAATATGTATATCCTATATATACACAATCAAAAGACACATTTATACATATGCACAAATTAAGACATGAATAAAAGCACAACAATCAATATATACAAAATAACAGTCACTTCAATATTTCATCTCTCTGTGAATTATTTAATTTGAGTTTTCCTCTGCACAACGGCACTGCAGGGAGTGTCGGTCTGCATTGGGTCACACGGGAAACCGTTTCCTGAGAAATAACTTAACTTCTATTTTTTCTCACAGATCCCTGCTTGGATCACCACTGCAAGAAGGGCAAAGTGTGTGAGGTCGATGAGGATAACACCCCCATGTGTGTGTGCCAGGATCCATCCTCCTGCCCCGCCTCCGAGGGAGAGTTCGAGCATGTGAGTCCTGAAAAATTCACTTCAACTCGTCTTTAACCCTATCATCTGTTTCCCTGAATAACCTGTCCCTATCGTTTGTGTCCACTTTCATTGTCTTCTCCATGATGGTATATCGTGTTCTGTTGCTTTTTACCTCTTAGAATATTAACAAATTGTACGGTGTCCTTGGGTGTCATGAAAGCGCCTAAAATTAAATGTATTATTATTAATATTATTAAACTCAGGTTAAAACTTGAAATAGATGGTGAATATATAAAGTATTATCCTACAGAACAGCTGACAGAGAAGAGAGAACATCTGATCCTTTACAACAAACACTATCTGCTCTTTTAATAACACTGTAATCCTGCTAGTAATCCACCATTTTTAGATATAACAGCAATCTGATACGTCATTTGTTATGTAACCGTAAAGGAATACCGTTTAAAATGAATTGTTTTCCGTCCTTCTGAAGGTTTGCGGCACCAACAATGTCACCATACGAATCCTCTTGCCACTTCTCCCGCCACCAAATGCGCTCTGGAGGGAACCAAGAAGGGCCACAAAGCTGCACCTCGACTACACCGGACCCCTGCAAATGTGAGTTTCCCTTCCTTCCAACATTTCAGATTTCCCCCCAAGTTAAGGTTTCCCCAAAGCCCTGACTCAACACTCAGACATAGATGATATGTGAAAGGTGCAGAACGCATCAAGGAGGCGTTAGAAGCTCTGATTCAGGCTGAGAGTCTCATGAAAGTGCTCATAACCTCTGAATGAGTTATTTTGGTAGAAGATGCATAATTGTTTCCAACATAATTACTTTGAGTTAAACGCAAATCTACAGGAATCGCCAGTGTCAGGAGTCATAAGATAAAAGCATATTTTCTAAATAAAAGCTTAAAGGTGGGGTAGGTAAGTTTAAGAAACCGGCTCGAGATACACTTGTTGTTATATTCCATGGAATGCTCTTAACATCCCGATAGCAATGAATATCTGAAGTGCTTTGACAACAAATCCATAACTGTGGTACTGATATATACAGGAACAAGTATTAGAAAAGAAAACAAGAACAGACTACTTGACTAAAGGCAATGCTTTGTGGAGATATTCTACAAAAGCTCTGTTCCCCGTTGTTAAAATTGTAGATTTGGGGGAAAGTTAACCGCTTTAACGTCTGGATTCTTTCCAAAAATGTAAATAAAGTGTTGACCCACCAATATGCAAATAACAGAGCTAATTAAAGAGGCCCTATATCACTTTTCCCTTTCCTAGCGTCTCATAGGTTTTTGATGCATGTAAATGGTCTGCAAAGGCTAAAATCCCCAAGTTACAGGACTTTTACTTGTAACAAAGTATGTTTGCTTCGTTCCCATTTGATAAGACTGCAGATTTTGTGTTAATATAACGTCTTTAGATGGAATTATTATTATCTCTTTATCTTGAGTTGCAATTTCTTGTTTTGTTCAGATTAGATCACGTTCATTCACTGGTGAGGGATACGATCAGTTCCTGTGTATCTAGTTCAAACTCGTGTGTATGTACAATGTGTGTGTGTGTGTGTGTGGTGTGTGTGTGTGTGTGTTCAGTGTCTCGACTGCCTTGCTGTGATTGATGGGCGGATCCTCACACTGTCTGCTGCATCTGTACAGACACGCAGGCTGCATTTCTTTCACTGTTCAAACTGAACACACACACACACACACACACACACACACACACACACACACACACACACACACACACACCCAAGATGAGTGAGGGTTGAAGGGCTCACATGGAGATCAAGGTGGCGTTCAGTACAGCAGAATAAAACACACAACGCAGATTATTTTTATGATCTTTTTTTGTTGTGTTATACAAATATTGTAATCCTACTAATAATCCCCAGTTTTTAGAAATGTAACAGTAATGTGATAACTGCATATTATGTATATGTTCAACTTTTTTAATGCTATTTTATTTCTATTTTGAGATGTTTACATTGTGGTTTGTTTATTTCTAGTCTTTTAATTTCTCTAATGTCAATGCCTTGTCTTTATATGCTGCTGCAACGCAAACATTTCTAAAATTGGGATCAATAAAGTACTTCTTATCTTATCGTATCTTATCTTACAACACACACACACACACACACACACACACACGATGAGTCAGGGTTGAAGGGCTCAAATGGAGATCAAGGTGGCGTTCTGTACGGCTGAATAAAACACCACGCATATTATTTTTATCATCTTCTTTTGTGTTATACAAAACAAATTACACTTTTTGCATCCTGATTATCCTGTAACATGTACTGTGTGTGTGTGTGTGTGTGTGTGTGGTGTGTTGTGTGTTGTGGTGTGTGTGTGTGTGTGTGTGTGTGTTGTGTGTGTGTGTTGTGTGTGTGTGTGTGTGTGTGTGTGTGTGTGTGTGTGTGTGTGTGTGTGTGTGTGTGTGTGTGTGTGTGTGTGGTGTGTACAGTGTATGTGTGTGTGTGTGTGTGTGTGTGTCTCCGCAGACATCGACGCCTGCCTGGACCCAGAGCTGAGCGAGTTCCCTCTGAGGATGAGAGACTGGCTGAAGAACGTTCTGGTGACTCTGTACGAGCGCGACGTGGACAACAACCTGCTGACCGAGAAGCAGAAGCTCAGGGTGAGTCTGGGGTCCTGCTGTAAGATGTGAGGGATCTTTAAAGTCACATTGCTTCTAACGAATGTCTAAACATAGTCAAATCCAGAGATGGCAAAAGTACACTCTTCCTTTACTCAAGTAGAAGTACAGATACTCGTGTTTAAAAATACTCTGGTAAAAGTAGAAGTACTGACTAAACTTCTTTACTCAAGTAAAAGTAAAGAAGTGTGGGCTTTGAAGTGTACTTAAGTAAAAAGTACCCATAACTACCAGCTGTTTTATTGTGTTGCTCTGTTGGAGGAGCTTTTTCATTGTCATAACTACACTGTAGGTAGCTATGTGCAAATGACAATAAAAGCCGTGAATTTGTTCATATACTTGTATCTTGAATCTAGGGCTCTCTGGTGATCTTTTATATATTTTGCTAATGTGGCTTGCGTCTGATGTTCCAGGTGAAGAAGATCTTTGAGAACGAGAAGAGGCTTACGGCCGGCGAACACTCTCTGGACCTGCTGGCTCACGACTTCGAGAAGAACTACAACATGTACATCTTCCCCGTGCACTGGCAGTTCGGACAGCTCGACCAGCACCCCGTTGACGGGTACGTTGCAGTGATGGAGAAATAACTTTGTTATAGAGAGAAATCTCTGTGTCAAACACACATTTATGATACTTACACGTCTTGTTCATCAGGATAATCTCCACATATTAATAACACTTAATGATTTCTGAAGTAAAAACCTAATGTTGGTCTATAAAGGGACTACAGCACGGTCACATGACTTCACGTCACCACCGCTAAGCTAAAGGAGGCTAATGTTGGGCTATAAAGGGACTACAGCACGGTCATATGACTTCAGGTCACCACCGCTAAGCTAAAGGTGGCTAATGTTGGGCTATAAAGGAACTACAGCACGGTCATATGACTTCAGGTCTCCACCGCTAAGCTAAAGGTGGCTAATGTTGGGCTATAAAGGAACTACAGCACGGTCACATGACTTCACGTCACCACAGCTAAGCTAAAGGCGGCTAATGTTGGGCTATAAAGGGACTACAGCACGGTCACATGACTTCACGTCACCACCGCTAAGCTAAAGGAGGCTAATGTTGGGCTATAAAGGGACTACAGCACGGTCATATGACTTCAGGTCACCACCGCTAAGCTAAAGGAGGCTAATGTTGGGCTATAAAGGAACTACAGCACGGTCACATGACTTCACGTCACCACCGCTAAGCTAAAGGAGGCTAATGTTGGGCGTGATGACGTTTAGTCGTCTCATTTAGACACTTGTTAGCAACCTCTGTTTTTAAATTCACCAGTGGGGTATTTACTGACGTATTTTATGTCGTAGAACACGATGTTAAATCTCTTCAGCTTGTGTGAACCGCAGACCTTATTTCAGGATAACTACCAAAAACACATTTTTTATAAACCATTGACTTCGAGACGAGGGAATCAGAAGTGCTAAATTGCTGACTAACTTCCGGGGCTAAGGACTCATTCCTGCAAAGCCACTCCCTGGAAATTATCATCAAGAATATATAAAAGCGAACATGGCTATTATTAGTCCATCTCGATTATCATTGGTTGAGGAGCAGACTGAGGATCATTTACTTGCTTCACTTAATCTAATCAAATATAAAGTTAATGGCTTCTGTTTCCTAGTGAGCTTTTGACAACTCCTCAGCTCATAAAGTACTTCTGTTCATTTACTGATGTATTTTATGGCAACATGAAAGAAATACAAAGTTATTGGATAATATTTCAGGATGCATCTCAGCTTACTGTATCTCTGCAGGTAGCTCACCCACTCTGGAAGAAGTGACTTTGTGAGACCAAAATGAAAGGTGTCTTCAGTGTTTCTGACATATTTCATTATATTTCGTGATGCAGGTACCTCACCCACTCTGAGCTCTCCCCCCCTGCGCGCCCCTCTCATCCCGATGGAGCATTGCACCACCCGATTCTTCGAGGAATGCGACGCCGACAAACGATAAATACATCGCCCTGGAGGAGTGGGTCCAACTGCTTCGGCATCAAAGAGCGTGAGTATCCACCGTGTGCATGGAGAGGATCACCAAACAACAGAAACATCATGTTTAATACAATGCAAAAAGCATAGCTAAACTGCACCAAGAAGTACTTTAATACTATTTAAACATATTTGATTTCTTACTTGAATTGGCTAGTATACAGTTCCTACAGTACATCAGAGTTACATACATTCACTGTTAAAGACAAGATGAAAAGCAACGATTGGAATATTATGTATTGTTTGTTCTTTAATGGAAAACAGAGAAAAATATCACAAGAAAAAAGTTTAAAAAGTAGTTTTTTGGCTTAATTTTCATGCATTGGAAAAACTATGTGTAGATTTTACTTTGTTGAAATGTATTGTTTTTTTAATGCGACTACTTCTTAAATAATCAAAACTCTAACAAACTTAAAAATACTTAAAATAAGTCAATAGTTATGAATTGAATAAAATGTGTAAGATATTCATTTGCACAGATTTCTGCCCATTCTGAAGAAATATGTATGTTCTTTTAACCCTTTAATTAACTAAAAATACTTGTTTAATACATAACATGTGATTATACATAAAGATTATGGAATTTGATTACATTTGTAAGATATTACATTTGCACTTTTTGGTCGTTTTTGTGCTTTTGTTATGCATTAATAAGTATTTTTAACCACTCCTGTTACGCTTTATGAAAGTCCTTATTGCCCTTTTATCAGAACGTGAATTTTCTCATGATTGTTTGTAATGTTTTTGTGTTTGCAGAGGATGTGGACAAAGACCTCATCGTCTAAATTCCTCGCTCTACGAAAACTGCTCGTCGCTACTAACGGGACAAGGTGCTGATCCCTAAGTTAAAAGATAAATCACAGTAACGGTGCTAATTGCAAAATGGTTCATCTTGATTTTTTTTGTTTGAATAACGACAGTTTTCGTAACCATACCACTAAAAAAAAAAGATTACAAAACGTGCACAATCTGTACTAATAACCCTCACATGTTGGTAACACCATGGTTTGTTGAACCCAGTAGAGAAAGACCTCGATGTAAATGTGTTATATATGTAATGGTTCGTTCAGGGCATTTTAATTAGACATGAATTGGATTTGAGGAGACAAAGACTGTAAAGTGGAAAATAAAGTTTCTAAATAATGCTTCCTCTGCTTGCTTTCTAACAAAACTACTGTTTAGTTCAAATCTTTGTGTTATTGTTTCTTTTAAAAGTTGTTTTCATTTTCTCCCCAGACGAGGACACGCGTGTTTACACTGATATGAGAAAGAGGATATATTGTTTTAACGAGGGGGAAATCTCGCAGGCTGAGAGTCTTTTCTCATAATTAACATGTTTCTACTGAGAGCACAAGCTTCCATGAATAAAAGACTATGAAACGTTCTGGAAATCTCTGCAAGCTTTCATATCTCTTCTGGGAAAAGTCATCTAGTGTCACATTCCTGTCTTTAAAGCATTAGAAATGTCGTTATAAGAAGCGTCTGGTCCTCACAGGTCACTTGTTTTGCATTATGTGTCTGAATGTGTCGTGCAGCTTTTAAAGAGGGTCTATTCTGATTTGAGTTTCCGTCTCCTGTAGTTTTAGTGCATGTAAATGGTCTGCAAAGGCTAACATTCTGCTGCAAACTGATTACAATGATGCCTAAAATGCCAAATCTAGTTTAACAAGGGGTGGAAGTAGTACTCAGATCCTTTACTTGAGTAAAAATAGTGATACCACAGTACAAATACTCTGCTACAAACAAAAGGACTCCACATTTTTGTATACGGCTGGATTATAAATGGTGATTTATTAAAGGTGGGGGAGGTCATTTTGGAGAAAGAAGCAGCTCGAGTGCGCTAGAATTAGAAAATACACAACCGGAAGAAATCTGCCACTTCCTCACAGAGCCCCTCCTCCAACACACACGAACGCGCACATGACCAATGAGGGCACGAGGTCAGTTTGTGCCCAGATGGAAGGCTGACAGGCAGGTAGGCCATCCAGTTACTTTAGCCGGCTCAGATGATTGGTCGTGCTTTTTACAGCGCCACGGCTTCCACAGATGACATGTTTTAATGTATTTATTGTCAAAGCACTTCAGATATTCATTGCTATCGGGATGTTAAGAGCATTCCATGGAAGATAACAACAAGTGTATCTCGAGCCGGTTTCTCAAACTTACCGACCCCACCTTTAATGTAAACATCATTTTAATTTTGCAGCAAGTAAAGGTGGAGCTAACTGTAATAAGTTTTACACTGACAGGTATCTTTAGTCATTGTCCTAATCTAATAGTTTATTTATTTACTTATAATTATATGAACCTGTATCGTAACAAAAGCTGCAAAAATAAATGTAGTGGGGTAAATACTACGATATTTGCCTCCAAAGTGCAGTTAAAGTTTAAAGTAGCATGAAATGGGAATACTTAAGAAGAGTAAAAATACCTCAAAAGTCTACGTAGAGTACTTGAGTAAATGTATTTTGTTTTATTCCACCAATGAGTGCCATGAGTTTCAAGATGCTTATCTTTGCTTCTTCGGAAAAAGCATAATGCCTGAATGAAACTAAACCAAACGCTAAACAAGAATAAGATCCACTAAAATACCTTTGGAAAAAGTTAGAACGTTTTCCCAGAGAGGACAGAAACTCTTTAAAGTAGAGACACTACATACTGATATACACCTGAACATCAGCAGGAGAGGACTCTTTAAAGTAGAGACACTACATACTGATATACACCTGAACATCAGCAGGAGAGGACTCTTTAAAGTAGAGACACTACATACTGATATACACCTGAACATCAGCAGGAGAGGACTCTTTAAAGTAGAGACACTACATACTGATATACACCTGAACATCAGCAGGAGAGGACTCTTTAAAGTAGAGACACTACATACTGATATACACCTGAACATCTGCAGGAGAGGAATCTTTAAAGTAGAGACACTACATACTGATATGCACCTGAACATCTGCAGGAGAGGAATCTTTAAAGTAGAGACACTACATACTGATATACACCTGAACATCAGCAGGAGAGGACTCTTTAAAGTAGAGACTCTACATACTGATATACACCTGAACATCTGCAGGAGAGGAATCTTTAAAGTAGAGACACTACATACTGATATACACCTGAACATCAGCAGGAGAGGAATCTTTAAAGTAGAGACTCTACATACTGATATACACCTGAACATCTGCAGGAGAGGAATCTTTAAAGTAGAGACACTACATACTGATATACACCTGAACATCAGCAGGAGAGGACTCTTTAAAGTAGAGACACTACATAATGATATACACCTGAACATCAGCAGGAGAGGACTCTTTAAAGTAGAGACACTACATACTGATATACACCTAAACATCAGCAGGAGAGGACTCTTTTAAAGTAGAGACACTACATACGATATACACCTGAACATCAGCAGGAGAGGACTCTTTAAGTAGAGACACTACATACTGATATACACCCTGAACATCAGCAGGAGAGGACTCTTTAAAGTAGAGACACTACATACTGATATACACCTGAACATCAGCAGGAGAGGACTCTTTAAAGTAGAGGACACTACATACTGATATACACCTGAACATCAGCAGGAGAGGACTCTTTAAAGTAGAGACACTACATACTGATATACACCTGAACATCAGCAAGGAGAGGACTCTTTAAAGTAGAGACACTACATAATGATATACACCTGAACATCAGCAGGAGAGGACTCTTTAAAGTCGAGACACTTACATACTGGATATACACCTGAACATCAGCAGGAGGAGGACTCTTTAAAGTAGAGGCACTCACATACTGATATACACCTGAACATCAGCAGGAGATGGACTCTTTAAAGTAGAGACAACTACATACGATATACACTGAACATCAGCAGGAGAGAGACTCTTTAAAGTAGAGAACACTACATAATGATATACCACCTGAAACAATCAGCAGGATGAGGACTCTTTAAAGTGAGACACTACATACTGATATACACCTGAACATCAGGCAGGAGAGGACTCTTTAAAGTAGAGGCACCCTACATACTGATATACACCTGAACATCAGCAGGAGAGACTCTTTAAAGTAGAGGACACTACATTACTGATATACACCTGAACCTCAGCAGGAGAGGACTCTTTAAAGTAGAGTGACATACATACTGATATACACCTGACATCCTGACCTGAACATCAGCAGGAGAGGACTCTTTAAAGTAGAGACACTACATACTGATATACACCTGAACATCAGCAGGAGGAGGACTCTTAAAGTAGAGACACTACATACTGATATACACCTGAACATCAGCAGGAGAGGACTCTTTAAAGTAGAGACACTACATACTGAATACACCTGAACATCAGCAGGAGAGGACTCTTTAAAAGTAGAGACACTACATACTGATATACACCTGAACATCAGCAGGAGAGGACTCTTTAAGTAGAGACACTACATACTGATATACACCTGAACATCAGCAGGAGAGGACTCTTTAAAGTAGAGACACTACATACTGATATACACCTGAACATCAGCAGGAGAGGACTCTTTAAAGTAGAGGACACTATACTGATATACACCTGAACATCAGCAGGAGAGGACTCTTTAAAGTAGAGACACTACATACTGATATACACCTGAACATCAGCAGGAGAGGACTCTTTAAAGTAGAGACACTACATAATGATATACACCTGAACATCAGCAGGAGAGGACTCTTTAAAGTAGAGACACTACATACTGATATACACCTGAACATCAGCAGGAGAGGACTCTTTAAAGTAGAGACAACTACATACTGATATACACCTGAACATCAGCAGGAGAGGACTCTTTAAAGTAGAGACACTACATACTGATATACACCTGCACATCAGCAGGAGAGGACTCTTTAAAGTAGAGACACTACATACTGATATACACCTGAACATCAGCAAGAGAGGACTCTTTAAAGTAGAGACACTACATACTGATATACACCTGAACATCAGCAGGAGAGGACTCTTTAAAGTAGAGACACTACATACTGATATACAACCTGAACATCAGCAGGAGAGGACTCTTTAAAGTAGAGACACTACATACTGATATACACCTGAACATCAGCAGGAAGAGGACTCTTTAAAGTAGAGACACTACATACTGATATACACCTGAACATCAGCAGGAGAGGACTCTTTAAAGTAGAGACACTACATACTGATATACACCTGAACATCAGCAGGAGAGGACTCTTTAAAGTAGAGACACTACATACTGATATACACCTGAACATCAGCAGGAGAGGACTCTTTAAAGTAGAGACACTACATACTGATAGACACCTGAACATCAGCAGGAGAGGACTCTTTAAAGTAGAGACACTACATACTGATATACACCTGAACATCAGCAGGAGAGGACTCTTTAAAGTAGAGACACTACATACTGATATACACCTGAACATCAGCAGGAGAGGACTCTTTAAAGTATAGACACTACATACTGATATACACCTGAACATCAGCAGGAGAGGACTCTTTAAAGTAGAGGCACTACATACTGATATACACCTGAACATAAGCAGGAGAGGACTCTTTAAAGTAGAGACACTATATACTGATATACACCTGAACGTCAGCAGAGAGGAATCTTTAAAGTAGAGACACTACATACTGATATACACCTGAACATCAGCAGGAGAGGACTCTTTAAAGTAGAGACACTACATACTGATATTCACCTGAACACCAGCAAGAGAGGACTCTTTAAAGTAGAGACACTACATACTGATATACACCTGAACATCAGCAAGGAGAGGACTCTTAAAGTAGAGACACTACATACTGATATACACCTGAACATCAGCAGGAGAGGACTCTTTAAAGTAGAGACACTACATACTGATATACACCTGAACATCAGCAGGAGAGGACTCTTTAAAGTAGAGACACTACATACTGATATACACCTGAACATCAGCAGGAGAGGACTCTTTAAAGTAGAGACACTATACTGATATACACCTGAACATCAGCAGGAGAGGACTCTTTAAAGTAGAGACAACTACATACTGATATACACCTGAACATCAGCAGGAGAGGACTCTTTAAAGTAGAGACACTTACATAATGATATACACCTGAACATCAGCAGGAGAGGACTCTTTAAAGTAGAGACACTACATACTGATATACACCTGAACATCAGCAGGAGAGGACTCTTTAAAGTAGAGACACTACATACTGATATACACCTGAACATCAGCAGGAGAGGACTCTTTAAAGTAGAGACACTACATACTGATATACACCTGCACATCAGCAGGAGAGGAACTCTTTAAGTAGAGACACTACATACTGATATACACCTGAACATCAGCAAGAGAGGACTCTTTAAAGTAGAGACACTACATACTGATATAAACACCTGAACATCAGCAGGAGAGGACTCTTTAAAGTAGAGACACTACATACGGATATACACCTGAACATCAGCAGGAGAGGACTCTTTAAAGTAGAGACACTACATACTGATATACACCTGAACATCAGCAGGAGAGGACTCTTTAAAGTAGAGACACTACATACTGATATACACCTGAACATCAGCAGGAGAGGACTCTTTAAAGTAGAGACACTACATACTGATATACACCTGAACATCAGCAGGAGAGGACTCTTTAAAGTAGAGACACTACATACTGATATACACCTGAACATCAGCAGGAGAGGACTCTTTAAAAGTAGAGACACTACATACTGATATACCCCGAACATCAGCAGGAGAGGACTCTTTAAAGTAGAGACAACTACATACTGATATACACCTGAACATCAGCAGGAGAGGACTCTTTAAAGTAGAGACACTACATACTGATATACACCTGAACATCAGCAGGAGAGGACTCTTAAAGTATAGACACTACATACTGATATACACCTGAACATCAGCAGGAGAGGACTCTTTAAAGTAGAGGCACTACATACTGATATACACCTGAACATAAGCAGGAGAGGACTCTTTAAAGTAGAGACACTATATACTGATATACACCTGAACGTCAGCAGGAGAGGACTCTTTAAAGTAGAGACACTACATACTGATATACACCTGAACATCAGCAGGAGAGGACTCTTTAATGGAAATTCAAAAATCTCTGAAAATCTGAGAAAGACATGTTGAAACCATGTAAAAAAAACAAGTTTAAACAATCATGAATGTGGTACAATTACCTATTTGTTGTTCTTGGAATATAATATATAACATTATTATAGCCATGATCCAGCATAGCCTAAACAAAGAGACCTTAAAGCACTCAAAAGTATATCTTGTTCTAAACACAGTCATTTTAATGGTATAGTTTACAACACATGACTGGTTTATGAGTTCCTTTGCTGTTAATGTGGAAAACAAAGTCTTCTGTGAGTGGTTTTTAGTGACTGTTTAACTTTAAATAAGCTTGAAGCAGCTCATGGTCCCCTGGGAGACGCTGAGGAGAGACGGAGTTACCATCCTCACCCGATCACCCAGACCCAGAGGCAAGAATGTGAAACAACTGCCGAGGAGTCAGGAAAAAGCTCTGAGAGAGGAGCTGTAACCTAATACTGTTTACTTGATAAGGGAAGTAGTGGAGTATAAATACTTCATTACTGTACTTAAGTACATTGTTCTGGTATCAGTACTTTACTCCACTACTTATTTTCCTGACGACTTTTTACTTTGACTTCTTACATGTTGAACTCAAATACCTGTACTTTCTACTTCTTACATGTTGAACACAAATACCTTTACTTTCTACTTCTTACATGTTGAACACAAATACCTGTACTTTCTACTTCTTACATGTGAACACAAATACCTGTACTTTCTACTTCTTACATGTTGAACACAAATACCTGTACTTTCTACTTCTTACATGTTGAACACAAATACCTGTACTTTCTACTTCTTACATGTTGAACACAAATACCTGTTCTTTCTACTTCTTACATGTTGAACACAAATACCTGTACTTTCTACTTCTTACATGTTGAACACAAATACCTGTACTTTCTACTTCTCACATGTTGAACTCAAATACCTGTACTTTCTACTTCTCACATCCATCCATCCATCCATCTTCTCCCGCTTATCCGTAGTCGGGTCGCGGGGGTAGCAGTTCCAGCAGAGAGCCCCAAACTTTCTTTTCCCTGGCGACATCAACCAGCTCTGACTGGGGGATCCCAAGGCGCTCCCAGGCCAGCGAAGAGATATAATCCCTCCACCTGGTCCTAGTTCTACCCCTTGTCTCTTCCCAGCTGGACGTGCCCTGGAACACCTCCCTAGGGAGGCGCCCAGGTGGCATCCTAACTAGGTGCCCGAACCACCTCAACTGGCTCCTTTCGACTTTCTACTTCTTACATGTTGAACTCAAATATCTGTACTTTCTACTTCTTACATGTTGAACTCAAATACCTGTACTTTCTACTTCTCACATGTTGAACTCAAATACCTGTACTTTGTACTTCTCACATGTTGAACTCAAATACCTGTACTTTCTACTTCTCACATGTTGAACTCAATACCTGTACTTTCTACTTCTTACATGTTGAACACAAATACCTGTACTTTCTACTTCTTACATGTTGAACTCAAATACCTGTACTTTCTACTTCTCACATGTTGAACTCAAATACCTGTACTTTCTACTTCTCACATGTTGAACTCAAATACCTGTACTTTCTACTTCTCACATGTTGAACTCAAATACCTGTACTTTCTACTTCTTACATGTTGAACACAAATACCTGTACTTTCTACTTCTCACATGTTGAACTCAAATACCTGTACTTTCTACTTCTCACATGTTGAACTCAAATACCTGTACTTTGTACTTCTCACATGTTGAACTCAAATACCTGTACTTTCTACTTCTCACATGTTGAACTCAAATACCTGTACTTTCTACTTCTTACATGTTGAACACAAATACCTGTACTTTCTACTTCTTACATGTTGAACTCAAATACCTGTACTTTCTACTTCTCACATGTTGAACTCAAATACCTGTACTTTCTACTTCTCTCATTTTCCAAACAGCTGGTTCCTTTAGTCTGAATGTGTGTTTGATGCGTGATCATTATTCTTTAGAGTCATTGCCTATTGATTTGAACACGATCCGTGTATCCATAATTTCCTGCTCTTCTCTAAAGAAGAGGGACCAATGGAAACGTTGTCATGTTGCCGTTGTTCAGCATGGAAACATTCATTAGCTAACAATGACATTATTGTTCTATTAACATAAAGGGAGGTCAGGTACTCTTTAAAACAGCTGCGAGTCCTTCCTTATTTAAGTGGGTTTAACTTCATTTTTGCTGCAAGTTGTCACTGCAAACTTTCTGAAAATGAAGCTCAAACACACACCAGAAATCCGTGTTCTCTAATACTCATGTGTTTCATTGTTGGTGCTACATTGATTATGGTGCAAACTGCAGGTGGAGGTGGGCTGGTTAAATACTGTGGCGTGATTGGATAAAGGGAAACAGGTGAGCATGTGAAAAGTTACAGACTGAGGCTATCTGGTGGACGGTAGGAGAAGTGCATGTTTGGAGTGAAATGCATGTGGGAACACAGTAATGTTTCCAATAAATAGATATAGATGTACATTATTGATCATAATTAGATTTAAAAAAATATACGAACAGTAGCAGCATATTATCAGTAATTGCAGATTCGTTTTTTTTAAATCCAGAAAGATATTTCTTTCGAGTAAAATATGACCATGCTGTAGTTCCTTTTGTAGTTCGCTTTTTTACGCTAACAAATCATAAAGTGCTGTTAATATGTGGAGATTATCCTGCTGAACAAAACCGGTAAGTATCATAAAGGTTTGAAACTAAATTTGTTTTGTGTTTTTCAGTGTTTTCCATCAACGCATCACAGCTTTATATTGAGTGCACCTCCACTAATGATCATGGAGACTAGAGATGAAAAATGCATTTCTGTTTCTCGTCTTTCTTTCCATATTAGAGTCATTGTTGCTACCTGTTAGCAACAATGACTCTAATATAGCACTGTTTTTTAACAGTGCTAATAATCATTAGTTATCATTTTTTATATTATTATTGGTTTTAAACTCTTTGTTTGGCACTACTTCTGATTACCTGATATTAAAGGGGACCTTATACATAAGATGTGTCCCCGGTGTGTCGGGGAACTCAAGCAGCATCAGAAAATAAAACCCTCTCTCTTTTCCTCCTTACCCAAATCTCTAAAAACGGGGAACAACGGAGCTGATCCAGATTTGCGTTCGATATGACGTAATATCTGAAATGTGGACCCACGGCCCAATCAGAAACGTTATTATCAGAAACAACGCCCGACTATTTTGGACGTAATATGGTCGGTGTTTACATTAGCATCGCTAACACTCAGAGCTAACCTGTACTGGAGAGCATGTGTGTGAAGAAGCAGGAAGTAAAAAGGAACTCACCTTGTGGTATAACCGGCAAGAGAGAAAGCCTTTGAGCTCCAGACTGTTTCAGAGAGAATCCTTGATAATCCATGGTATGCAGGGGCGGATCTACCGGGGTGGCATGGGGTGGCAACTGCCACCCTAAACAATAACCCCAGCTGCCACCCCAGTTGGCATCTTTGTTTTGAGAGAAAAGTTGTGGCTCATTGGACATTTATGAGAGAAAGTCTCTAATGTCCGAGTGCAAGTGAATGCAGCACAAGATGCACGTCATGTAACCCCTCCCCCGGTCCTGGCGCGAGAGTGGAAATATGATTGGTGGCGAATTCACTTGAACGTGGGAACGGCGCAAAACGAGAAGCCTTTCGGACCCAAGCACTGAAGGAATGAGGTATTTGCGGTCTACAATGACAGAGAAGAGAATGTCAAGTTTGGCTGTACTCAGCATTGAATCAAAACGCACTACAGCTGTTGATCTTAATAAGTTTGTGAGGCGTTTTGCTGAACAAAATAGTAATCGCCGCATTCAGCTGTAATAGACATGCCAACTTGATGCTCTGCTCACGGATGACTCGATGAGAATAACAAACTGTTAAGATGATGACCTTGTATGCGTGTATATATTTTTTTCTTTGAGGGGGTCTGCCCCCAAAAAAACTGTTTTAAGTCCTGAGAAAGTAAAATAAGACGGTGTGTAAAACTACACTGCCCAGCCAACAGAAAGTAACCACTTTGATTTAACTAGGCCAGTAGGTAAGGACCTTCCACTGGATAATAAACTGGATAAAACTGATGCAGTTAGTCACTTCTTTAATGTTTGTTCTTTCTGATGTAAAGTCAAGGTTGTAACTGTATATCAATAATGATATAATTACTTGTTTTTCAAATTTGAAGGAGGGTGAGCAAGCATCTTGATGAACATTCATCATTAACTCCTCCAAAAAATATAGTTTATTCAATAATAAATGAATATGTGAATCATAACAGTTCTTCACTATATCTGTAAAGCGTCTTTGAGCACTTGTAAAAACGCTAACAAATTAAATCTATTATTATTATTATTTATTAACAGTGATTGACAGCTGATAGGAATAATATGATCGTTAATAGTATCATATTCATTCAGACAAACATCGATGAGACAGTTAATTAATGTACTTATTGCAGCAGTCTGCATAGATGTGGTTCCCCTGCTGGTCTAAGAGTGAAACAAACTCATTCAGTTATTGTTCAGTTAAAATTCATTAAATTACATCTGCCACCTTATATGTAAGGCTTTACTGATGTGCCACAATAATATCACCTATGTGATTGAGTTAAAATATTAATATTGTGGCTTTCCAAGTTAACATTGATTGTAGGGGTGTAACGGTTCACAAACATTTAGGTTCGGTACGTACCTCGGTTTTTAGGTCACGGTTCGGTTCGGTACGTTTTCGGTACAGCAGAAAAAATTATCACAAAACATTAAAAAAATAAATAAAATAATTATTAAACTGTGACTAATGTATTCAAATAAATACAAAATATAGTAAAAATAAACATTAAGGTGCAGCATTTCGATGAACTGAAATAATCTGTATTTGAACTGTACTGTACTAGTACTTAAGCAGCCAGCTTGACATTAGGACTTGCTTGTCATTGTATTTTCATGTTGTTTAAAGAAAGATGAACTTGCTGGCACTAACAATGTCTCCTGCTGTGGAGAACACCCTCTCTAGGGACAGTGGCAGCAGATACAGCCAGGTAGCGCTTTGCTAACATGGCAACATAAGGATATTTGGCGTTTGTAATAGCTTTGGCTCGGTCTGAACTCTTTGCGAGTGGTGGAGGCTTACATGCTAGCGGGAGTTGGGTTTGCACTTCAGTCTTTTTTCTTTTGGTACCGGTGATATTCACATTCGGGTGATGCCTTTTCAAATGAGTTTGATGTATTGCCAGCCGCGTAACCAATGTTAGTTGAACAATGCCGACAAACAGCTTTGGTTCGGTCCACCTGTCTTTGTCCGTCATCCTTGTACGTAACTGCGAAACCAAAATGTTCCCAAACCGGAGACTTCAATGATGCTGGAGGATTTTCGAGCTCAACTTTATCTGCGTTCGCCATTTCGACAGTTCCTCAAAGTACTGACTACATTTGAACGCATCCCTGTGACCAGCTCTCATAGTATGCCTCTCGTCCAATGAAATGACTTGGTCGCTCTATGATATAGATTACTTCCAGAAAGTTGTTCATGTTCTCAATTTTTACGTTTAACGCTATATTCGTTCGGTACACACGTGTACCGAACCGAAGGGCCCGTACCGAATAATTTCAGTACGGGTACGTGTACCGTTACACCCCTAATTGATTGATATGATTGCGATTTAAATCAGCATATACTTCTGTCAGGGGATGCCACCCCTCAAAATCTCCTGCCACCCTCTTGCCACCCCATGAATATTTGTCTAGATCCGCCCCTGATGGTATGGCGTTTCATCACGGCAGCATTTAGTTTAGACAGTAGCTGCCGGGTCCCGCATGAGCTCAGACCCCTCCTTTTTATTTTTTAAAGCTTTATCCCCAAATCAGCACTTTAGAAACAGGAAGTGAAATAGAGGGATATGAGGCATGGCTAGAATGATCTGTTTGGTATTTTGAGCAAAACACTTCAAAGGCTGCTTCTCAGGTCGATTAAATGAAATCCTTGCTTCCCTCACTTGCGTCGTTTCCCTGCGTTTAGTCCCTCCCACCAGGGAAGCATGGAGGGACGCAAGGAAACCACGAGAAGCAGGGAAATGAGTTTTAAGAGCAATGGGACGTCCTTTCCTCCGGAGCGTCACGTGAAGCGACGTCAGTTTGTGATGACGCCGCACAGCTGATCGTCTGACAGCAGCTCTGTCCCCGTTATTTCCACACACACCCCCGCCTCTGTTTTTACACATTTACTGACACTAACATGTGTATCATCTGTTGTAGACCCAAATAAATAAAAATAAAATAAGAACTCATTCTCAAAAAAGATAAACGCCATTCTTAAAATGTATAAACGAACAATAGTTTGATTAATATTGATTAGAGTGGACAATAGAAATAAAATAATTGAGAGAAGAAAAAGATATATGTTATCTATCAAAACTCAGTTAGATTAACATTCATTGGATTGCACACTTTGTTTGTTTGTGTGGATATGTAGTACATTAACATTTCAATAGCACTTAATGACTGACTGAATGGAAATGACAATAAATGAACATGTAAAACGAAAAAAGCGATCATGAAAATGTTTCCAAAAAATGAATTAAATGATTTTTGACCACTTTGTTGTTCAGATATATCACATATTTGTAACTAAATGAAACATGAATTGAAAGAAAACACGGTATAAACTGAGGAGTGAGTCCCGTGAGGTTCATGTATTTTCTTCACTGTGCTCTCATGTCAAGAAGCATCAGATCAGTGCATGCACTGCCTCGTCCAATCAGTGAGCGATACACAGTAAGGGGGCGGGGTGAGTATCTGAGGATTTCATCGGAGGATGGTCTGGTGGTTCCTCGGTTATCGCTCCTCCATGATCGCTCCTCGCTCCTCGCTCCTCGCTCCTCGCTCCTCGATCCTCGGTCCTCCGGCAGAAATAAGAGCCATGGGACGGTACTCAAGATGGCGCGGGCAAATCAACTACCGGTGAGACCGAGGACCGAGGAGCGAGGAAATGAAAATAGTCGACCTGAGAAGCAGCCAGAGACATGTTTTTTATATATTGTTATATATCTGAGACCTATGCTATTGCCTAAAAATAGCATGATAGGTGACCTTTAAATTACTCACACAGGAGAGTCAAAGTCACTTGTATATAAATAGGGATTTATTTACAAAATGTACATCTTTCTGTGCTTCTTTACTGAGAGCAGCTTTAAAGAGACAAACTAACTGTTACGGTGTGCAGGAAGCAGGACCCAAATGCAGATTTAAGTGACACAAAATAATTCCTTTATTTCAAGGCTACAATATACAGAGACAGAACAGAACACTCACCGCAGTTTATTCACAACACAAGACAACCCGACAAAGAGAGACAGAAAACCCAGAACTTAAATACACCCAGGACTAATCACATAAACACGAGACAGGTGAGGAGGGAGGAGAAAACACAGAGGTACCAGGTGAACACAATCGGGTAAGCAGGGAGGGAAACAGACAGAAAGCAAACAGGCAGGAAACGGGGGTGAACACTTTACAAAATAAAACAGGAAACCCAAAGATAGAAAAAGACAAAAAAAAACACCAACACAGACAGATCCTAACACTAACGAGAGACACAGGAGGTGAGGAAGAGGAGCAGCCGGAGGAGGAAGATCATCTCATTCCTGTGAGAGGATCAGGTCACACATCAGAGAATATACAGTCTGTCATCACATGACTTATTACTCAGAGCAATCAGAGGACAGTAATCTTCTGGTGGCCAGATATGGATATTATATTGTATTTGAACTGAACCAGGAAGAGCTGTTAAATCGAAACGTAATTGCAGTGATGTCAAGCCTGTATAAAAAAGATATACTTTATTAAGGGAAATGATGTTGTTACAGCAGCAATGTGTTTAGGCATTCACATCTTTCAATCTTTAAAAAGTGGAAAGAAGTATAAACATAATCAAATCAAAACAATACAAATTAAAAAAAAGTAATGGTTGTGCAGAGAATGGCCTGAAACTGCTGTTACCATTCTTGGGCCAGGACTGTCTTGAAAAAGAGATTTGTAATCTCAATGAGACCTATCCTGGTTAAATAAAGGTAAAATAAATAGAAAATATAATATTTACATATGTGAAATTTCTATCAAGTAGCATTTTATAATTTCTAATTTTTAAAATTGATGTTTTCAAATGTTTTCATATTCCTCACATTGTCCTCGGCAGTAACATTGGATATAATGTGACTGCTTTAGTTGTTTCAAGTCCATTAAACACTGAACCATGTATCCTTAAAGAGTAACTTTTCATGAGTTTCTCAAAAAACTGTTCAGATTGTGACGAGGCTGATCCAAGAGGCTTTTTAAATACTTTATTGAAGGTTAACAAGAAGGAGACGTTGCTCAACACAAAATAAATCCCCCTCTACACAAGACACAACTGCAGTGGAAAAGTGACTAACCCCATGATGCTCTCTCATTCTCTCATCACAAAGCAAGGAGAGAAATATGTCTTTATGTCTTGACACTGAGCAAAGAAACTTCTCTTTGTCTCCTGAAGAGGGGGCATGTTATAATCCTCTAAAAGGTGACACACTTCTCAGTGTCTCCTCACAGGAACTACAGGACTGAGCACAAACTGTTAAACCACACTGTGAGCCTCTCCGCTCACACAGGGTTCAAAGAGGGACGGAAAGAGCAGGTTGGTTGATCACAGGCGTTTATTAGCTCCAAACCAAGTATACAACACGGGTCTCAAACGTTGCCCGTGTGGGAACCTTCATAGGTCCTTTGGCGACCTTCCAGGATCCCGCCTACTGCAAAACAGCACAGAACCAGGTTACGACATGCTTTTATTCCGGTACTGATTACCTGATTCCGGCCGAGCCACTCCCTTCACTCCAGCAGCCGGCGCCCTAACCACACCCCGCTGCCACACACATGTTTGAGGTTATTCTTTTTAAATGGTATCATTGCAATAGTGCAGCTGCTGAGACGACTCAATGCAGTTCAGCATCTAACCAGAGTAAACATAGGTGACATATCTCTAGTGTTTATTATGGAGGACAATCAGGACTTTATTAGTCCCACAGAGGGGACATGTGCAGCGTTACAGCAGGAAAGATCCACAGACAGCTTAGTGTTGCATATCTTACATGCGTTAAAAAAAGTACTAAGTTATAATATAATAAACAATAGGCTAGAAAAAAAGATTAAAACTAAAAAAGTTACATAATTTTCAAAAATACAGATAAAAAACAAATCAAATCTACAAATCAAATCCTGTAGCAGTTGGATTTAGCAGCAACTATATTACAGTTATTAAAGATGGCATATGTATATCAAGTATATTGCACATAAAGCACATATTGCACACAGTTTGACGGTATTTAACAGCAGCAAGTTACACAATTTACAAAATACAAGATACATACCTTGTAACAGTAACAAGGGTTTAGTGGCCAGGTATGAATTACAGTTATTAACGGCATATATATATATATATATATATATATATATTGATTTAGCAGCCAGGTATAAATTACACAGTTATTAACGGCATATATATATATATTGCACATATAGCACATATTTCACAAAGTTGGTTTGTATTTAGCAGCAAGGGGTGTTATAGTCTGTGTTGTGGTGTGTGTATGAGGGTCTAGGGCAGTGGTCCCCAAACTAAGGCCCGCGGGCCGGGTACGGCCCGCCTCCACATTTGGCCCGGCCCCCTGAACAATACCAGAGACGCATTATGATTTTTATTTTTTTTAATTTAAAAAAAAAAAAAAATTTCAGTCTGTCCACGCGAATCCTAGACTAGCCCCTGTCAAAATGTTGTGACCTGCTCTATCGAAATCAGTCGCATTGACCCGAAGACACCTTTTGAGTTGTATACACTGTTGGAAAGAGGATATTCCTAGCTTTCTAATGATATCAGGATTGTTTTTGTACTTCAAATATTAAGCGAAATATGTCACATTATATAATGACTGTCACCGAGTCATCATTTTGAGAAAAAGGCCTTCAAAGTTGTCTCTTCTCTGGAATCCATCGATCTGATTGATTATTAGCGGAGCAAATGATCAAAATACTACCGAGGGAAGATATTTTCGTTTGGAGGGGAAGCTCGCGAGTGTGTGTGTATACGTGTGTGTGTGAGTGTGTGTGCTTGTGTAATTTTGCGTTTGTGTTTATTGTGTTTGTTTCCCGGGGAAAACACTCACGAGAAACACCGGCTGTTGTTATGCCTGCCGTTCTCCGCTTGTAATTATGCCGAAGCTTCAAAGTTGTATTTATCATCTGAATTTGCCGAAACAAGTTTAATATTCTGAAAGCCAAGACTTTGTTTAATTGAAATCAGATGAAAACAAACTGTAACGGACCCTGCAGTGTTATCTATGATTACTATACTCTTACATTCATAATTTCAGCGGAGTGAGGGGGGGGGGGGGCGGCGCTGCGGAAGAGCAGATTGCGAGTGAGAAATAAATTAATTGGAAATTAAAGTTTCATATTCTGAAAGCCAAGACTTTGTTTGTTTTAAAATCAAACAAAACACCCGAACCCCGAAAAAATAGTTTTTTTTACGTAAATCCACGTTTATTTTGAGAGATTCTGCTCTGACAACTAAGCTAAACTTTTACCTGTTAAGATTGTGCACGGCACAACAGAAAGTTACATTAATTTTCAATGGACTTTTTTTCTGTGAAGAACCCAGAGAGGGTTATTTGGTTATTATTTATTTCATAAATAGTGTTATTTATTTCATTAATAGTGTTATTATTTATTTCCTGACTTTTTTTCTGTGAAGATCCCGGAAAGGGTTATTAATATTTGGTTATGTGTGGCTTTCTAGAAAACAATAAATGTTTACGTTTAGACACCCATGCGATCGTCACACTTTTTCTGTTACAAACTGACCCGGCCCCCATCAGAGAAGGGAAAAGTTATGTGGCCCTCACAGGAAAAAGTTTGGGGACCCCTGGTCTAGGGGCTGTGCTGGTTGTAAAGTCTGACCGCTGCAGGAAGGAAGGACCTGCGGTATCTCTCCGTGAGACAGGTGGGGTGCAGCAGCCTGTCGCTGAAGGTGCTGCACAGTGAGGACAGGGTGTCCTGGAGAGGGTGGGACAATGGGAAGATATCTGCAGGACAGTTTCAGCAGTACAAATGTTAAGCTTCTCTCAGTAAATGAATAGTTTTATTATGTTATTCTAAAACGGAGCGACTGTTACAAATTCCCTCAGGGGATGGTAAAAATGTTCTGACAAGATTCAAGATTTGGGTGTTTGCACTGCATTGGCTCTGCTGCTAAAATGTCACAAGATCATAATGTATAAAGAAGAAGTGAAACGCATCTGCATCGCAACTGGACTAACTGGAGTTCACATAAGTTACGAACACTGATCCTCATGAACAGGAAGTCGGATTGAAGTTCCCTCCACTTTACATACAGAGAGAACAATATTGACTGTGCCACAGAGGAAGTGTGAGTATTGGAATCGGAACATAGTTTCAATAGTTTTACTCAAGCCTGATTTTAGCTTGAAAAAACACGTTGTATGAGTCGTCTACTGCAAAAAGTGTAGCATAATGCAACACTTTAGCGCAATGCAACAGGCTAAAAACTGTTTGGCAAGATTTTTTTATTTTATTTAGCTTCCTTTTTTTAAATCAAAAAGTGGAACTTTCCCTACTGTATATTCTCTAACACAAGTTATTTTAAAGTTAAACTTTAAAAGCGCCAACATGTTTTCTTCTGATACATTTTCTCAATGCCTGCCACTAAAACACACTCCACATTCCCAACATTTTTCTCAACATGCTAAATCAAAGTCTCCCTTATACCCGGCGCTAATACTCGTCTCTGCGCTTGTTTTCCAGCCTTGCAGCTTTAAAGTCATTCATCCTCTGTTCTCTGGATCGACTTTACATTGTAAATAAAACAATGCTTCAATGTTATGTATGATAATACTAAAAGCGTTTATTTATTAAGCCACATAAATATATTCCATCCATCCATCCATCTTCTCCCGCTTATCCGTGGTCGGGTCTCGGGGGTAGCAGTTCCAGCAGAGAGCCCCAAACTTTCTTTTCCCTGGCGACATCAACCAGCTCTGACTGGGGGATCCCAAGGCGCTCCCAGGCCAGCGAAGAGATATAATCCCTCCACCTGGTCCTAGGTCTACCCCTTGGGCTCTTCCCAGCTGGACGTGCCTGGAACACCTCCCTAGGGAGGCGCCCAGGTGGCATCCTAACTAGGTGCCCGAACCACCTCAACTGGCTCCTTTCGACGCGAAGGAGGAGCGGCTCAACTCCGAGTCCCTCCCTGATGACCGAACTTCTCACCTTATCCCTAAGGGAGACACCAGCCACCCTGCGGAGAAAACCCATCTCGGCCGCTTGTATCCGCGATCTCGTTCTTTCGGTCATGACCCATCCTTCATGACCATAGGTGAGGGTAGGAACGAAAATGGCCCGGTAGACAGAGAGCTTTGCCTTCTGGCTCAGCTCCCTTTTCGTCACAACGGTGCGGTAAAGCGACTGCAGTACCGCTCCCGCTGCTCCGATTCTCCGGCCCATCTCACGCTCCATTGTTCCCTCACTCGAGAACAAGACCCCGAGATACTTGAACTCCTTCACTTGGGGTAAGGACTCATTCCCTACTTGAAGTGGACAGTCCATCGGTTTCCTGCTGAGAACCATGGCCTCAGATTTGGAGGTGCTGATCCTCATCCCAGCCGCTTCACACTCGGTTGCGAACCGATCCAGTGAGTGCTGAAGGTCGCAGACCGATGAAGCCATTAGAACCACATCATCTGCAAAAAGCAGTGGTGCAATCCTTAGTCCACCGAACTGCAGACCCCCTCCCCCATGACTACGCCTCGAAATCCGATCCATGTATATTACAAACAGGATTGGTGACAAAGCGCAGCCCTGGCGGAGGCCAACCCTCACCGGAAATGGGTCCGACTTACTGCCGAGGACCCGGACACAGCTCTCGCTTTGGGAGTACAGAGATTGGATGGCCCTGAGTAGAGACCCCCTCACCCCATACTCCCGCAGCACCTCCCACAGTAACTCCCTGGGAACTCGGTCATACGCCTTCTCCAAGTCTACAAAACACATGTAGACCGGATAAGCGTACTCCCAGGCCCCCTCCAGGATCCTTGCGAGAGTAAAAAGCTGATCCGTCGTTCCACGACCAGGACGGAATCCGCATTGTTCCTCCTCAATCTGAGGTTCGACAATCGGCCTGACCCTCCTTTCGAGTACCTTAGAGTAAACTTTCCCGGGGAGGCTGAGTAGTGTGATGCCTCTGTAATTGGCACACACCCTCTGATCCCCCTTTTTAAAAAGGGGGACCACCACCCCGGTCTGCCACTCCTTCGGTACTGTTTCCGACTTCCACGCAACGTTGATGAGACGTGTCAACCATGACAGTCCCTCAACACCCAGAGCCTTCAGCATTTCTGGGCGGATCTCATCCACCCCCGGGACTTTGCCACTGTGGAGTTGTTTGACGACCTCAGTGACCTCCCCCCGGGAGATTGGTGTTGATCCCCCGTCATACTCCAGCTCTGCCTCTAACATAGAGGGCGGAGTTGTCGGGTTCAGGAGTTACTCAAAGTGTTCCTTCCAACGCCCTAACACTCCATCAGTTGAGGTCAACAACGTCCCATCCTTACTGTACACAGCTTGGATGGTTCCCTGCTTCCCCCTCCTGAGGTGTCGGACAGTTTTCCAGAACAACTTTGGTGCCGCCCGAAAGTCCTTCTCCATGTCTTCTCCGAACTTCTCCCACACCCGCTGCTTTGCCTCGGCCACGGATGAGGCTGCTGCCCTTCGGGCCTGTCGGTACCTTGCAACTGCCTCGGGAGTCCCCCGGGATAACAAATCCCTGAAGGCCTCCTTCTTCAGTCGGACGGCTTCCCTGACCACCGGTGTCCACCAGGAGGTTCGAGGGTTACCGCCCCTTGAGGCACCTAGGACCTTGAGACCACAGCTCCCCGCCGCGGCTTCGGCAATAGAGGCTTTGAACACCGACCACTCTGGTTCAATGTCCCCAACCTCCACAGGAATGCCCGAAAAGCTCCGCCGGAGGTGTGAGTTGAAGGCCTCCTGAACTTGGGCCTCCTCCAGACGTTCCCAGTTCACCCGAACTACACGTAAATAAATAAATAAATAAATATATTAAATATAAATAATATAAATAAATATATTTTAAAACAATATCTTTGCTTACACCAACAGTGAAATCCACAAATACAGACATTGACAATAAGTGAATGAAACACATCAGGTGACAAGACCCGATTACAAATCTAAATAACTGACAAAAATAATAAATGAATAAAATACAAATATGAATCAATCAAAATAAATAAATGCACAAAAGGACAAACATAAAGGCACTTGGCAATACAACCATTCCCAAGCAGCTATTTACTTTAGCTTTCAAGAACATTGAGCCACATATTAACCAAACGTCTTTCTCCTTTCTAGCTGACACACGTGTTACTTATAGATACGTAGATTTGATTATAATTAAACAGCAATATCTATAACTCATGTAGAAAAACTATTATTGTTACCTTTGGAAACCAGAAATCGAGCTACAACGGCCTAATGCATGATGGGAAAAAGTCAGATGCAATCGCATGAGAAACATAATGGCACCTATTAAAAAGATCAAGTGCTTCCAAAATGGCTTTTACACATTAAGGGTATTCTACTGGTTACAACACAACACTTGAGAAACATTAAATATGTTTTGGAAAAAAAGCCTTTGACAGTTAACCGGAAAACAAGGAGAAATGTTTCCAGGTGGTTCATTAAGATCACTTTGAAGTTGTATAAAATAAGATAGGACTTTATTTCCTCCGAAATAAATTGTTGTGCCAGAGTTACAAAAATACAATAACACAGCATAATAATGATGAAACTGTACACTAACAGTGCAGTAAAAAGAGCAATTAATTAAATAATTATAGTATGAAGCTATACGCAGAATATACTTACATATGTAGGGGTCCATTAAAGTCTCACGGCATTTCGTGTTATAGTCACACAAACATTTTTTCGTGTCACACAGAACCATTTTAAAAGCAATGTAAATAATAACAAATTAGAAGGAAAAACAGATGACAAAAAATACAGATGTCAGTATTTTGAGGCTCTGAGCCCCATTTATTTTCCTCACAGACGACAAAAAAGTCAGACATTATACGATTTAAAATAAAAACAATAATTGTGGCTTGATATTGAGTAAGAAGATGTTTTTATTAGGGCTGTCAGTCGATTAAAATAGTTAATCGCGATTAATCGCAAATTAATTGCAAATTTTTGATCTGTTTTAAATGTACCTTAGAGGAATATTTTTCAAGTTTGTAATACTCTTATCAACATATGAGTGGACAAATATGCTTTATGCTAATGTTTATTATCATTTTAACAATGACAAATATTCTCATGAATATTAAACACAACAACCTCTGAACATTACAAATATTCGCCTCAATTCAACCTGGAACCTAATACAATAAAAATGGTGTGTGTGTGTGTGTGTGTGTGTGTGTGTGTGTGTGTGTGTGTGTGTGTGTGTGTGTGTGTGTGTGTGTGTGTGTGTGTGTGTGTGTGGGTGTGTGTGTGTGTGTGTGTGTGTGTGTGTGTGAGATAGAAAGCATTTCAAAGTGCCCTTCAAAGTTTAAAACAACCCCCATGAAATTAGAAATGACCCAACAAAAAGCCCTCTTGATGATTAAGAGTCATGTTGTTTTTATGTCAAAATATTCATGCATGGATACGACTTGAGTCCCCCGTGGAAAAGATAATCAGCGGGGAATCTTTCCAGTGCATTGTGGGTAGAAAAAAGGGATCATTTTCTGATCTGAAAACACCCGGAGGAAGTGTTGGCAGCAGGAGGATTTAACGACTGACGCAAAACCTCTGCAGCAACTACAAATCAAGCAGCCCGTAAAAAAAGGGGGCTCAACTCTCATCTGTTGCACCAGCCTTTAGCTGCCAGCAGAGGGACGGGGACACAACACATGGTCAATGAACCAATACATGCAAAGATCGGTTAACATTGAAATGGTGTGTGTGTGTGATGGATTGTTGGAGCTATGTGCAACTCAAGGCTATGATCGAACGGGAGCTGCCTGGACGCTGCCTGGACGCTGCCTGGAAGCTGCAATCATGTTGCACTATCCTTGCTGAGTGTGCTGACTTCTCGTACAATGTCCCACTGTCTGGCTGCCTGCATAAAGTCAAGTGCTCGGCGCAGTTGTCGGCGAAATGTCGCTCCTCTGTTTTCATTTAAACAGCTCCATATCCGTTAGCGCAGCTAGCTATCACCAGATGCTAACAACAAAAATACACGTAAGGTCTCTCTCTCGCGCCACACATACACACACCCTCCCGGTCCTCCCAATAGCCAGTCGGTGCCTGCCGGTGAGCGTGGAAGTGTGGTCTGCCACAAGCAGGCAGCAGGAGCGGCGCTGTCAGCATCAGCTTGTAGATGGTATTTTAAACTCGATGCGCTCTGAAACTACGGGGCGGCCGAGGAAAAAAAATACACATGCGTTAATCGCGTTAAAATAATTAGTGGCGTTAATTTTTTTGTTGCGTTAGCGCGTTATTAACGCGTTAACTTGACAGCCCTAGTTTTTATGAACCCCACAGCTTCCGGTCTTCCAAGATCCGACCGGACAAAAAGACGTGCTGCAGGCACGAAACATACTACCAATAGAAATACATTGCTTTTAAAATCGTTCTGTGTGACACGAAAAAAAGGGGAAAATCGTGTTGGTGAACACGAATCAATAGATTAAATGTCGTGACTATAACACGAAATGCCGTGAGACTGGGTTGTATGTACACATTAGCCGCGTTCACACCAAGTACTTTGCCGTACTTACTGTAGTTCCCATCACTTAGTTACCCTATGGAACTAAGTGCTGATCGCGTTCACACCGGAATAAGTCCCTGGGGGAGGATTAGGCAAATGAGCCGCTGACGTCACTTCTTCTTCTTCTGCTTTGGGCTTACTGACAGGCCGCAAACCACTTCACGGCGTATACTGCCACCCGGAGTCCCCGGCCGGAAGTCCCCGGAGTTGGGGACTGGCTTCAGTAGAAGCTGCTGGGACTCCCAGCAGCTTCTACTGAAGCCTTCCGAGTAAATCGCCAGAACGCCGACACCTCCTCATCTCCACCGCTCCCATGTTTTGTGTTGCCATAAGTTAGTCTCTCTGCGTTTGTGCGCTGGGCGAATGCTAATGCTAATAATGCTAATGCGAGGATAATAAAATGGCGGGTCTACAAAACATTTCAGAGTTTTACGGGGCGTGGTTTGCAATCGCTCAGCCAATCAGAACTGTGGTACTTTTTTTCCCCAGGAAAGTACCTGCTCTCAGCAGGCACTAAAAATGGGGTGAAAAGTTCCCGGCACTTAGTTATTTTGTTGGTGTTTTTCAGGGGTACTAACGAAATTAAACGCGAAAAGTACGGGTGAAAAGTACTCGGTGTGAAGGCGGCTATTGTTCAGGATTATTCAATAGAGAAATACAGAGTGAAAGAAAGAAACTAAGCAACACTGGGGCTGATGTTTACTGGGGAGGAAGTGTCAAGTTTTATAAAAATGTGCTATGTGGTACTGGTTAGTCTGTTGACTTCCTCAACAAGAAGCTGATGAAAAAAATGTTCGCCCATGCATCTCAAATATTTTCAGTTGTGCCGGAGTATGTCACATTACTTCACTGGCAGGGTACTTTTTGGCCTCAGTACCTACTTGCATTTCACACAGGGGAATGTCCGCGCCGTGTAGTTTTTTGGCTCAATATGACTTCTCACAGAGTGTAAAATAGATACTGATCGGTCCTCACAAAAGCAGAAGTAAAAACTGAGCATGTGATGAGATCAGCTGTGTGGTTATTTACAGTGGTTTCACATTTTGTGTAGCTGCAGAGGTTAAAGGCGTGTTCAGATGCTTTATTTCAGAAAACATTACTGTCAAAATACTTTATCACAAGTTAAAGTCCTGCATTCAAAATCGTACCCAATTACAAAAGTATTATGAGCAATATGTACCTAAAGTATCAAAAGTAATCATTGTGCAGAAAAATTGCCTTTATGTGTGTATATAATTATATGTATATGTGACATTTAGCCTATAGATAATATTGCTGCATGGAGTAGCATGGAGACAAGCTTTTTGTAAAACATTTAAATAATTGGAGTCTTTTGTGACTTAAAGAGTTAGTCAACTGTTTTTAGAGATACATTTGACATACTGTAGCTGCCATTTTGTTATAACCTGTGAGCTCTACACACACAGAGGCTCGGTTATACCATACTTGCCAACCCTCCCGATTTTGGCGGGAGACTCCGGATTTCATTGCCCTCTCCCGATTTCATTGCCCTCTCCCGGTTTCTTCCCGGAGTCATATTTCTCCCGATTTCTGACAAAATCAGATTTACTCAGGACTGTTTCCACTCGGACTTTAATACAGCTACACCATTGTTTGGTTTCCATGGTTGCGAGTCTCTTTAGCAGCGCGCGCAACTCAAAGTCTGAGAGGGTGAGGAAGATTGTCACAGAAAACTAATCAAGAATCGACAACTCTACCCTCTGCTCACTCCTTTCCTGTAAAATACAGGTCCAGCCCGCACATATGCTCCATCAAGGATGGTTTGATTGATTGATTGAAAAGTTTATTAACAGCTTGTATATTGGGTACAGTATAGTACAGCTCAAAACATACAATTGTTAAGGGGATGCAGACCAGAGAAAGACTGTCGTCTTGTTTACATCAGGGTCCCCCATTTCCAATTCATCATGTCATTTAAGACATATAAGACATATTTGACATACAGATGGCTTATTTACAATTTACATACAGGTGGTTTTTTACATACAGATTGCTTGTTTACAATTTTCATTTTAGATTTCGTTCTAATACATCCTAACCGGACATTTAAGACATACCAAGTCTACAGATATACAGTTAGTAACAGAGTCTAAAATGCGAGTATATACATAGATGGGGGGGGGGGGGGAAGCTGTCCATTGAACGACAGGTTGAGATTTGTACCATTACCGGGGCCAGTTTTGCAATGCTCTCCCCCGAAGGTGCTCTTTAAGAGAGGTTTTGAAGGTAAGTATAGTTTTACTTTCCTTTACAGTTGTGGGAAGAGCGTTCCACCTTGATGTGGCATAATTGCGAAACGTGTATTCCCCCTTTTTTGTGCCAAATCTGGGTTTCACATGATTTGTGGAGCTCCCTCTGGTGTTATGATCATGGTATTCCTTGACCTTTGGGAAGAATTTTGACATGTACATGGGTACCATAGAGGTGTAGTGGATCTTGTAGACCAGGCCCATTGCAAGTAGCTGTACTCTGTCGTCTACTCTAAGCCATCCTAGTTTGTCAAAGTGGGCAGAGGTGAGGTGGGTTCTAGATGAAAGGTCAAGCAGTAGTCTGACCAGTTTATTTTGCGATGTTTGAAGTTTTATTTTTAGCGCCTTGGAGGTGCTATGGTACCATGACGTGCAAGCATAGTCATAGTACCCTTGAATGAGTGCTCCTGCCAGAGTTTTCAGGGTGTTTTTGTTTACCAGAGAGGAGATCCGGTATAGAAATCTAGTTCTTTGATTGACTTTTTTTATTACATTGGATGCCATTTTGTCACAGGAGAGGTTTGCCTCAAGAATAGATCCTAGGTATGTAATTTCCTTCTTACTTGTGACAATAATGTCACCCACTGCAACTGAGAAGTCGTCGGATTTGCTGAGATTATGTTTCGAACCGAAGAGAATGGACTCTGTTTTACCCAGGTGTAATGATAATTTATTATCGGCGAGCCAGGTGCAGATTCTGCCGAGCTCGGAGCTGAGGGTTTTTTCAACCTGCAACCTGTTCCTGTCAGAGACCAGCAGGGCTGAGTCGTCCGCGAACAGGAACAAGTTGCAGTCACATGCTGATGACATGTCATTTACATAAATTAGGAACAGTAACGGACCTAATATGCTTCCTTGTGGAACACCACAGCTCACTGGGAGGGGGGGGGACAGAGTACCGTTTACCTCCACCATCTGTTCTCTCCCCTCCAGGTAGGATTGCATCCAGCTCACCGATAGTTTATCAAAACCAATTGCTTTTACCTTGTCAATCAGAATGGGGTGATTGACAGTGTCGAAAGCCTTTTGTAGGTCCAGCATCACCATGCCGCAGTACTTGCCCTCGTCCACCTCTTGTTTGATGTGGTCGCTCAAATACAGAAGGCATGTGTCAGTGGAGTGGGATGTTCTAAAGCCAGATTGAAATTCATAGATTAGTTTATTTTCCGCAAGGTACTTTTCGACCTGTTCATATACTATTTTTTCCATGACTTTCGAGATGGAGGTAAGTATAGAAACAGGGCGGTAGTTGCCTGGGTCCAATTTGCTGCCCTTTTTGTGCAGGGGGAGCTCACATAATTAACCTCTCCATAAAACAGGGAAAAGTACCCAAAGACTTCAAAATTTGCAATTTTTGCAATTTGCAAATTTTGTAATTTGCAAAATTTTTGCAATTTGCAATTTTGAAGTCTTTGAGTACTTTTCCCTGTTTTATGGAGAGGTTAATTATGTGAGCTATGACTGGTGAGATGGCGGTTGCTGTGTCTCTGAGGAATTTGGAGGGGATATTGTCGTGGCCAGTGGCCTTGTTAGGTTGGAGGGCGCTCAGTTTAATGAGTACCTCTGCTGTTGTTACCCTTGCTAGACTGAAATCATCTTTGCGTACCCCTAGGTTTTTGTAGTAGGTCATGATGTGATCTACTCCAAAAAGCCCTGAGTGGGAGGGTAATTTATTTACAAGAGTTGTGGCTATGTTTGTGAAAAAAATGTTCAAGTACTTGGCCACATCCAGTTTGTCTGTGATGAGCCTGTTATCTGTCTTTATGTTTAAGTTAGAAAATCTCGTTTTGAGTTTTTTACTGCAGCCAAGCTGGTTATTGAGTAATTTCCAAAGTTCACGGGGTTTATTTTTGTTTTCCTCAGTTTTGACATTGATGAAATTCTTTTTGGCAGTTTTGATCATGGAGCTTACGTCATTTCTTAGTCTGTTTCTTTCAATTTTTAGTTCAGTCACGTGGGCCTGGAGTTCACTGCTCGTGCTTTTGGAAAGCATTGACTGACTTTTATGAAACTCAGAGCATTTTTTGTCTCTGGTTTTCATGGCGGTCAGTATGCCGGAGTGCATCCACGGCTCAGCGCGATTTTTTTACCCTGGTTGTTCTTAGGGGGGCCAAATCATTGAGTATTACAGAGAATTTGTTTTTGAAACCAAGCCATGTTTCTTCAACTTGTGTACCACTGAGCTCATCTGACCAGTCCAGGCTCTCCAGTTCTAGGTTAAAGGCCTCGCTAGAGTAGTTTTTGAGGTCTCTAGATATGACTGTTTTGTGACAGCCGGCCCTTTGTTTTAGCTTTTTGCGGGTACAGAATATCATATAATGATCACTTAAACCGCATGCTATAACCCCTTTACTGGAGATCCTGGACTTGTCAGAGGTCAGAATGAGATCAATGGTAGTTTGTGTTGTTTCACATACCCGGGTGGGTTGGGTGATTAGCTGGCTGAAGCCGTGCAGATCACAAATCCTACTGAAGGACTTGAAGACGGACGTGTCTTTACGATGCATATCCGTGTTCCAGTCTCCAATAATAATTGTCTCTACATCCCCCACATCAGCCAAACACCCATCTAATGTATCATAAAAGTCACTCTGTTCCGGTGGTCTATAGATTGTCCCGACTATTACAGATTTAGCATTGTCAAAAATAATTTCAACCCACACAGATTCAATATTTTCATGATGCAGGTCAGTACGGTTTTTGAAATTGGTGTCTTTATGTATGTACATGCAGACACCACCTCCATTCACGTTCCTGTCCCTTTTCACTGATGGTGCTACAGGCCGCAAGGCAGCTGCATTTACCACTACAATAAGCATGTTAATGTTAATCTAATACAGCTCTGGCGATGATCCACTAGCACCCCCCCCCGCGGTGGTTTTGAAATGCTCCCGAATTCTGAGGTCTCAAGGTTGGCAAGCAGGGCCGCCCCTGGCCAACTTGGGGCCCCAAGCGACATTGTGAGATGAGGCCCCCCCCAACCGGCAGGAGTGAACTTTTTTTTTTTGGAAACAAAGTAGGCTACTTTGCAAATATAATTCCTGTTTATTATTATTATCAACAGTTACTTTTTTATACAGTGAGGTAAATGGTAAATGTGCATGTATGTCGTTCAGTATGCGTTTACAGGTACGTCTGCATTTCCTGCCAAATACTAGCCTCTAAAAGATTAAAATATAATTAATGCAAATAAACTACTTCTACTAATAATCCTAATCAATTCAATAATATAATATATATATAATATAATAATCAAATGTAGTTCCCTCTGTCAGCAATGTATTAACAACTACACACACATTTCTATCAGTATTTCTCTGTGTTGTGGTTGACATGATGATGACTGTTAGGAGTAAAAGTTTACTTTTTATTCATGTACTTTTTATTCATGTATTTTTTTCTTTTAATGTTTCTTTTATTATCTTTTACTGTTTTTAAATGCCTTTGTCTGGAAGTCTTTCATTTTTGAATTGCCTTGTGTTGAAAGGTGCTATATAAATAAACTTGCCTTGCCTTAAGGGGAGAGGCTGAGCATCACCATGAAATGTGCAAATTGACATAAAAATGAATAAAAGGTGGAAAAATGCTCCATGTTTTTTAGGCTGTAAACTTTAACTGTTATGTAAGCCAACTAGAAAGACAGTTTATCACTCTTCCTCCTGTACGTTAGCAGATAAAAGGCATCACATACTTGAATGAATGGTAAATAAAGAATGCTGGAAATAACTGCATCTCCATTAGCCTGTATGCTCTGCAGAGACTGCCTTATTCATGTCGTGAATTGCAGCTGATGTTTTAATATGGCAATTGGCAATTTGCTTATACAACATTCGCAAGTTGTACATTTGACTCATACAATAACCCACCTTCGAGTGATGCTCTAGTTTCTTCATGTTGTTTTTTTTTTCCCTCTTGCTTGCGCCGGACTGAAACTGTCTTTTCACCGATATCTCTTCACCTGCACTAGTGGCCGTATCAAAGCCGTGATTGGTCAGATGTCGATTCATTACAACAGTGTCGGGTTACAGACGTGCTCCTCTTGTCACCTCTCACTCTCACTCTCGCGGGGGGTGCGTGGAGAACTGAGCAGAGAACTGCGCACAGCAGCTGAGGCCCTCTGGGCGGGGCCCCCTGTGCAAGGCGGGGCCCCATGCAGCCTGCGTGATTGGCCTGTAGGGAGGGGCGGCCCTGTTGGCAAGTATGGGTTATACTTCACAATCTGTCTTGAGTGATGATGGAGAAGCCGTTCTGTTTTTCTATCTTTGTGGATCTAAAAGAAAAGAAGCTCCTGATAGTACAGTCAATGTTAGTTGTCAGTTGCATGTTACTGCTGTATATGTTTTCAAATCAAAACACTATTAGCAATTTCTGATAGGGCCGTGAGCGAAACGTTGCCAGGAGTTCAATGTAAAGCCAGCCCACATTTCCGACATTACGTCATGACCGCAGCAAATCTGGATCAGCTCCGTTGTTCCCCCGTTTTTAGAAATGTGGGTACGGAGGAAAAGAGAAAGAGTTTAATTTTCTGACACTTTGTGAGTCTCCTGGGCTCCTGGCAGGGCCGTTTATCCTATATGCGGACTATGCGGGGGCATAGAGCCCCCGCGGCCACTAGGGGCCCCCCAAGCTGAAAGTATTTTTATTTTTTTTTAATTCATCCGAAAAACAAAAAAAGTTTAATTCATACACACAAAGATGAACAAAATTAGTAGAAGCGGGAGAGCTGAAGCATAGCTTGTGGAAAGCAAACGAATAATAATAATAATAATATTAATATATGCATAATTGCATATAAACATTGTGAACACTTATTTTCAAGTGACTTTTTTACTTTCATATGTTCACGCTGGGGTTTGGAACTGCTTTTGAATGTTATTAGGCATTTTGTTATGGAAAATGTTGTGCATAATCAGTACTGTTTTACGCTGTACTATCTCAACACATTTTAATAGATTGAGTTTTTTTAAATATGGGAGTTGTGTGTTCATATTTACCAACACCACAGACTATTCGTAACACTTTTTTTTGGGATGTTATTATTTTTTGTAGATTTGTTGAGTAAGTGTTTCCCCATATTTCGGAGCAGTATTAAAGGTAACGGAGAAATAGACTGTTATAAAGAATATATTTTCTTCAAGAATGTTCTTAGTATGATACAAAATACCTATTGTTTTTGACAGTTTAGTCTGTATATAATTTATATGGTGCTTCCAATTGAGTTTTTCGTCAACAATCCGTATAATGCAGTCATTTCTACTCTCAGACTTTGTATTTAATACAACCTGATCTCACCAGAATGCGTGACTCCACCACGACTCCTTAACACCGCATTGCGTGGTGGAGTCACGCATTCTGCTACATTTGCGTGTCGGCACCACGCAAAAAAACCCAATGTAAAGTGAGTGAGTAAGTGTCGTGGTGCACACACGCATTTCTACAACGTCCCACAGTGAGCTTTTATTCTATAAAACGTTTTTAAAATCTACTTTATAGCTTGTAGTAACTCACGGGAGGCTTCTTTTATTTTATTTGTATTCATAATCATTTTTAATTTTTCGTCAGAATGTAAAAATTACATTAGTTACGAATTTTTGTTCTCAAAAAACAGTGCATTGTGTGTAATACAACTGTGATTTTTATTAAATTAGTTAGTTTTTAAGGAAGGCCGGAGCTTCAGCTGTGTCAAATAGATTGTTCCCTTTAGTTAACGTTATTTAAAAGATAATGATCATGTCCCCTCTATTGTATTACGAGCGTCCATTCCCATTGGATAACAGAGAATTTTACACCCGGAAGTAAGTATTCTCCTTACTGTCGATTGATTTTACAGTGATATCTGCACTACTCATCAACTCAAAAACACCAGATTATCCTTGTTAATTACACAACATTGATTGGTTTAAATTGTGTACAATGCTTTTGTATTTTTCCCCTTCGATTCGGAGAAACGAATATTTTTTCTGAGTTTTTGGATGGCAGAAGACACTACACTACCCAGAATCCTCAGCTATCGTTTGGGACTACACCATGTGCTTAGCTTGACAAACCCCGTGATCAGTCCTCAAGCTCTGTGATTGGATGTTGGAGTGGCAGTGCGCGAAGTTTACACGGAGCGTCAAAAAGCACCTTGAAATGGAATGAAACCCATCGACGGCACACTATTCAAAACAAGAATCGAACGTGTCCTATCCCCCCCCCCCCCTTAGGTCGCAGGCTCCTCCAACAGTGCAACACAATAAAACAGATACACAGAAAAAATAGTGAAATAGTGCAATAAGAGTCTATATACAGATTGGAATCTTTTTTATTTTTTATTTAACCTTTATTTAACCAGATAAAAGCATTGAGATACAATCTCATTTTCAATGCTGACCTGGCCAAGAAGTTAGCAATGTTACACATAACACACACATATAAAAGAGAACATAACTAAGAAAACAAAAGACAAAAAAGCAGTCACTTCATTGTGAATATGATATATTAGATAAATAATTTCTAAGTAGCAGCCAGATGAATGTTATGGATGTTGTTTCTAAGTTCAGGTGTTTCATAGTCTTATGGCCTGTGGGATGAAGCTGTCCCTGAGTCTGGTGGTTTTAGTCCGGATGCTGCGGTACCGCCTGCCAGACGGCAGCAGACAGAACAGTTTGTGGCTGGGGTGATGGGGGTCTTTTATAATCCTGAGGGCTTTCTTTAAGGTTAACGTGGTGTTTTTACTCCACTACATTTATTTTAGTTACTTTACAGATTTGGATTAATGATGTGAAATATAAACAACCCTTAAATCAGACTTTAGTTACACCTGAGTAAAATTCAGGGAAGGTGATTGTCAAGTGCCAACAATCAGGAGAGATATTTGATAGTTGGTGCTTGAGAAGACTAAACATTTATCTGCAGATCCGTATAAAGTATATTCATTACTCGTTATTCTCTAATCGTTCATTAAAGACTGTATATAATTGATATTTTGCACATCCCTTTCAAGATTTCAAGATTTTCTAAGGTTTATTGACATATCATATACACAACTACGGTGTAGTTATGCAATGAATGCAAAACTTGGGTCACAGGTTCCTCAACAGTGCATTACAAGACATCTATCAATATGTGTATACCTCCACCATTAAACTGTCATATTCTGCACATTTATTATTCTATCTAACATCTTATAAGAATATAATAAATATGTATAATATCGGTTAAAATAAGTGCTTCAACATAGTTAACATTGCAGGAAAGTTGATTGTCAAGTTCCAAAACAAACCATACAATATATTAGACGTTAAGTACTTTGTCAGGCTTAATATGTATCTGTAGATAGATACCCCCAAAGCTTTTTTCTTATTTAAAAGAAGACCTTAGCCTAAAGTATTCTTTAATGTTTAAATAAAGCCTTATTAGTTTGTTTGTTTTGCACATCATATTGCACAACATATTATTTACAGTATCTTCTTGATATTTTATATTCTATATGTATATCATTGACCTTCTACTTTCCCACTATTTTGTATGTATTCTTAATATTTAAATGTTTTCATCAAACACATTCAAAAGTACTTTACAAAAATGAAAGACATTAAGAAAAAGGCATTTTAAACAGTCATTAAAAAGCAACATAATCTTCCTGCATTGCAATGACTCTAAACGTGTAATAACGTGCTTTAACCAGTAGGTGGTTTGGGTTAAAAAGCTGTCAAGTTTACAGTGTTAACAAAATAAAATATACTGCTGTTTTTGGTTTAGTTGACAACGGATATATTTTGTTATTGTTTTGATATTTGTAACATAACAGCGATGGAAAAAACCCACAGCAACACAGAAAAGATGGTCTTAACAGTCTGACCCAGCGGTCTAGTAGTTAATAAAAAACAATAATATCAAAACAAATTATTACTACTAACTTTATTGTGAAATTAAAACAGAACGGTAAAATAATAGTTTCCGGTCTATTTTGAGGCCCGATCTCTGTAGATAAATAAAGAACTACGATAGATGTGTAATATTTAATGTAGCCAAACCATTTATTACAATGCATTCATGTGATGACTTTCAAAGAGTAAAGCAAGCACTGCTGAATAAAGTATGATTTGATCTTTTACGAAACGTTTTTTATATGGAATGCCGTTGGAGGTCAACCAATCACAGAGCTTGAGGACTGATCACGGGGTTTGTCAAGCTAAGCACATGGTGTAGTCCCAAACGATAGCTGAGGATTCTGGGTAGTGTAGTGTCTTCTGCCATCCAAAAACTCCGAAAAAATATTCGTTTCTCCGAATCGAAGGGGAAAAATACAAAAGCATTGTACACAATTTAAACCAATCAATGTTGTGTAATTAACAAGGATAATTTGGTGTTTTTGAGTTGATGAGTAGTGCAGATATCACTGTAAAATCAATCGACAGTAAGGAGAATACTTACTTCCGGGTGTAAAATTCTCTGTTATCCAATGGGAATGGACGCTCGTAATACAATAAAGGGGACATGATCATTATCTTTTAAATAACGTTAACTAAAGGGAACAATCTATTTGACACAGCTGAAGCTCTGGCCTTCCTTAAAAACTAACTAATTTAATAAAAATCACAGTTGTATTACACACAATGCACTGTTTTTTTAGAACAAAAATTCGTAACTAATGTAATTTTTACATTCTGACGAAAAATAAAAATGATTATGAATACAAATAAAATAAAAGAAGCCTCCCGTGAGAAGCTATAACGTAGATTTTAAAAACGTTTTATAGAATAAAAGCTCACTGCGGGACGTTGTAGAAATGCGTGTGTGCACCACGACAAAAGAGCCTCATTCACTTTACATTGGGGTTTTTTGCGTGGTGCCGACACGCAAATGTAGCAGAATGCGTGACTCCACCACGCAATGCGGTGTTAAGGAGTCGTGGTGGAGTCACGCATTCTGGTGAGATCAGGTTTATTTAATAACATGTAATTTGTTTTGGCCACATTAAGGGATAATTTATTAACTGCAAACCAGTTACATAGTATTTTTAATTCTGCATTCACAATTTTAACAAGATCGCCAAGATTATGATGGGAGCAGAGAATTCAAAGTTCAGGTTCAGGCTCAATATATCTGGGGAGAATTAAAATGAGCCGTCTTTATTTGTAGACAGCCAAGCCCCCTCCTGTGAGTGTTCGGTGAAGCATTATATGCTTACAAATCCAATGTAGGATATAAACACGACTAAACTGCAATGATAGCAAAGCTGTGGCTTGGGTTTTTGGGGTAATAAAGTCCAAATCATCGTTGGGCTGACAGCTGAGAAAATGCTGCATCTCTTGCATTTATTGACATAGAGGAGCCTTATTGTTTACCTTTTTAATATCATTTTTTGTAATTTTCAATTGCTTGGTTTTCGTGAAATTAGCCTGTTTTCCTATTAAAGTGTAACAGATTGATGCATCTCCACAGATCATCTTAAAGGCTTCGGAATCCCCCCCATTGTAGTTAAAAAAACTGTCAAAACTAGGGCCCCCAAACAGCATCTTGCATAGGGCCCCCAAAAAGCTAGAAACGGCCCTGGCTCCTGGGCATATGATTTTCATGGGAGGGCACACAAAACCGTCATGTGCCACGGCCAGTGGCGGCGCCCATACTTGCCAACCTTCCCGATTTTCGCGGGAGACTCCCGATTTCACTGCCTCTCCCGGTTTCCTCCCGGGGTCATATTTCTCCTGCATTTCTCCCGATTTCTGACAAAATCAGATTTACTCAGGACTGTTTCCACTCGGACTTTAATACAGCTACCATTTGTTTGGTTTCCATGGTAGCGCGTCTCTTTAGTAGCGCACGCAACTGAAAGTCTGAGAGGGTGAGGAAGATAGTCACAGAAAACAGAACAAGAATCAACAACTCAACCCTCTGCTCACTCATTTCCTGTAAAATACAGGTCCAGCCCGCACATATGCTCCATCAAGGATGGTGCTTCAGGCCGCAAGGCAGTTCACTTACAACTACAATAAGCATGTTAATTTTAATCTAATACAGCTCCGGCGATCCACTAGCACACCTCCCACCCCCCTGCAACACTCCCCACACGCACATACACAGAACACCCGCGACTTCTAATGAAGGCTCGATAATCAGCTCACGGCATATAAGCAGGGGTAAAATGAAGAGATCTATGGATACATCTCTCAACACCCATATGAAACAGAACTGTAAACAGATGTTCTATTTCTTTATGGATATTTTACAAATCACTCCCCTTTTAAACTGTATTCTTGTTTTACTGTCATATGGCCTATTTCATAGCTGTTTTTCATATATTACTCTTATATTAATATCTGACATCACATACATCGTAGCACTAAAGTTCACAGTTTATTTGTAATGAAAAAAATTAAATAAATAAAAATGTTTATTTATATAAATAAAATAAAACGTGTTTATTGGGGGAGGGCAGTAATGTCAAATGGGAGGGCCTGGGACAGCCCCGGTGACTCTTGCTGGGGAACCACAGACCAGACGGGAAATTGGAAATCTTGACATTTTATACAGATCATTCATGGTTTGTGACTCACTGCTGGTGTTATGCATGCACCTCGCGGGAGCGCCCACACAGTAAAGCGAAAACTCCCAGACATTTCAATGATTTGTACGGCAAAGTACGTTTTGGAAACAATATCAACTTCCACTCTGTCTAATAAAGTATGTGCTGATGCTGATAACACCATTTGATTCAGTTTGATTGGAAGTGTCCTTACTCTAGGAACAAAGTGAACAAAGACCTCTGAAGTGAACTAAACAACAGGACTCTGGTCCTAAAAGAGGTGTTCTCGGACCGCTTGCTAGTGAACTCTGGAGCGGGTTCATCATGGTGTGAATGCAGTCAGCGCCAAACACAGGAAGCGTAGGATTTACGAGTCACAAGAACGCTGAGGTCTTCAAAAATCTTTAGCGAAAGAATGAATCAGAATGAAGTGTTGAACAGTGTCGTGTAAAGTAAAAATGCTCCGTCAACTACTAAATAAAGTCAGAGCCACCTGTCGTCAGTGAAACCTCCTCCTGACTGCAGAACGTCTCTCAATAGCCTATGTGTAGGCTAATTGTTTTTTTAACGCACATTGTCTGAATTATATAATCATATGAGCTGTCAACTCAAATCTGTTGATGATATGCTTTCCAGAGTAACAGAGGCATTAACATAACCAGCCGATGCTCCATGGTGGAGGCTACAGTAGAAATTGCTGGGATTTGCATTTGTACCCCCTTACTTTCTGACCAATCCAACCCGGTATCACGGCAAGACGTGAACATGTGATGATGTACCATGTTGGGAGACGTGAAGATGTCACGATTTCGTCCCTTCAAACGTGACAGTTACACGGTATTGTTAACCCATGTTAACCAGTGGAGAAATAACCGGAATTTGCCAAGCCAATGCAAATGCAAATGCCCCGACGGTCGGTTGTTATTGTCAATATTAATATGATAATGATTTATTTTTTAATAGTCACAGGATTACGCCGATTTTCTTGTTGCCCCAGCTGGTCGACACCTCTTTTAGCAGAAACAAAGGCTACATTAATGTATTAAATCGATGTTAATTCGTGCGTGTGGATGTGGAATTAACGGACGTGACGTTGTGCGATTGAGTTGCCAGGCAACAGCTTCGGTTCATGTTAATTTACAAACTCTTCAACTACAACCGTAGTTATATTTAAAAACACGTTAGAAGGCCTCACAAAATACTTTAATGCAAATTAAAATGTAAATGTGAAGGAATGTGTGTATAACAAAATACATCGGTGATAAACGAAACCGGAAACTGACGTAGGCAAGATCCTCAGCTCGATGATTGGATGGTTTAGCCGCAATGCATGCTGGGATTTGGTGTTTATGTGATGTGAATTCTGAAAACGTTTTTTAAAAATAAAATAATACTTTATTCCGAGTGTGCTTGCTTTTCTCTTTGAAAGTCATCACATAACGGCATTGTAATACACGGTTTGGCTGCATTAAATATTACATCTGCCGTAGTTCTCTATTTATAGAGCCCTGATGAGAAGACTTCTAGACAAACAGAAGAACTGCCGCCAAAACTGAAAACGTGACGTGGATCATAAATATATAAGCAATTAAACAACATCTTACATTTCTTTTCACATCTCCTTGCAGTATCAACACTAATTCGGCTGACTTTTATATTTGATCCAATTGGTAGATAGGCTGTATTTACACCATAACGGTGCAGAGCTGATAGGAAGGGACACCTGGTGGTTAAAGCACGTTATTGAATTGTATTATTTTATTATGATGGATTTGATATTAACGAGGCGGCAGTTAGCAGCTAGCGGCTAGCTAGTAATTATGCTAATGTACACATCAATCGTTATGTAGTATATTATGCTGTAACAGGATCTAGTGATATCCAAGCAACAGAGCTTCATTTAGCATGAAATAATTATTGCACTGTATATATACACAGTGCAATAAGCTTCTTAGTGCAATAATAAACTACAGGGACGTTAATCTAACGTCGGTAATATTAACTTTATTTAATACAACATTTACGGTACAAGATTTAATCATACAGCCCATGTAGTATAATATTTTACAAATGATGAATTACAGCAAACATGTGCAATATATCCATTATTACAGCTCCGTGGCAGTAAGGCGATATGGGTCCGTTCTTATTGTGCATCCATGGGTAAAGATAAACGCATGTAGTGCTGAACACGTAACATGAACGTGCCGGGCGGCGCGGTCCCGTGGGTTAGATGCGCGTTCATAATGCAAAGGGAAATAACTCTCAGAATAACGTTATTAGCACATTTTTACAATTGAGGAACGAATGTTTTTAATAAGGGCTATACAAGTGTTCATACTGGGTTGTTTATTTAGTTTAAAAAAAATTATCCAACGAGTTACAGACCACTCTTTCCCAATGTAAGTCAATGGGAAAAAGTGTTTCCGGGCCCATGCAACCTAAAGGAAGTGTAGTACCGCCGTTTGGCCACATAGAATATTTTCATCAGACTCCGGCGCACTTCCTGGGGGCTTGGTTAACATGTCATGTTAACTGTCACGTTTGAAGGGACGAAATCGTGACATAGGCCCATTCCCAAACCGCCCCTATACACCCTACCCCTACACCCTACCCCTACACCCTACCCCTACACCCTACCCCTCCACCCTACCCCTACACCCTACCCCTCCGTTTGCGCGTTCACGCGGAGGGTCCGCCATATTGAGGGCTATTCCAAAGCAACGAGTGTGGAGCAAGCCCCCAGGAAGTGCGCCGGACTCAAATGAAAATATTCGTGCTGGCCAAATGGCGGTACTACACTTCAGTTTGGTTGCTGGGCCCGGAAACACTTTTTCCCATTGACTTACATGGGGAAAGAGTGGTCTGTAAATCGTTGGATAATTTTTTTTAAACTAAATAAACTACCCAGTATGAACACTGTTCACACTGTTAACAACCTCATGATGACCTCATATGTTTTTAATTTAGGATCATACCTGTGTTTAAAAGGTAAATGTGTGCTTTTTATTATAAAGTTGTGTATATTTACAGACCGTTGCAAAAACTAAGAAGCTTATAAACATCAGGTTTAAAACTAAAAGAGCTTTGAAACACAATGAAAGATGTTTGGAGTTTTATTTGAGTTATTAATTTAAACTTTTTGTCTAAGGGATGCTGATTTGAAACCGTTGCTACATAAAGTTACAGCATTTCCTGTTTCTGCCGGAGAGAGGGGAGGCCGTCCCAAAGATTGCTGCTGTGTTTACTCCCTCCATCTGACAGGAGGGAGCCTCGTTGAGCTGCGAGTGTAGCTACAGACGGAGTTCACTCCGTCACGGAGGGGTAGGGTCGAGGGAGTGGTTTGGGATTGGGATTGGGCCATCTTCACGTCTCCCAGCATGGTAAATCGTCACATGTTCACGTCTTGCCGTGATACCGGGTTGGACCAATCGTTGAACAGCATTTACGAGCACATGACTTGTGTTTAAAGTTTAGAGTCCGTTTGAGTTTTGCCCGTGTGAACGCAAACCGAACCTTCTGAAAAATAAAACTTGGAACAAACTGTCGTCTGGTGCGCACCAGAGAAGCGGACTATTATGTGTGAATGCGACCTAAACTGTCCACTAATCAGACCGAAAACAGGAGATTTTTTAATAAGGGAAAAATTACATCTAGTCACTTCAGTAAAGACTCCATAGCCTACATCCCCATGTAACATCTGTAAAGTGTTATATCTATATTTATTTATTTCAGTCACTGTGAGTTTTATCATTTGGCTGTAAGGTCATTGATCCTTCTTTTTATTCTTTAACTAAGATACGCTTTGAACTTTATTTAAGCCACTGGTTTACAGGGTGTCTACTTTATCTCCTCCCCCACAGCCTGAACTACGCCTACTATAATGCAAATTGAATGCATCACACCAGAACGTTTCCTCCTAGCACAGAAAACAAACTGCAGAAACATCCCCTTCTCTGATTACGCATGCAGCCTCGTTGAAACACCAACTTGCTTCATCGGACATATTCACCATGAAAACAGATCTGTCAGCACTGAGGTCTCTACAGTCTCACATACAGGTAGGAACCTCTATGGTAGGAACACTACTTTATTAAGGAAATTATGTCTCCTACAGCTGCTTCCTTTTAAGCTCCTGTTGTAGAGAACAGGCGCTATATTAAACAAAAATAACAGAACGAGTTGGAAAGACGTTGACTCAGAAACGTTTTTCAAACACAAACTGTGTTACAGTGACGTGCGGTGAGGTTCATGGCTGGTGAGGCACTGACTCTCTCAGAGTCAGATTTACAAATATTATATTTTGACCTTAATCGAAATGTTCGGTTATTTTCAAAAGCTTTTTTAGTCTGATGCTTCGATTCATTTTAAACAGACTGTTCAACAAAAGGATACCCAAAATCTAAATATTGGATTGTTCTTTCTTAGTAAGATCCCATGTTCATTACAATTGTGGTCTTACCTTGACTTGAAGATGAAGTCCATGCTATCCTTCTGGACAACAATCTCCATTACATTTTTGTAAAAGTCCTCCTTATCTTCCTCTAGTTTCAAAACAAAAGTCTAGTTTGTTACCGTCTCTGCGTAGAATAACAGTAGCAACAAGAACCTGTGGGTTCCACAAATCATGTGAAACCCAGATTTGGCACAAAAAAGGGGGAATACACGTTTCGCAATTATGCCACATCAAGGTGGAACGCTCTTCCCACAGCTGTAAAGGAAAGTAAAACTATACTTACCTTCAAAACCTCTCTTAAAGAGCACCTTCGGGGGAGAGCATTGCAAAACTGGCCCCGGTAATGGTACCAATCTCAACCTGTCGTTCAATGGACAGCTTCCCCCCCCCCCCCCCCCCCCCCCATCTATGTATATACTCGCATTTTAGACTCTGTTACTAACTGTATATCTGTAGACTTGGTATGTCTTAAATGTCCGGTTAGGATGTATTAGAACGAAATCTAAAATGAAAATTGTAAATAAGCAATCTGTATGTAAAAAACCACCTGTATGTAAATTGTAAATAAGCCATCTGTATGTCTTATATGTCTTAAATGACATGATGAATTGGAAATGGGGGACCCTGATGTAAACAAGACGACAGTCTTTCTCTGGTCTGCATCCCCTTAACAATTGTATGTTTTGAGCTGTACTGTACTGTACCCAATATACAAGCTGTTAATAAACTTTTCAATCAATCAATCAATGGGCTCACTTGCGCCCCCTTCAGTGCGGCAGAGGTTATGGCTGCCTCTCCAGGTGCTTTTTTCATTGCCGTTGTATGATGAGACCAGCGGGCCTAAATATCATATATACGTGAAATAAGTTATTTAGAGACTATGGATGGCGAGGATAAATGTAATAAAGGGATCTACAAACATTACATTGGTGACATACAGTGAGATGGTGCAGGCATGCGCTTAGGGCCCGCTTTCCAGCCAGTTTCTGTGGGGTGACGCATTCTGAGGTGACCACAGTAACTGGCTTGAGCGCGCTCACAAAATAAGTGTCCGCGTTAAATTAGTGCCCGCGCTCCAGCCAGTTACTGTGGGTTTACGTGAGGCAGAGCTCGTCCCTGCCTCACTCCTCTTCGCTCCCATGTAGTTGTAGCGGAGCTCGGCCAATTTGCTGATTTTGACTATAAAAAGCGATTGGAATCAAACAGAAATCACATTTACAACACAGATCAGTGGAGATATTTTATTATTATTAATATTTAGTTTTTCTTTAGTTGTTTTTCTGTTACATTGGAGTATGGCAGGTGAGGCCCCTGACTGCACGTCGCTGCTGTGTTAATTATTTAAATGTGCCTGAATGCAAAAGCTGTCTCTTTCTCCTCACGAAGCACACATTCACTATTATAATAACAATAATTATTTGTATTATTACTGTTGTTATTCAGAGAGATTCTGAAACAAGGGGGTGTTGAACTGAAGGCGTACAGTTGGTCCTCTGTTTCCTGATCTGCTCACTGATCTCAAAGCAGAAAGTATTTCATGTTGAAATACGATACCACCTAGTGTCAGATATATGTTACTGTTCCTGGTGTCAGTCCTCTGAAGTATTGTGATGACTAAAGATGGACTGTGACTGTGACTGTGTGTGTGTGTGTGTGTGTGTGTGTGTGTGTGTGTGTGTGTGTGTGTGTGTGTGTGTGTGTGTGTGTGTGTGTGTGTGTGTGTGTGTGTGTGTGTGTGTGTGTGTGTGTGTGTGTGTGTCCTCTCACAGGGAGAAGATGATCTTCGTCATCCTGCTGCTCCTCTTCCTCACCCCCTGTATCTCTGGTTAGTTTTACTTCTGTAATACCCACTAAGACACAATTTAATATTATTGGAAGACTTGTCACATTTAACCTTTTTATAAAGAAGCATCTTAGAGCTCTTTGGTATGGAACACTGTTAGTGCAAAACTGAGGAAAGAGATTCTTATTGTATTTAGCTTTTTTTTAAATCAAAATGTCAAGAAGTGGAGCTTTCAGTCCGCGAAGGTACTGCAGATGGTCCGTGAAAAAAAAAAGAAGAAATCCACTTTTTTTATCAAGGATTTTCGCGGACCACCTCATATGCAAACTGTAAAAATAAGTAAATAATATATAAACGTAGTGTTAAAATGGAGATATTTGTTATTGTATTTGTTACCACTGGTTACCCATGGTTACGTGTGCGCGTGCAAAACCACAAACAAAAATACTCTTCCTTAGGAGACCACTGTCTCTGGTTAGTCTCTTTAAAGCTGTTCTCAGTAAAGCAGCACAGAAACATAGCTGTAGTTTAAAGAGTCCCTCTGTGTCTCCTCCACAGGAACATAGCTGTAGTTTAAAGAGTCCCTCTTTGTCTCCTCCACAGGAACATAGCTGCAGTATAAAGAGTCCCTCTGTGTCTCCTCCACAGGAACATAGCTGCAGTTTAAAGAGTCCCTCTGTGTCTCCTCCACAGGAACATAGCTGCAGTATAAAGAGTCCCTCTGTGTCTCCTCCACAGGAACATAGCTGCAGTTTAAAGAGTCCCTCTGTGTCTCCTCCACAGGAACATAGCTGCAGTATAAAGAGTCCCTCTGTGTCTCCTCCAAAGGAACATAGCTGTAGTTTAAAGAGTCCCTCTGTGTCTCCTCCAAAGGAACATAGCTGTAGTTTAAAGAGTCCCTCTGTGTCTCCTCCAAAGGAACATAGCTGCAGTTTAAATAGTCCCTCTGTGTCTCCTCCACAGGAACATAGCTGCAGTTTAAAGAGTCCCTCTGTGTCTCCTCCACAGGAACATAGCTGCAGTATAAAGAGTCCCTCTGTGTCTCCTCCACAGGAACATAGCTGCAGTTTAAAGAGTCCCTCTGTGTCTCCTCCACAGGAACATAGCTGCAGTATAAAGAGTCCCTCTGTGTCTCCTCCAAAGGAACATAGCTGTAGTTTAAAGAGTCCCTCTGTGTCTCCTCCAAAGGAACATAGCTGTAGTTTAAAGAGTCCCTCTGTGTCTCCTCCAAAGGAACATAGCTGCAGTTTAAATAGTCCCTCTGTGTCTCCTCCAAAGGAACATAGCTGCAGTTTAAAGAGTCCCTCTGTGTCTCCTCCACAGGAACATTTGTAGTGAATGTGACTCAGGCTTCCTATCAGGCAGAGGAGAATCAGAACATCACCCTGGAGTGGACCTTCAGCACCAGAAGAGACACTTCCCTCAGATCCATTTCTACCTTCTGTGAGCTTCATACTGAGAGCAGACCCTACGTCCTGTTTCATCTCCATCAAGGCATTGAATCCCCAGAGTCTCAGGATCCACAGTTTGCAGGACGAGTCCAGTGGGACAAAGACGTCCTCACAGAAGGACGCCTCACACTTCATGTCTCCAGACTCAGGACCAGTGACTCTGGGTTTTATGTGTGTGACATACTCGTCAGACATGATGGGAGCAACTCTAGGAGATGCTGGCTCAACGTCACTGGTGAGTAAACGCAGTAGAAGTCTAGAGCTAAATACTAATGCATCTACATCCATTATGTTGCCGCTAATATTGGATCATATTCTCCAATAATTGAACAGTTAACAGCTGGAAAAGGAAATGGCAGATACTCAACAAAGTATGAATGAAAGACCAAAAGAGTCCTGTTGCTCAAATCTTAAGAACGGCTTGTTTTAACGGTTTGAAATGTGCACCTCTCAAAATAAAACTCTGCACTCAAACTAACTGTGATCCAAACCAGCCCCACACAGAACTCATTTTAGTGGAAAAGGGGAAACTGAGAAGCTGGAACCACAGGAGGTTGCAGATGATCATGTGTTCACTCTAGATTAAACCTGTTATCAACACTAAAATGGTTCCTCGTGTTATATTCTGTCCTTTTCCACAGCTGCTGAAGAGCTCGAACCTCAGAGACCAACGGAGAGGCCACAACTAGAGATTCTGATTTGGGTTATCTTTGGACTGTTACCTCTTGGGGTTGTCTTAAATATCAGCTATGCCTGCATAGCTTTAATAATATATAATAGAAGAACCCACAATGCAGCCATACAGATGGAGAGTTCATCAGAGAAACAAACCATCAGGACTTATCTCCGTCTGAATCTGAGCATAAAGTGAGACTCTCCAACATCTGATTCAAGAGTCAGAAAAGAGCTCAGTGTAACATCTGTAAAGTGTATTTGTTATATTTATTTATTTCAGTCATCATTCGAGTTGTATCATTCGCCTGTCACTCTGTTCTCTGCTTACCAATGGATATTGTTACCATGCTGCATTTAATGTGCTTTTATAAATGTTACATATTAGCAATAAATCCCTTTTATTTTGTATTCACTGTTTCACTGCACGTGTCACAGGAGGAGATCTTTGGAAATGTTCAATTGGATCGACTTAAAAGTGTAAAAATGCTTTTTTGTTATATATTATAATAAAGTTGTTTATTCTTTTACACTATTCTTCATCCACATGTCTCCCTGCTTCTTGAACACTGTAGCTGCCTTGAATTTCTGCCAAGACTTGAAAGAGAAACTAAAAACAGACCGACCAATCAGGAGGCAGTGAACTGAGGGCTTTTCTAATGCGCATGCACCAGGGAAAGGCAACCAATGGGAACCTTTGCTTTATTAATAAGAGCGGACGGTTGATATTGAACGACTACAATCGTACAAAAAAACGTCAACCAATCAGAGAGAAGGAGATCCACTGCCTGCTTATTGATCTGAAGAGATGTTTTCTAGATGTAACATATGATAGTGCAGTTCAGGGACCAATCATTGAGGGATGCTGTGAATCCTGCTGTTTCCAGACTCATGAGATCTCTACACTTTCCATAGGTTTACAGGTAAGGTCACATCTTTGTTCTCCTGTTAGGAAATAACGAGCTAAAAGACACGTCTCAATTACCTCGTTATAAAATAAAGTGCTATCAAAACGACTGGAAACATCCGGGGTATCCTATTGGTTAAACTACAAAAAATACATCCGGGGAAAATGCTTTTTACGCAGTATTCTGTGGAGAAAGAGCAATACAGGAATACAGTTTTCATTTGTAATGAGAGTCCCTGTTTCTGTCTGACGGCTGATCCAATTAGCAACCACACCCTTCCTCTCCGTGACACAGCAAACATCGACTGCACTCAATAGAGTGGCAGATAATTATATTAATAATAGTGGAAATAAATAAATAATTCTAAAAATATAATATATCAAAAACAATAATAGTACACAAATATATTATAAATATGATAATTTAGTAAATAATAATAATAAATTAGGGAGGAGAAATTGTATATAATAATGATTAAAAAATGAAATACAAAATAATAAAAATAATAAATACAAAGAAATTATAAAGATAATAATAGTCCAATAATAATAGTAAATATTAAAAGAGATTATAATAATAACAACAGTAAAAGACAGACTGCTGTGTTTAATCAGAAATCAGACCTGTATTCGTCCCACAGGGGGAAATGTACATTGTTACAGCAACAGTGGGAAAAAAAGTAAAATAAAACACTATTAGATAAAAGGGCAGGCACAAAATAAATAAAAGGGTTAGTTATTCAAATCTACAAATTACATTCGGATTAATCTGCAAGTTGCATTCGTTTTATTGCACAACAGTGCCTGAATCTGCTTCATTAAAGGCAGTTTTCCTAGAAATACATTCATTTCTGATCCTAAATATCTTGGTTTCTTCTTTTCTAAAGTCACAGAATGTATTGTCATTACATTTGATATTGAAGTAATCCAAAAGCATTTTTAATACTCAGATACTGATTACTGATTATATTTGTTGAGTCCTCTCCTGCTGATGTTCAGGTGTATATCAGTATGTAGTGTCTCTACTTTAAAGAGTCCTCTCCTGCTGATGTTCAGGTGTATATCAGTATGTAGTGTCTCTAATTTAAAGAGTCCTCTCCTGCTGATGTTCAGGTGTATATCAGTATGTAGTGTCTCTACTTTAAAGAGTTCTCTCCTGCTGATGTTCAGGTGTATATCAGTATGTAGTGTCTCTACTTTAAAGAGTCCTCTCCTGCTGATGTTCAGGTGTATATCAGTATGTAGTGTCTCTACTTTAAAGAGTTCTCTCCTGCTGATGTTCAGGTGTATATCAGTATGTAGTGTCTCTACTTTAAAGAGTTCTCTCCTGCTGATGTTCAGGTGTATATCAGTATGACGTGTCTCTACTTTAAAGAGTCCTCTCCTGCTGATGTTCAGGTGTATATCAGTATGTAGTGTCTCTACTTTAAAGAGTCCTCTCCTGCTGATGTTCAGGTGTATATCAGTATGTAGTGTCTCTACTTTAAAGAGTCCTCTCCTGCTGATGTTCAGGTGTATATCAGTATGTAGTGTCTCTACTTTAAAGAGTCCTCTCCTGCTGATGTTCAGGTGTATATCAGTATGTAGTGTCTCTACTTTAAGAGTCCTCTCCTGCTGATGTGCAGGTGTATATCAGTATGTAGTGTCTCTACTTTAAAGAGTCCTCTCCTGCTGATGTTCAGGTGTATATCAGTATGTAGTGTCTCTAATTTAAAGAGTCCTCTCCTGCTGATGTTCAGGTGTATATCAGTATGTAGTGTCTCTACTTTAAAGAGTTCTCTCCTGCTGATGTTCAGGTGTATATCAGTATGTAGTGTCTCTACTTTAAAAGAGTCCTCTCCTGCTGATGTTCAGGTGTATATCAGTATGTAGTGTCTCTACTTTAAAGAGTTCTCTCCTGCTGATGTTCAGGTGTATATCAGTATGTAGTGTCTCTACTTTAAAGAGTTCTCATCCTGCTGATGTTCATGTGTATATCAGTATGACGTGTCTCTACTTTAAAGAGTCCTCTCCTGCTGATGTTCAGGTGTATATCAGTATGTAGTGTCTCTACTTTAAAGAGTCCTCTCCTGCTGATGTTCAGGTGTATATCAGTATGTAGTGTCTCTACTTTAAAGAGTCCTCTCCTGCTGATGTTCAGGTGTATATCAGTATGTAGTGTCTCTACTTTAAAGAGTCCTCTCCTGCTGATGTTCAGGTGTATATCAGTATGTAGTGTCTCTACTTTAAAGAGTCCTCTCCTGCTGATGTGCAGGTGTATATCAGTATGTAGTGTCTCTACTTTAAAGAGTCCTCTCCTGCTGATGTTCAGGTGTATATCAGTATGTAGTGTCTCTAATTTAAAGAGTCCTCTCCTGCTGATGTTCAGGTGTATATCAGTATGTAGTGTCTCTACTTTAAAGAGTTCTCTCCTGCTGATGTTCAGGTGTATATCAGTATGTAGTGTCTCTACTTTTAAGAGTCCTCTCCTGCTGATGTGCAGGTGTATATCAGTATGTAGTGTCTCTACTTTAAAGAGTCCTCTCCTGCTGATGTTCAGGTGTATATCAGTATGTAGTGTCTCTACTTTAAAGAGTCCTCTCCTGCTGATGTGCAGGTGTATATCAGTATGTAGTGTCTCTACTTAAAGAGTCCTCTCCTGCTGATGTGCAGTGTATATCAGTATGTAGTGTCTCTACTTTAAAGAGTCCTCTCCAGCTGATGTTCAGGTGTATATCAGTATGTAGTGTCTCTACTTTAAAGAGTTCTCTCCTGCTGATGTTCAGGTGTATATCAGTATGTAGTGTCTCTACTTTAAAGAGTTCTCTCCTGCTGATGTTCAGGTGTATATCAGTATGACGTGTCTCTACTTTAAAGAGTCCTCTCCTGCTGATGTTCAGGTGTATATCAGTATGACGTGTCTCTACTTTAAAGAGTCCTCTCCTGCTTATGTTCAGGTGTATATCAGTATGTAGTGTCTCTACTTTAAAGAGTCCTCTCCTGCTGATGTTCAGGTGTATATCAGTATGTAGTGTCTCTACTTTAAAGAGTCCTCTCCTGCTGATGTTCAGGTGTATATCAGTATAGTGTCTCTACTTTAAAGAGTCCTCTCCTGCTGATGAGAGAGAGAGAGAGAGAGAGAGAGAGAGAGAGAGAGAGAGAGAGAGAGAGAGAGAGAGAGAGAGAGAGAGAGAGAGAGAGAGAGAGAGAGAGAGAGATGATCCCAATTTGGGTAATGTTTGCGTTGCAGTAGCATACAAAATGCACAGAGAAATTAAGACACTAGAACTAAACCGAACAAATTATTTTGGAAATAGAAATAAAATAGCATTAAAAATATAGGCAGGCAGGCAGTGTGTATCCAATGGTTTAAGGTAATTTATTTCAAATATGTGTGAAAATAGACTATCGACCTTAGACGACTATAAGGCAGACCAAAGACTGCAAAGCTATGGCACCTGAAAACTAGACAGCTTTGCAAATGGTATATGAACAATATATTGGAAATGGGGAACAGGTGATCACGTGATAAGGTGATGGGAATGGCGGGAAAGTGATTCCTGCAGGACAGGAAGGAGTGGCTGGATTTTTACATAGCCTACTGTATGTGTCATAGAAAACAGAGAGAGAACAATGATTAAAAAAGCAAAGAATAAGGAGTGTTAATCGTTGGGATTCGGCTGAAGTCGTGACCAAATAGGAGCTTAAATTAGATAAAATGAAAGAAAAACAAGCCGGCATACTTTGATGAGTATTGTGATTAAATCAGTTCAAACTGCAAGTTGAGTTGTGTCGCCCCCTAGTGGCGAAAAGGCTCAGGTGTACCACTTCACTGAGAATAAACACCAACTTGTATAATTTATATATTATATGTCTCTGTGCCTTTAGTATAAATCTTTATTTCCGGTGCTGTAACAACATAATTTCCCAATTTGGGATCAATACAAATCTATCTCTCTCTATATATATCTCTCTCTATATATATCTATCTATCTATCTATCTATCTATCTATCTATCTATCTATCTATCTATCTATCTATCATGGAAGAACGAACTAAACTTTTTTCTCATTATTTGACTTATTTATGTTTCTTGTATAGAGCCTTACTTTGTTGTTAATGATTGTTAATTTGTGTTTGTAATTTTTAAGTTTATTTTATTTGATCTAAACTGTATTTGCACCATTCAATGGTATCGGCTGAAAATGAGTGCCTCAAACGTTTGTAAATGACTCTTGTTTAATAAAGTATATTTAAAAAAATCGTAAGGATAACCGGTGTACGCCAGCCTGTGAAACAATCGCACCTTCAGCCATTAGCGTAACGTGATTGGCCTTATTGAGAAAACCAGGTAGAGACAAAACGCCTCAGTATTGGCTAGAATTCAGAATCCCTTCCCTATGTCGCTTCTGATTGGTTCATGACTCACTGGACTTTGATTTGATTGGTTGGCTGTATCGCAGAAGGGGCGGGTTGTCAGGTTTGGTTGCGGAGCTGATACCGGTAACCGAGCACTCCACAGCACGTTGTGAAGCCGCTACTGGTGATTCAAAGAAATCACTTGTTTCTAAATCCTCCACGTTTTTGAAAATTAACCCACTGGTAAGTCTTGCTTTTGGCTAAACTGTCATTCATTTTCGTTTAAAAGTAGCGTGTGGTTTTCCTTGTATTCGGTGGATTAGCCGGTTTCGTGGCTCCGTCTACATCCTGGGGAGGACATGATTAGCAGGGCTATGGTTGATTAATTAAACCCTCCTATGGTGTTAATTTCTTTAAAATAACCAACTGGTGATGCAGTAGTCGTGAATATGTAGCATTATCAGGTTATAGCCATCGCCATTATTGCAAAGTTTCACTTTGGTGGGCCAGGAAATACCCACCGCCCTTTTACTACATTAGCTTAATTCTAGCTCTCATTCAGTCGTGACTCCCCTCCCTCCTTTCATGCCTTTTTTTGTTTAACCTTCTTGCCCTTCGACTTTTCCCTCCATGATCGATAAGATACGATTATACTTCCCTGCACAATTCCCCCTTGTCTGTTAAATGTGTCCCCTTCTACCTGATTAATCTAGCTTTACAGGAATGGAAAGTGGGGCAGATTCCCGGCCAGGACACGTGTTGGGGCTCCAGATCGTAGCCGGTTTCTGCTCTACTTTTCGGCTCTATTCTCACCCAGCTGTCCCGGTTTTAGCTCGGTTGTGAGCCAGCCATGGTGCAATTTTAGCCCAGGTTTATATCTGGACATGTTCCACTAAAAGAAGGACCACATGACCGGTGCTGAGGGTGCTTTCAGGCCGGTGAAAAGCACCGTTTCTGCGGGCACGGCGTGGCCTTTGTCTGCATGCCATGCTTTACACTTTTTTTTTTTAAACACAAGCTGCTTTCTGAAATGACTGCTGCTTTATGCCCTTATAAGCACTTAATATCTCCAAATTCACTTGGATCCATTCTAGCTAAAGCAGGTGGTGTTGAGTAACTAAGTACATTTACTCAAGTACTATACTTAAGTAACATTTTATGGTACTTTGTACTTCTACTCTACTGCAATTCAGTGGTAAAAATGCGACTTTTTCTCCAGTAAAGATGCATATATAGCTAAATACTTTACTACAATTAGGAACTTATTTTGTCACAGCAGTAGGGTTATCAAGCATTTACATTAAACATATTTAAAAGATAGAATAAAGTACACACATTGTACACCTGGAGTAAATCCACCAGCTACCCTGCAGTATACAAAGTCATTCAAACTAGCTGCACCTTTACCAGCTTTGAGAACACTTTCATGATCAATCATTATAAAACATATCATATATATTATTCTGAAATGGACCAATCTGCACAACGACTACTTTTACTGTCGCTGCTTTCACTATATTTAGATGAGAATACTTTTCTACTTTCACTTGAGGAACATTTTGAATGCAGGACTTTTACTGTAACAGAGTATTCCTACACTCTGGTACTTCTACTTTTACTCAAGTACAAGGTCTGAGTACTTCTACTGTTACTCAAGTACAAGGTCTGAGTACTTCTACTTTTACTCAAGTACAAGATCTGAGTACTTCTACTTTTACTCAAGTACAAGGTCTGAGTACTTCTACTTTTAATCAAGAGTACTACCTCCATCTAAACCCACCTCCCTGATGTTAGCAGCTAACATTAGACATGAGGCTCCTTCAGGTCGCCTCTCTAAACAGTGATTGGCTTATCCTGATGGATCACTTGATGTATGCTGCTGTGTGTGTGTGCCAGCACAACAGATGGTCCTGTGTGTGTGGACAGGTGTGGCACATAGTCCATTAATGAAGATCATGCTAGTGGGTTAGCATGTTTAAGCTTCTTTACAGCTGATAATGTAAACGCTACAGAGTTTAACATTTGATGCTAGTTTTACTCTAGACATCTATTGGTGTCCTATCATCAAAAATCAAAGGTTATTTATGCAGCTCAATAGCCCAAATTGCACACATGTCACAGGGGGCTTCGCAGTTTATACAGAATACAGATACGGCACCCTGATGATAATGGTATCGTTGGGTCTGCACTGAACAAAGCCATTATAGGACATTTTGTTTCATTCCTATATGATCTGTCTTATTGTTGGAAATGCTCACTAGATCTCGCTCTAAATTATTCACACTAAAGTTTTGAGTAACGTTATAGAATAAATTATAGCGGTCTAATGATGGGCAATCGACCAAAATAGATACTTTAATTTTGAAATTGGCACCTTGAGTTCAATAGTATCTCCGTCCATACATTATCCAAATCATAATTGAATTGCCTTTGTGTGAACGTAGCTGATTGTGTTAAAACAACCTACGAAATCGTCTTAAATGGATCAGAGGCTCCTGCAATTAGTCGTAGTGTTTGTGATATCTGCCAATAATCTGTCATGTAATATATTTCACGGTAGAAACGTGTGACCCAACCCCTGTAGGATCTATGTTGCTCAACAGTTGCAATGCATCCAGAAAGTGAGTCAGTAACCAAAACATAGAATATTACCTGCATTTAAGACTCAAAACAGGCTGAATATTATGTATTAAATCTTAAAAGCACATCTCAATATTCAAACATTCTCCACATGTAGAACAAATGTGTGAAATCAGTGTAAACGACTCCGATCTGTCATCACTGATTAATCAGCGCAGTGTAAACATAGGAGAAATCATAGAAGGGAACAAAATGTCCTGTGTGTCGAGTTCAGGCCGGGAAACTCAATTCAATTAAACCAACCTCATATGGCAATTTAGGACTGGGCGATGGTTTAAATCTGATATAGACTTTCAATGGAATCATGCCATGTATCGTGTTGCACATGAACATCGCCTATGTTCATAATAAACTCACATTTCTCAACAAAATCCAATTAAAAGTTCAATTGGATCCTAAAACACTTTATCAGTCTGCAAACTCATGTTCTAGAAGTCCACTGGCATGTTCGTTTTGCACTAATTAAACAAGAAAGTACTCATTATTTCATTCACAAAGTAGTATACAAATATAGGCGTAACCATACAGTTATATTGACTATTTATTTGTTGAATTACCATAAAACCTGCTTAATCTGGCTATATATTAAGATTTTAAATTAATTGTATTGGTAGATTTTGGCCATATTGCTCCGCCTTAAAATGGAAATCCAATAACATAGGTTTTCATTTGGTATTTTAAGGGTAAAGTCACCAAAATAAAACAATATCCAGCTTATTTCAGTCGATATTATAGGCCTAAAAGTCTAACCTCTTCAAAAAGCATACATTTATGATGTTATATGCTTTCGAAAAGAGCATTAGGTTAATTGTAAAGTAAAAGACGGTGTTGGAATGCTTTCTGTTGAAGTGCAATGGCTGCAATTCCAGATTTCTATCCGCTCTGTATGAAAACAAACGGATAAGATCTGGGTTTGTTTTCCAGGCCGAGGGCGCTCTGTGTTCATGTGGGTGAATCCAGATGGGACAGTAAATGCATGTCAGTTTTTGTATTTATTTATTTTTTACAGATCGTACACTCCTCATGCCTCGGGCTTTTCAACGCGGTCCAAAAAATATGAATTCAAAATGAGAGTTGTATATTGTAGGCTTTGAATCAGAGGTCTAAACCCTGCTTCACACTTCTAACCGTGCGTGTGATTGCCTGTGACTTCTGTCCAATCAGATGGATGATTCACAATCAGATGATTTTACATTTTCTTAATGGCTACTGGAAAATGCAGACTGGTGCATATGGGATGTAGTGTGGTGAGGGAATGAGTCCTAAAACTGGGAAATTGGATGCTTTTTAACACTTCCTGACCCCTAGTCTGGAAGTCAATTGTTTTCTGAGTGTTTTTGGTTGTTGGCATGAAATAAGCTCTGTGGTTAACACAAGCTGAATATATTTTAATGTTTGTTTGCAAACAAGTGTCTTAATGAGACGACTAAACGTCATCACACCCAACATTAGCCACCTTTAGCTTAGCGGTGGTGAAGTCATGTGACCGTGCTGTAGTTCCTTTGTAGCCCAACATTAGCCATCTTTAGCTTAGCGGTGGTGACGTGAAGTCATGTGACCGTGATGTAGTTCCTTTGTAGCCCAACATTAGCCACCTTTAGCTTAGCGGTGGTGAAATCATGTGACCGTGCTGTAGTTCCTTTGTAGCCCAACATTAGCCACCTTTAGCTTAGCGGTGGTGAAGTCATGTGACCGTGCTGTAGTTCCTTTGTAGCCCAACATTAGCCACCTTTAGCTTAGCGGTGGTGAAGTCATGTGGCTAATGGCTACAAAAGAACTACAGCAGAGATGGGGTCGTTACTAAAAAAAAGTAATATATTACACTACTTCGTTACACTCTACATAAAGTTACTCGTTACTTTAATAGTTACTTTACTCGCAGGGCCGCCCCGCCCCTCCCTACAGGCAGATCACGCAGACTGCCGCGCACCTACAGTGTGCGCGCCACAGTTTTGCCTCTGCGAGACTCCACTTGCCCCCCCAATTACTATTGCATTAAGGAAGACATAACACATGTCTTTCTTTTTATATGCTCTAAAATAGGCTACCAGCCACACAACAAGCTCACAGTCTGTGAAACGTCAAGACACTAATTCATGAAACCAGTTCAAGACGCATTATTCTTATCATTCTTTATGAGCGCATAACGGTAAGGTATCTAATTACTTATGTATTTAGTATTCCATAACTTAGTAACAGAGATGGTCAAACTAAAGTGGTAGAGACATGGCAGAGTTCCTACAATGAAGCGGGGCATTGAACTGTTCACCCGTGAGAGGGCGATCAACAAAAGAGAGCGAGCGGCCCCGTTGAGGGAGTTTACAGATGAGAAGACTCAGCCATGTTTATTCAGCACTGCACGTGGAGATGTGGTCTCGCAAATCACGCAGATTACATAGGCCTACATGTATATAAACCTGCGGCGGAAACCCCTCTTGTCTGTCAGTGAGTGTGATTATTTTATAAAAGTAACGCTTGTCGGGGCAATGTTAGTAACTGTAGTGTGATTACTAAATTATAAAAGTAACGCGTTACACTACTCCGTTACCGACACAAGTAATATTATTACAGTAACGCGTTACTTTGTAACGCGTTACTTTGTAACGCGTTACTTTGTAACCAGTTACTTTGGTTACTTTGTAACGCGTTACACCCAACTCTGGCGGTGGTGAAGTCATGTGACCGTGCTGTAGTTCCTTTATAGCCCAACATTAGCCACCTTTAGCTTAGCGGTGGTGAAGTCATGTGACCGTGCTGTAGTTCCTTTATAGCCCAACATTAGCCACCTTTAGCTTAGCGGTGGTGACGTGAAGTCATGTGACCGTGCTGTAGTTCCTTTGTAGCCCAACATTAGCCACCTTTAGCTTAGCGGTGGTGACGTGAAGTCATGTGACCGTGCTGTAGTTCCTTTGTAGCCCAACATTAGCCACCTTTAGCTTAGCTGTGGTGACGTGAAGTCATGTGAACGTGCTGTAGTTCCTTTATAACCCACCATTAGCCACCTTTAGCTTAGCGGTGGTGACGTGAAGTCATGTGACCGTGCTGTAGTTCCTTTGTAGCCCAACATTAGCCACCTTTAGCTTAGCTGTGGTGACGTGAAGTCATGTGACCGTGCTGTAGTTCCTTTGTAGCCCAACATTAGCCACCTTTAGCTTAGCTGTGGTGACGTGAAGTCATGTGACCGTGCTGTAGTTCCTTTGTAGCCCAACATTAGCCACCTTTAGCTTAGCGGTGGTGACGTGAAGTCATGTGACCGTGCTGTAGTTCCTTTGTAGCCCAACATTAGCCACCTTTAGCTTAGCTGTGGTGACGTGAAGTCATGTGAACGTGCTGTAGTTCCTTTATAACCCACCATTAGCCACCTTTAGCTTAGCGGTGGTGACGTGAAGTCATGTGACCGTGCTGTAGTTCCTTTGTAGCCCAACATTAGCCGCCTTTAGCTTAGCGGTGGTGACGTGAAGTCATGTGACCGTGCTGTAGTTCCTTTGTAGCCCAACATTAGCCACCTTTAGCTTAGCGGTGGTGACGTGAAGTCATCTGACCGTGCTGTAGATCCTTTATAGCTATTTTCTTCAAAAATCATTAAGTGTTAACTGTTTCAGCACTAGATGTAGCTGAAACACAAAAGGCAGTTATCTGATTCTCTCTTTGCTCATTATCTTCCTCTAACCCTCCTCTTCCTCCTTGCAGAGATTTCCAGTTGACCAAAGAAATGGTGATGGAGAAGCCAAGTGCCCAGCTGGTCGGGCGAGAGTTTGTCCGACAGTATTACACACTCCTGAACCAGGCGCCCGACTACCTGCACAGGTGAGAACACACATCTTTAGTAGCAGCATCCATTTTACGTTATAGTAATACACATATGAGCTATACAGAGTACACATACAGGTGCTATATACAACAATTAAATAAAAAAAATGACAAAACAATAATACCATAAAAAGAACGTTACAGTAATAGCGATGAAAAAAATAATACAATGACATGACAGAAAACCCCTAAGACCATCCTGTATCGAAAGTGATCATGGCGTCCTCGTCGTCAGGTCATTGATAGTACAGGAAGATGAAGCTGGAAGCCTTTCCCGTGTTTGAAGGATTCTCCGTTCCTATCAGACCCTGGCGCTCCCAAACATTTAGAATAACAGATTAAACAAAGTGACTTTTTTAGACGTGAATACAGTGTTTGTTGTTCTTGTGGACGTAAGAGTTAAATGCAAGTAACTCTACAATCGAGTTTTGGTTCTCACGGACATGGACTTTGGCGAGGGACGTCCGTCTTTAGTTTTTGGTCGCTTCTGTGTTTTTAATCAGAATGCCTTTCATGTAAATGTTCCCTCTGTGGGACTAATGGCGCTTTTCCACTGCAGGGCCTCGCACGGCTTAGTACGGTCTTGGTAGGCCAGGCTTACTTTATGCTGCGTTTCCATTACAGTTTAGTAGCTGGGCCAGTAACTATGGTAACGCAGTGTAGGCGGAGCCGTGACGTCATCTTCAATGAGAACCACAAAACCAACATTAGCTGTTAGCACTCAAGCTCACAGCTCCTCATATCTGTTCAGAAACTAGACAGAAGTTAAACAAGTACAAACCACAGACTGCCTGTGTCATGGCGAATACAGTCGCTGCTTTATTTATGTCTGTATGGGCCGTTGTTGTGAGTGTGGACGGTCGGAGCATATACAACGTTAGCTTAGCCAATCTCCATTCAGAAAACACGCATTTTAAAAGGTTTCTCGCCTGCCGTCTGTCTGCAGACTTGTCAAAGCATTAATTCATGGTTTTTACTAACCGGTATCAGTATGTTGTTACGTCGGCATCATTTTGAAACGTGTATTACAATTAAATCACGGTCAAATGTTCATCTTGTTGTAGTTGTAGTCCCCTTGCCAGCGATTCTCTCTGACCAATCAGCAGTCGAGTGTTTACGTCACTAGTTTAGCATATTCAGCCCGGTAAGAACCTCGATTTTGGAGGGCCAGAAAAAAGGTGAAAAAGTAGCCCTGAGCCGGGTTTGGCACGGCACGCTTAGACCGTGCTAGGCCCTGCAGTGGAAAAGCGCCATAACGGGTGTTCTGATTAAAAACATGGAGGTGATTCGAGGCTGGACATGGATGTCTTTCGCTGGGGTCTATGTTTGTGAGAATGAAACTTGAATGTAATGTTTATATTCTGGTGTGTTGTCACTGCTCAGGTACGTGTTATTTGACACTATGGAGACGTTAAACATGGGAATATCTGACATGATTGTGGTGTTACAAACTCTGTTTTTAAGTGACGTTCCTCGTGGTCTAAACACGACGGTTCGAAGTGTTTTGGACAGAATATTGACAGAACGATTGTGATTTGTTTCCTGCTTTCAGATAGGGGTTTTCTGTTTTTACTAACTTCTTCTAAGACCAGTCATTACAGTACTTCTTATCTTAAATTGTCCTGAAACTAATGAACCTTTCTGTGTTTCTGCTCAGGTTTTATGGAAAGAATTCGTCCTACGTTCACGGCGGTTTGGACAACAACGGCAAACCAGCTGAGGCTGTTTATGGACAATCTGTAAGTGGATTTATCAACAGTTTTTATACTCTGCACTTCACTCCCACACACCAGCTAAGAGAGGAACACAAAAAACACACAGAGCGGTTTCCTGGAGCCTCTTTTGTCTGAAAAAGACATGTCGTCAGTCTCCTCTTCTTTCTGTTATAACAGCGATTTAAAAAAACACTCACAGTGAATTTCGTAGACATTTGAAAACACGGTTATTTTGACTTGACATGTGTCCTTAACCTGTTTTTTCATGAAACTGTGTCTCAGGGCTTCTTAACATTTAACAACCTATTAATGTGTCATACTCACTTAACGGGAAGAAACTCAGCTAACTGATGATACGAACCATTTTTACCGAAACAAAACACAAGTCTCTCAAGAAGCGTCTAAATGAGCCCTGACCGAAAAATGCTACGCACTTAGCACAGAACTCACAGTAAAAATACCCTTATTACTTATCGTAACTGCACATACAAGATATCAGCTAGCAAACTGAGATTCCACAGATTCCAGAAATGTAAGTATCATCACTGAGCGATCAGAACACGCGACAGGGGAAGCGAAAACAGACATCACAACACGTAGCATTACGGAGCTTTCACGGGACATCGTCTCACCTTAGCCGTTGTTCTGATCAAAAGTCGTGTTCAATGGCATTACAACGATAAAAACGCGGCTGAAGGTTAATCCAATGTGTCTGTCACTTTTTAAATGATTACTGATAATCCATAATTCCATTTTTATGTCAATAACGGAGTTTTCATATATAGCTGCTAATGGTAGCCACCAGAGTGTATCGCAGCTTCCGGTTCGGGGGCATTCTGGCTGCGCATCACTCATTCACCAATGGGTAATGTTTAGATGGATTTTTAGGAACTTCCCCTCGATTCTATTGGCTAACGGTTCAGAAGAAGTGTCAATCATCAAAATCGAAAGATATATGGGAGATATGGAAAATGCACCCAAATGACCCCAGAAGTGGCTTTTTTTTCTAAATCTCTAAAAAGGTCAAATGTCATTTATTTTGCATCGATCTTGATACAGGGTACTTCTTATGTTACAGTTTGGATTCCTAAAGCTTTTAGTCTACCATGCCATCATTCAAGGGTGGTTCAAGGGTGGTTTTCTCTATAAGTCATGTTTGGACGGACATTTTTTTTACTATGTTCCATCTGCATTAACTTTAAAATAAAAAATATCTATATTGATTCTGACTTTTCTACATCCAACTCATCGGGTTATCATTACTTTGAGAAAAAAGATTATTAATTGACATTGAACAATAATGATAATGCCATAGAAAGACCGTTACAGTAATAGCAATGAAAAAGTGAACCAAAATATACAATGACATGACAGAAAACCCCGAAGACCATCCTGTATCGAAAGTGATCATGGCGTCCTCGTCGTCAGGTCATTGATAGTACAGGAAGATGAAGCTGGAAGCCTTTCCCGTGTTTGAAGGATTCTCCGTTCCTATCAGACCCTGGCGCTCCCAAACATTTACAATAACAGATTAAACAAAGTGACCTTTTTTAGACGTGAATACAGTGTTTGTTGTTCATGTGGACGTAAGAGTTAAATGCAAGTAACGCGTCTTACAATCGAGTTTTGGTTCTCACGGACCGTGTTTGGTTTTTGGTACATCCAACTCAAAGGTTTATCATTGCTTTGAGAAAAAAGATTATTAATTTACCCCTTTTTAGAAGTGAATGTCATTTTCGAACCTGAAAACAGGCTCGGGGCTTAACAGGTTAGAGTAGGTAGTTTCCTTTGCCTGTATCTCTTCTTAAATAAGATATCAAATGAGGAGTAAGGCAACAAATATAACCATACAGTTGTGTTATATTGACTATTTCTTTCTGGACTGACCATAAAACAGGCTAAATGTAGCTATATATCAAGATTTGAAGTTGCCTGTATTGGTAGATTTTTGCCCATATTGCTCCGCCTTAATGGAAATCCAATAAAACCGGTTTTTATGCTGAGTAAACGCCACCGAAATAAAACTATCCAGCTCTTTTCAGTAGATGCCAAAACGTACCCAACCTCTACCAAAAGCATCAATTTAAAAACGCTCATAGTGAGTTTCGTAGACACTTGAAAACACGGTTATTTTTACTCTTCATGTTTCCTTTGCCTTTATCTTTTCTTAAATGAGACGTACAATGAGGAAAAAGAGTGTGAACTCAAGCAATATTAGCGGCAGAGATGGTGTGCCATAGGGCTGTGCGATTATGGCAAAAATCATAATCACGATTATTTGGGTCAATAATTGATATCACGATTATTTTGACGATTATTCATTGACCATTTATTGAACTTTAAAACAAATAATATTTTACCAATAAACAAGATCAACAAATATGTTGGAGCGCACTTCCAAAACCATATAAACATATATTATTAATATGATAAATAAAAATAAATTAGACCCAAAAAAATGAAATCAAACATGTTGCAGTGCACTGTCACAACCTACTGAAAACTCCTTAACATATAGCCAACATTTTGGTAAAACATATTCAACATATTCCACTCAGTTAAACGTTGAAGGCTGGCCCACCGTCATGGTCCAGAAGTAACAGGAAATAAATGTTGAACTACAATTTAAGACCAAATAAAAATGTCTAGGCCACCATGGCAAATGCTGGTAGGGCTGCTCATGTCATCTCTTAAAGATTTTTTGCAAGAAACACCAGCCTGTTTACATGGTCTGGTTTCAGAGATGAGCGCAGGCAGGTGACAATATTGCCACCTGTACTGAAGACCCTCAGCCACGCCCCGACACATGGGGTGACGCCGGCCAATCACAAAGCTTTGATGTAGGGCTGTGCGATTATGGCAAAAATCATAATCACGATTATTTGGGTCAATAATTGATATCACGATTATTTTGACGATTATTCATTGACCATTTATTGGACTTTAAAACAAATAATATTTTACCAATAAACAAGATCAACAAATATGTTGGAGCGCACTTCCAAAACCATACTAAACATATATTATTAATATGATAAATACAAATAAATTAGACTAAATAAAATAAAATATGATGCACTGTCACAACCTACTGAAAACTCCTTAACATATAGCCAACATTTTGGTAAAACATATTCAACATATTCCACTCAGTTAAACGTTGAAGGCTGGCCAACCGTCATGGTCCAGAAGTAACAGGAAATAAATGTTGAACTACAATTTAAGACCAAATAAAAATGTCTAGGCCACCATGGCAAATGCTGGTAGGGCTGCTCATGTCATCTCTTAAAGATTGTTCGCAAGAAACACCAGCCTGTTTACATGGTCTGGTTTCAGAGATGAGCGCAGGCAGGTGACGATATTGCCACCTGTACTGAAGACCCTCAGCCACGCCCCGACACATGGGGTGACGCCGGCCAATCACAAAGCTTTGATGCGTTCAAGTGCATTATTCTGGCACAGGAAGATTATGTTACAGGACATTAACGATAAAACAGAATATTGTTGTTCTATTTTTAGACACATCTCGCGATCGACTGGTTGGGCACCCCTGGGCTAGACCATAGGTCTGTTGTGGTAGCAAAGTAGTCAGCTGAAGCCACATCTCTCTCAACTTCCCCACGGCATTTGTCATATAGCGCAGGCAGCGCAGACCTGCTGAAATAATACCGAGACGGCATCGCGTAACGCTTGTCCAACGTGTTGACAAGTTGCTTAAAGCCCTGGTTGCTAACAGTGCTAACTGGGCACATATCTTTAGCGATGTGGAATGTAATGGCAAAGTACTTGCAAATAGTGGAAATAGTTTGACCCTTCTTTTTAACGAGTTGCTGCTCTTGTTCTGACATCTTCGCTCGCGCTGATCACTCACAACACATTTCACTCCCACGTGGCCGAGTGGGCTTTTAGGGAGGGGCGAAAGCGCACCCAGCAAAATAATCGTATTTTGTCAATTATGCTGTTTTCATAATCGTCGCAAACCATAATCGTAATCGCGATTCAAATACGATTAATTGCACAGCCCTACTTTGATGCATTCAAGTGCATTATTCTGGCACAGGAAGATTATGTTATAGGACATTAACGATAAAACAGAATATTGTTGTTCTATTTTTAGACACATCTCGCGATCGACTGGTTGGGCACCCCTGGGCTAGACCATAGGTCTGTTGTGGTAGCAAAGTAGTCAGCTGAAGCCACATCTCTCAACTTCCCCACGGCATTTGTCATATAGCGCAGGCAGCGCAGACCTGCTGAAATAATACCGAGACGGCATCGCGTAACGCTTGTCCAACGTGTTGACAAGTTGCTTAAAGCCCTGGTTGCTAACAGTGCTAACTGGGCACATATCTTTAGCGATGTGAAATGTAATGGCAAAGTACTTGCAAATAGTGGAAATAGTTGTACCCTTCTTTTTAACGAGTGGCTGCTCTTGTTCTGACATCTTCGCTCGCGCTGAACACTCACAACACCTGTCACTCCCACGTGGCCGAGTGGGCTTTTAGGGAGGAGCGAAAGCGCACCCAGCTAAATAATCGTATTTTGTCAATTATGCTGTTTTCATAATCGTCGCAAGCCGTAATCGCGATTAAAATACGATTAATTGCACAGCCCTAGTGTGCCATGACATGTAATATCTTGTATGATGTGTCATGACAAAAGTGTATCCATTAAAAACTGTCTCAATGCCGGAAAACCCCATCGTCAGCACTACGACAGCAGCAGAAATAAAGAAAAATGCATTATTTTGCAAAGATATAAATATTTTAAGGCAATATCACCAACGTCTTATATCCAGGAGTGCAGAGTAAAGTGAAGTCCGCACTGCTCCTGCATTTTGAAGTGGTATATAAATGTCTAATACTTGGAAAAAGCCAGAGCAGCAAATCTTCTTGACGGGCATTATTAGATTTCTCTGAATGTTTTGAATGGGCACTTTTTAAAAACACGGGTTACAATAAAAGCATTTAAAATGAAACTCTTCTGTCCTGGTTGTTGTTGTTGTTGGAAAATGTCCTCTTCCCATATCAGAGCAACATGATAACAAAGGTATCAACTGTAGCTGTGAACATGACAGGATGTGTGATTACCTAGAAGAGCATCAGGACTGTTTGAGGCATATGATAGCTATGTGATTAACATGATGAGTCAGCCTCTATGGAGAGAGACATCAAGCATGCTCATTTCTGACGTGGAGCTAATCTGAAGTAAACATTGAATACTGCTTTCTATTCCTCCATCTTGTGACTGTGTAACTCCCTCTCTTGGATATCAGCATGTGAAGGACACTGTTCAGGAACTACTTGATGTCAGAATTTTTGGTTTTTCAGAAAAAAGTCAGAATTGAGAAAAGGTCTGGATTTTGAAAAGTCTGATTTTTGAGATTTTAAGAAAAAGTAGAGAATTTGAGAAAAAGTCAGAATTTTCAGGAAAAAAGGCAGAATTGAGAAGATTTGCAGGAAAAACATCAGATTTTTGAGAAAAAAAGTCAGAATTTGAGATTTTCAGAAAAAGTCAGAATTTTTAGATTCAGAAAAAATTGAGAAAATGTCCGAATTTTGACATTTTGAAAAAAAAGTCAGAATTTTGGGATTTTCCGTATTTTGTCCATGAAACAATGTATGATTACCTACAATAACTGGTGTTCCTCCATCTTGTGACTGTAACTCCCTCTCTTGGATATCAGTTCCATTGACTCTCTCTTTCCCTCAGGAGATCCATAAGAGGGTAATGGCTCTGAGTTTCCGCGACTGTCACACTAAGATCCGACACGTTGATGCTCACGCAACGCTGAACGAGGGCGTGGTGGTGCAGGTGATGGGAGAGCTGTCCAACAACATGCAGCCCATGAGGAAGTTCATGCAGACCTTCGTTCTGGCACCAGAGGTCGGTTTCACACTTCTAATCCTAATTCAAAGGTTTGGTAACACTTTATTTTAAGGTTCACTTATTCTCCGTCAACTAGTTGTTCATTAACATATTAGAGTCAAACTACTAGCTTATTGGTTATGAACTAGACTTCACTTTAAAATAGGGAACATATTCTGAGTTGGAAACACCTAATTGAGTTATTTTGACACAATTAACACTTGTAGTTTCATATCTTGTTACATAATTATAGACCATATTTGTGAAGTATTAACCAAAACTCATATACAACTACTTTCAATAAATAAGCACTAATTAGAGCAAACAAACTCAACTAATGGCTTAGTACTTGTAGAATAAGGCATTAATACGTTTTTTATAATGACTAATAAAGAGCCAATATACTGCTAATATACATGTTAATTAACAACTACTTTATAAACATGTAGAATATGATATCTACAAGAACAGAATGTGAAATAATGTACATTAAAACAAAATTAAATACGGTTTATTTAATAAACCCAAATATACAATGACATGACAGAAAACCCCGAAGACCATCCTGTATCGAAAGTGATCATGGCGTCCTCGTCGTCAGGTCATTGATAGTACAGGAAGATGAAGCTGGAAGCCTTTCCCGTGTTTGAAGGATTCTCCGTTCCTATCAGACCCTGGCGCTCCCAAACATTTACAATAACAGATTAAACAAAGTGACCTTTTTTAGACGTGAATACAGTGTTTGTTGTTCATGTGGACGTAAGAGACTTCACTTTAAAATAGGGAACATATTCTGAGTTAGAAATATGTCATTTTGACACACTTTCAGTTTCATGTCTTGTTACCTAAGAATAGATCATATTTATTAGGTGTTATTATGAGAGAATTACTATTCGTGTGGTACTAATGGCTTATTAGGCCCATATTGAGCAGAGCATATTAAGACCCAAACTCATGTACAACAACTTCCTTACACTAAATATGCACTAATTAGAGGGTTATTGAGGAAAAACTCGTAACTAACGGTTTAGTACTTGTAGAATATGGTCATGTAGAATAAGGCATTAATAAGTGTTTTATAATGACTAAAAAAGACCCAATATATTGCTAATATAGATGTTAATTAACAACTAGTTGATGGTGAATGTGTGTACCTTAAGGTTACCGTAGGTTTTAATGTCTTACAAAATATGTTTTAATTATCACTTTATTTTTGCTGTATTTTGATTTTGTAATCTATTTTATTTTATGTGTGAATCCTGTTTTTCATTCTGTCAATGTTGCTGCTATTAACGCCTGAGTTTCCCCACGGGGATACATAACGTTTCATCTTAACGTGTCTTATATGCACCAAGCTACAGAGTAGAAATGGCAATGGAATTCTTCTGACCTGAGCTCCTCCAACAATGCAACGTATATAATAAAATACAAATAAGAAATATTGCAAGAAGTCTATACACATGTAGAATATTATATCTACAAGAACAGAATGTGAAATGTACATTAAGACTAAATTAAATACGGTTTATTGCGGTGATAACTAAGTAGATTGCAAGATGCCAAACAGATGAATGTTTATCGGGTCTTACAGCCTTCGAGACCCTTTACAGTCAGGGTTTGGCATCCTTAGGTTGAAATAAATGTATTTTTGGGTGTTTTCTTGCAGGAAAAGTTGATGTAGTTTTTAACGGTATTTGTTCGTCCTGCAGGGAACTGTTGCGAACAAATTCTACGTTCACAACGACGTGTTTCGTTACCAAGACGAGGTGTTCGGAGACTCCGATTCAGAGCCTCCAGAAGGTGAGAGAACGCCCATCTTTTTAAATGTTTCTTAGGTTGTAATTGTTGATGCTTCACCAGGTTTCTCTTTCCTGCTGCTTTGTAGTCTTCTCCTTTTTAGATATGATCCTTTACCTTGCATTATTCGGCTAAAGATGGTTAATTCAGAGTTGTTTTCTTTAGAAATGTCACAACGTGTATAAACACCGTAGCATCTTAGATTTGATTGGTCTTTGTACCTCTCAAAGAACCTCTCAATGTTTGGGACATTAGGTGAAAGGTACATGAAGCAACAAAACCAACGTGAGGTCAAAATAGGTCCACGGTCCCTGCAGCTTATTAAGCCGACCAGTTGTGCTGTCAGTGCGTTTCTGGTGTGCAAAGGCTGCACACAGTGAATCTTTGGTTTGTGTAAGAACTCAGCTGGGAGGTGCGGAGTGCTTTAAGGGACCACTGAGACAAAAATCCATCTATCTCTCCATCCATCCGTCTATCTATCTCTCCATCTATCTATCTCTCCATCTATCTATTTCTCCATCTATCTATTTCTCCATCTATCTATCTCTCCATCTATCTATTTCTCCATCTATCTATCTCTCCATCTATCTATTTCTCCATCTATCTATTTCTCCATCTATCTATTTCTCCATCTATCTATTTCTCCATCTATCTATCTCTCCATCTATCTATTTCTCCATCTATCTATTTCTCCATCTATCTATCTCTCCATCTATCTATCTCTCCATCTATCTATTTCTCCATCTATCTATCTCTCATCTATCTCTCCGTCTATCTATCTCTCATCTATCTATCTATCTCTCATCTATCTATCTATCTCTCATCTATCTATCTCTCCATCTATCTATCTCTCCATCCATCTCTCCGTCCATCTATCTCTCCATCCATCCGTCTATCTATCTATCTATCTCTCCATCTATCTATTTCTCCATCTATCTATCTATCTCTCCATCTATCTCTCCATCCATCTATCTATCTCTCCATCTATCTCTCCGTCTATCTATCTCTCCATCCATCTCTCCATCTATCCATCTATCTCTCTATCCATCCATCTATCTCTCCATCCATCTCTCCATCTATCCATCTATCTCTCTCTCCATCTATCTCTCTCTCCATCTATCTATCTCTCCATCTATCTATTTCTCCATCTATCTATCTGTCTATCTATCTCTCCATCCATCTCTCCATCCATCCATCTATCTCTCCATCCATCTATCTATCTATATAAAACAATGTATTATATTACATTATTGCCTGTGCATTGGATTATTATCAGATTGGGAAATAACTCTGTCTGAAAGCAGAAGTCTAGGGAAAATAACTGCAAGTCTCTTCAGTGCGCATGTCACCAAATGAGATGCATTGTGGGACATGTAGTTTATGGACACCTTGCTTCTGTAAAGCGGCATGTAACCGTATAATAAACTCATTATATTCTTTGCAAGCAACATAGAATGAAGTCGTGGGCTTTTGACACCCCTGCTATAAAGCGTCATGAAGTGTTGCATTGTGGGTTTCTTGGCATAGTTTTCAGAGTTCAATAGAAAAAGGGTTCTTTTTGTTTTCCTGATCATGTTTTTATTGTTTGTGTGTTTCCAGAGTCTGAGGATGAGGTGGAGGAGATCGAGGAGAGGATCCCCTCCCCTGACATCGCTCAGGAGGACTCGGCTCCTTTCTACGACCCCACACCCTGGTGAGGATCTTTTACTTCCTGTTAGGGCTTTATCTGAGGTTGTGGAGAACAATTGTCCCCCAAAAAAATCAGTAGAATCAGCAGATATTTTCCTTCCAGTTCAGAACCGATGGCCCCCGGAGACGATGAGGAAGTTGCAGCGAGTCCAGAACCAGAACCTGAGGAGGAGAAGGAGGTCGAGGTCGTGGAGCTGAAGCCTGAAACGCCGCTGGAGACGCAAACGGAAACAAACACATCGGACGAGCAGACAGAGAAAAGCCCGGCCACCGCCCCCCCCCACAGCTGAACCCATCGTCGCCGAACCAACACCTGCCGCTCCAGAAGAAAACAGGGTACGTCTGAACATGCTGCATTGGGGGGAAATAGTTGTGCACAGAGGATGTATTTGTGTAGTCCGACCCAGAAGGAAACATCTCCCTGGTTCCCTCCACAAAAAAATCTATTTCTCCACTTGATTTTGGATTGTTGCAGAAAATGACAAACGTTTATGATCCTTACAAGTTGAGTTCATCAGGATAATCTCCACACATTAACACCAGTTTATGATTACTGTAGTAAAAAGCTAATGTTGGGCTATAAAGGAACTACAGCAGGGTCACATGACTTCACGTCACCACCGCTAAGCTAAAGGTGGCTAATGTTGGGCTATAAAGGAAGTACAGCACGGTCACATGACTTCACGTCACCCCCGCTAAGCTAAAGGTGGCTAATGTTGGGCTATAAAGGAACTACAGCACGGTCACATGACTTCACGTCACCACCGCTAAGCTAAAGGTGGCTAATGTTGGGCTATAAAGGAAGTACAGCACGGTCACATGACTTCACGTCACCACCGCTAAGCTAAAGGTGGCTAATGTTGGGCTATAAAGGAACTACAGCACGGTCACATGACTTCACGTCACCACCGCTAAGCTAAAGGTGGCTAATGTTAGGCTATAAAGGAACTACAGCACGGTCACATGACTTCACGTCACCACCGCTAAGCTAAAGGCGGCTAATGTTAGGCTATAAAGGAACTACAGCACGGTCACATGACTTCACGTCACCACCGCTAAGCTAAAGGTGGCTAATGTTGGGCTATAAAGGAACTACAGCACGGTCACATGACTTCACGTCACCACCGCTAAGCTAAAGGTGGCTAATGTTGGGCTATAAAGGAACTACAGCACGGTCACATGACTTCTCGTCACCACCGCTAAGCTAAAGGTGGCTAATGTTAGGCTATAAAGGAACTCCAGCACGGTCACATGACTTCAAGTCACCACCGCTAAGCTAAATGTGGCTAATGTTGGGCTATAAAGAAAGTACAGCATGGTCACATGACTTCACGTCACCACTGCTAAGCTAAAGGCGGCTAATGTTGGGCTATAAAGGAACTACAGCACGGTCACATGACTTCACGTCACCACTGCTAAGCTAAAGGAGGCTAATGTTGGGCTATAAAGGAACTACAGCACGGTCACATGACTAAATGTCTCTCTCTCTCTCTGTCTCCCTGCAGCAGTTCTCCTGGGCGTCCGTCACCAGTAAGAATCTTCCTCCCAGTGGAGCCGTTCCAGTTTCAGGGGTCCCTCACGTCGTCAAAGCCCCCACAGCACCGGTACGTCTCCTAAAATATCTATAGGATGTGATAATCTATCTGACAGCAGTCTGTATGATTTCAGTCTTTGAAGAACCTGTTAACGCAACTACTTTATAGTTTTTGCTACGAGATGTTATTTTCAAACTGAGGCTGGGTTGCACTTCCAAAATGTTGTTTGATATCTTTGAGATAGATATGAAGCCTTTTTATGATGTTTATGATCAAAGTTATATCCCTCCCGTCTCCCAGCAGAGAAGCTGCTCCGTTTCTAACAAAGTGTGTTTCTGTTTCTAACAAAGTGTGTTTCTGTTTCTAACAAAGTGTGTTTCTGTTTCTAACAAAGTGTGTTGTTGTTTCAGCCGAGAGCCGAGGTGAAGTCAGAGACTCAAACAGCAGCAACGAGACCACAGAGAGACCAGAGACCGAACAGAGAACAGAGACCAGGAGGACCTCCACCAGTACACAGAGGACCCAGACCAGGTACACACACCAGTGTTTCCCCTAGGAGTCATAGCAGCGGTGCTGAGGCAGCAAAATGTGATCGTGGAGTGCGTGGAATTTCTTTGTGTGAAGTGCGCCCCGCCAATATGTTTCTATGTGTCTGCCAGCACAAGAAAGGCTCTTGAGGTGCATGAAGTGGCAATGTCTCAAGATTTAGCAAAATACACCTTTATAGAACATACAGTAACACAAATACTACAAAGGGAGGTGTGTGGCGCAGTGGGTTGTGTGTTGGGGTCAGGGGAGCACAGGTTCAAACCCCACTGCAGTCAGCATGTCGTTGTGTCCCTGAGACAGTTCACCCCAAATTGCTCCTGTGGGGATTGCTCACAGTATTGAGTATGAAAGTCGCTTTGGATAAAAGCGTCTAACAAGTGGCCTGTAATGTAATGATCCACATAACGAACATTCAAAAAGAGCGCTAGGGGGCGCCACTTATTATTATTTAAATAAATAAAATATATATATATATTTTTTTACCTGTCTGGCCCCCTAGCAGCGGCGCGCATATTGATGCTGCGCCGCCGCTATTTGTATATAAGGGAAACACTGCACACACACTTCATAAACACACACAGGTTAAACTGGCGTGATGTGCATATATACACCTTTGTTCTTGTATCCTGGTCATCTCGTTTCATGTACTGTATGTATTTATTCTATATTCTCTCAGTGCGGGAAGGAGAGCAAGGAGAGACGGAGAGTCGCCGCGTGGTTCGATACCCCGACGCCCAGCAGCTGTTTGTGGGGAACGTTCCTCACGATGTGGACAAGACGGAGCTCAAGGAGTTCTTTGAGCGTAAGTCTCACACATTATATATATATTGGCAAGAAAATCTACAAGAGATTGTACAGTGCAATCAGAGAGATACATTATGTCCACGTTTTTGAGCATGTCCACGAATCCAGTCTTTGTCAAGTCTGTCACCACCTTCGCATAGCTGCTGGCGCCACTTCATCCGGTCCTCCGCCAGCCTCTCCCAGTTGTCCGTCGCAATGTCCAGAGCCTTCATGTCACGTTTTACGACAACCTTGAAGCGCAGCAGTGGCCGTCCTGTGGGGAAATTCAGTTGTTGTACCTGCTGTGAGAGTGAATTAAACATGTGTCTGTCCCCCCCCCCCCTCTTCTACAGAATATGGTACAGTCCTGGAGCTGAGGATCAACAGCGGAGGGAAACTTCCAAACTTTGGTTTCGTGGTGTTCGACGACTCTGAACCCGTTCAGAAGATCCTGAGCAACCGGGTGAGACGAATACTCTGAATAGCTGTTGTTATTCAATCTTTTACTGGATGCTGCATCATTTATTTGTTTAGAAACCACCCAGAGCTCCTTTCTGTTCAGTCTGCTCCTGTATTGTGCAAGAAATGATACCATCTAAGCATTTGGTTAATAACATAAGCAGGTGCTGATTAATACAGGTGAAAAGTGCAGAGGGAAATACATCGACACAGATTGCAGGAAATAAAACGGATAAAAGATTTATTCCTGCCCGTTAAGTTATCCAATCAGAATCGTTTGTTCAACCAAACGGATTTAAATAACATTAATCAGCTGTTTAGATCGGGGTGACTTTGACCTACATGTAATTGAGTTTTTTAAAACACATTAGAACAAACATTTTGAAACTTCACCAGAAATACTGAGCAATCTGACTTGTTTTTATTATCCTGAAATCAGGTTGTTTTCTGGAGAGAAAAAAACGTTTATTCTAATTTCAAATTAAACTAAAATAATGACCAGGTTTTTTGTTATTAAAGTTTTTATTTATGAACATACATGCTACATAGCTCACATGGTACAGCATACAGAAAGAGGAAGGTCAGGCTACAAAACATTTGAGTGAGGTGTTCCTGGTTAAAAGAAAACAATTAGATTACCAATCAGACCCTACAGCGATCATAACATAATAACAAACGATGCTTAGAATCAAAGACCAGGTTTTTAATCTTTAACCCTTATTTTGTGTGTCCTCCCCCTCAGCCCATAATGTTCCGAGGCAGCGTGCGTCTGAACGTTGAGGAGAAAAAGACCCGTTCGGCTCGGGAAGGCGACCGACGGGACGTCAGGCCTCGAGGTCCTGGGGGTCCTGGAGGTCCTAGAGAAAGGATCGGAGGTGGAGGAGGAGGAGGAAGAGGAGGAGGAGGAGGCCCCCCCACCCGAGGAGGCATGGCACAGAAACCCAGCTTCGGCTCTGGACGAGGAGCGGGGCCCAGCGAGAGTCGCTACCCTAACCCGCGCCAATAAAAGGCTCGTTCAGCGGCCCCCCCAAAACACCCAAAACCCCTCCAACCTGAGTTAGATTTACTCTCTGGATTCAACTGCAGCAGGAAGCAATCGGACAACAAGCTAAAATATTACTTTACATCGTAGTGGTATAAAAACATGAGTCCAGTCATTTTAGGGTACACACACACACACCATCACACACACCAACACGCACACACAGGCATACACGCAGGTTCCACCTGAGTAACTTATCAGTTTTGGTTGAGAGCTCTCCACATCCCCCCTGAAGATGGCTTCTTCCTCTTCCTCACCCTCCTCTTCCTCCCCTGCTGCTCTGTTTCCCGCTGAGGAATCCAGAATGTCCTTCCTCCTCCTCCTCATCTCTTTTTGTTTACCCCTCTCTCCTCCACCAACACATGAATTATCTGGACTTTTTTTTTGTCTTTATTCTTTTAGTTTTTTCCATTGCTGAACTTGAATTCATTAAGAAACAAACACGCTAACACACGAGAAAAAGGGTAAATACTACTTGAATTGGGGATTAAAAAACCCAGAGGTTAGGTTTTTTCGCGTTCTCTCTCCCTGTTTCTTAAAGGAACGTGTACTTTACTGCTTGGGCAATCCTGTGTATTGCTGCCACCGTTGTACCTGGCGATGGATCTGTCTTATCTTTTTATTCTATCAGGTCAAGAGCTGAACTGTCGTGGTTTTTATTTGAGTAATGTTGGCTTGTTAAACATGTGACAGACGGACATCCGAGCGGAGCGTGTTTCAGATCATGTATCAACAATCCTGTCAGGCTTCTTTACCGATGCACTTCATTTGTCATCACGTTTAAAACGAGCTCACCTGCCGATGAGAGAACTAAATTAAAAGTGATTTACTGTTTTAAAACCTGTCGTCTGTTTCGTGGTGTGTTCACTGTCTTCTCTTGTACCGGGAAAAATTGAACTTTTAAGCAGAATCAGGTTTATCACCAGGTAGGTTGACAAGTACGAGGAATTGACTTGGTGTCGTGGTGCGTGCATACAAGTAAAAACAAGCAGTAAAAACAGAACTAGGAAAATATAATGGTATTAGAAATTTAATACAAATCGGCAGTAATAAAAAACAACAGATATTGTGTGCGTTAATGTATATTAAAAACACTGTGAACGGGAGAACTTGTCCGGTCTTAAACCTTTACTTCGAATATGTTATGAATAGCTTGGTTTCACGTGACGTCACACCGTTGCGTTCCTTTGGCGCGAAATTCCATTGGAGGTCAGGAAGTAATTTTCTACAGAGGATCTAGCTGCTGTTACCATTGTGAAAATGCCGGTGTGTTGTGTAGTTTACGGTTGTTCCAATCGATCCGGCCGAGAGAAAAACAAGAGGTTTTACCGAGTGCCGAAGGTTGTCGTCCATAAAGCTGAGCAATTTAAGAAGCTAACCGAAGAACGCCGGAAAAAATGGCTTTCAAACCTACATCTGCGGTAGGGAGGAGCAGAGTCGTCTAATGCACGGGTCTGCAGCGACCACTTCATCAGAGGTATTAGCTAACTTGGTTTTTGTGGCTTTGTTTAGGTATTATTGGGTTGTGGTTAAATGCGTATTTACTTAGTAATACTGATCATGTTTAAGTTACCTGTAGTCTAATATGGACTTTGTTGGGACTTTTTAGGGTGCCCTAGCGCTTTGGGTGACGTTAAGTCGGTAGACTGGGCTCCCACTGTTAGCCTCGGTTACCACACAACAAGTAAGCCCAGATCAGAGGCATCTCTTCGACGAGAGCAGAGGATGAAGCTCAAGGAAGACCAACAAAGACAATCAGAATGTGCAGAGGCTTTGTTGGATCTCCTGCAGACAACCGAGAGCCTAGAACCGACGCAGCCCCCGTCTGACAGCCCACAGCCAGAGGACACCAGTGGGATATTAAATGACCAACAAGGTAAATTAACCACCAGCATTATTATTAAATATTACAAATGTGATTGTCAGAAAATCAATGCAAACTTTGAATTAGGTTTAGAAAATAGAGCACTAATTTGAGAATCTGCAATAATTGGAACAGAGAACTTGCATGTCTGTAAAAAGGTTGTCAAAAAGATAACTTCACAAAAATTCACATTCATATTTGACTATTTTAAATAACTAATTATGCTTGCTACTGCTATATTGTATGCAGATGCAGGATGCCAGACTGATTTAACGATGGAGGACATCGAGAGGATGTTCTGAGACAGAACACAACAGAGCTGGGAGATCTTCGGACAAAGGCACTGGACACAAAGTTCAACCAGGAGTCCTTTGAGAACAACGAAGAGAAAACAAAGTTTTACACCGGGCTCCCCAACTTCTTAGTTTTACTTCAGGTTTTTCAACTGTGCGAGCCCTACATCACCTGTGGCCCTATGTCTGTGCTCTCCAAATTTGAACAGTTCATTTTAGTTTTGCTGAGGCTGAGACTAAATCTCCCTCTGAAAGATTTGGCTTTCAGGTTCAACATCTCTCTCTCCACTGCTTCTAGAATTTGGCATAAGTTAATTTACATACTTCACGAGAGTACAGAATTTATAATTGAGTGGCCAGAGCGACATGTACTTCAAGCTACAATGCCAATGGGATTCAGACAGGCATTTGGATGTAGAGTTGCTGTGATTGTTGACTGTTTTGAAGTTTTTATTGAGAGGCCCTCTAATTTACTAGCTAGAGCACAAACATGGTCCAACTACAAGCATCACCATACTGTTACATTTCTGATTGGTGTTGCTCCCCAAGGCTATGTTACCTACATATCTTGTGCCTGCGGAGGAAAAGTTAGTGATACACAGATCACAATACAGAGTGGGCTCCTAAACAACCTGTTACTTGGAGATATTGTCCTAGCAGACCGTGGGTTCGATATTGGCGATAGTGTGGGATTTTACTGTGCTTCACTAAAGATGCCTGCATTCACCAGGGGGAAAAGTCAGCTGTCAGCATACGAGGTGGAAGAGACAAGAAAAATAGCTAATGTGCGTATTCATGTTGAAAGAGTCATAGGATTAGTCAGAAGAAAATATCAGATTCTGCAAAGCAGGGCTGTGCCCATAGAGCACATGCTAACAAAACCAGGTGAGCCACTAGCATTAATTGACAAGATTGGGGTTATTTGCTGTGCCTTGTCTAATCTGTCAGTGTCTGTCGTCCCATTGGAGTAAAGTCATGGAGCTGTAGTCTTGTAAATAAGAAACCATGTATTATTCAGTATCATTTAATCTTTTCAGTAAACATCTTTTTGTGTTGAAAATTGTGTAGCCCTACTCAATATACAACTTTCATCTACATTCAGGCTTAATTCATTCAACAATATTCTAGAGATGACAATTGGTCTGGTGACGCTCCCATGTATGGCCATTGAGGGTTATTGTAAATGTAAATAAGAAACCATGTATTATTCAGTCTTAGTATCATTTAATCTTTTCAGTAAACATCTTTTTTACAATAGCAATATATCACACAGCCCTACTTCCTCTAGTGAGTGTGGTCAGTGAATATGAAGGTGCTGTAATGCAGGTTAAAGAGCTGCCACTGTGCAAATGTTACGTTCCCTTGTAAATATAGGGGTACAAAGGGAAGTAGCGACACACAACATAACCGGCCGAGAGAAAAAGGAGAGGTAACTGATCTGACGCCATAAAGTGGTCTTTTAATTAACACAACGAAAAAGGGCTCACCAGCCAACTTGTCAAACAAAGCTTAAGATAAGGGGAGAGCGACTGCAACCTTCCTCATGTCCTATATGGAGGCGCTGATTGGAGATTGGGAGCACCTGGGGAGATCAGAGGGAGAGAGAAAAAGACACCCACACACACCCAAACACCAGCACCCACTACGGCACGTAATAATAATGCAACAAGGAGAGAACCATAACTTCCGGGACCAGGACAGTCCACAGGTGCTGGTAATCACGCCTTCTCTCCCTCCTGATCATCTTGCAACTGAAACTGAAAAATGGAACAGCAGACAGGGAGAGGAGGCTTTTAGTCACCTGATAGTTATGCACTAACATGTTCTTGTGGAAAAAAATGAGCACACCAACTCTTTATGACTTTTACCTTTCCCCTTGTAAGTTGCTGTCCCAACACTTCAGGGAGAACACATAGTCTGAAGAAACGCTCAACTCTGGGAATGATGTTGTCCCACAGGTCCACATCACGCACAATTCTCTCTACAAAGAGGTCCTTTTTAGTCCAGACAACAAAGTCGCAGTAGTCAACATCAACGAGGTGGAGCTGAGCCTGTACTTGATGGTAGTAGGCATGTCTCCTGTCCATCTTCACAGTGCCCCCATCGTTGACGAGACAGAAGCCCTGTTCTCCAGCACACAGGCGAAGATTGGCCTCCTCTTGTTTGCTGTGTGGGCACTAAAAGTTCAATGAAAAGAAAAGTAATATATTGTACTGTAAATAAGTGTCTGCAGCTCAAAACGTATTGGGAGAGGATCCCCAGACTCAGGATCACGTCACAATCCTATACTTACCCGCTTTACTGTAGCACAATACTGAACAAATAACTTACCTTTATCTCACAGATACCAGTTCCATGGCAGGTGCACGTGACACCTCCGTCTGGCGACGCTCCCATGTATGGCCATTGAGGGTTCAGCCAAAGCCCGCTGTCTTTACAGCTGAAACCCTGGTGGTGCAGACTTTGTACTCCTTCATACTGCTTTCGGGCAGTTGCCTCGTATTTGTGTACACACACACACACAGTATTTTTATGCATTGAATATTTTGTGAATCATGTTTTGTAATGATAATGAATTTAGTTATAAGTTACTTGTACTGTAACTTACTGATATACGTGATATAATCAGCGTATACCACGGGTAGAATTGTAAGTTACTTTTCACAACAAGTCGGTATCCCTCCGCGTCTGAGAAAAACTGTATACAGTTTGCTTTTCTGATTGGCTCCCTAATCCCTAATAAATACCTTGTTGCAGCTGTAGAGAACTTGTATGCCTCTGGGTAGCATATGGACTTGATCAAGGACTTTGATGGCTGTGCAAGACTAGTCTGGAGAACCTGCTTCAGTCTTGAGGCTGTGATCCTTCCTGCTCTTTGGCTAAACCATATTGGTGATAAGCTCTGGTTTCTGGTCTCCTCCTCTACTGCCTGGACCTGTGGCTGTGTCAGCTCTTCCTGTCTGAAGTCCTGGCATGCATTCTGCAACTCTGTTGGGGATAGCTGTAGCATCTCTGGTGTCCTATACTGAGGTAGTGGTTTAGGTAGCTTGCTCACAGATTTAGGGACAAATTCTCTGTAATATGGTTCCCTGGACATCAGTGCAGCACTTCTTGGGGAATTTCTGCTCAAAGTCTTGAAAAACTGCATATACCTCTCTGATCCTCGCTCCAATTTTGAACCCTGGACTGTGGGACGCTGAAATGTGTGCTTCTCACCTGTCCTTCCAGCAATGGCATCATCCAGTTTTTGCTTTTTGGATTTTGCGGATGAAAAGTCTATCATCGCAACTGGAGCAGCAGGAATCTGCACATGTGAGAGACAGACCAACATGTATGTGAACATACATGTAGGTGCAGTGTAACAATGAGACAGGCAAGGACGGCATGAACAGCTGACTGACCACTGGGGTCTGAATACCTTTTTGACATGTGATGGCATTAGCCACTTGCACTTCTCAGTGGTGCAGGATGCAGTCTCTCTCATCTTCACACCTGCTTCGATTGCAAACAGAACTGCTCCAACATGTGAGCAGGATTCTGACAAACTGTATAGACAGAGACATACTAGAATAACTAGATTGATCGTAAAAGCTAGTAATGGTATAACATGAATATTATAGCAGGCATTATTTTGTCTGAGCTTAAGTGTTGTGTCAAATATGCTTTGGGTTGGGATATTTATTTTATGACTTACCCAGCCATACAGTTACAGTGTGCTGTAACAACCTCTCCATCTTCTTTAGCTACAATCCACGTTTGTAATGGTGTTTCTCCAGACCTCTGGGAATGGTTGACCTACACAATTGAAGCTCCAGTTCACAACTTGCGAGTTGGTAACATACATTTAACAACATCACAAGCAACACATAACCAGATGGTCTTGGTAAAGAGGTTGTTTTTAATATTAACCTCAACATAGAGTGATATAAACAACGTGCAGGCTGTTCAAAGGCTCTGAGCTGTCTATACACACAACACAATATATCCTAAGCTAAACACATAACAAACATACACATATATACACACACAACACACTCACAGGCCAGTTAATGCTGAAGGCAAGGCGACAGCCGTAACACTGCCTTACATGAGTCCATGTAGCTAAAGTTAGCTAGCTAGATGTCTCCTAATAATGCTACTTAGAGGTAATATAAGAAGGTATAGGTAGTTAACACTCACCCGGGCAAAAACAAGGCGACATTTGTTTAATGCCTCTTTGGTGCCGAGGTCATTCACCCATCCACCCACGAAGTAGTTGAAAGCTTCCAGGCTTGTATACGCTTGCATCTGGCTAGCCGTGTAGTAGGAGGTATGAAGGACGAGGTAGCTGGTGATATCCATCGCCTGGACAGCGGGCAAATCGGATAAATCACAAGAAAAGTCGTTTTTTTTCAGCTGATACGGATCGTATCCGATGTGTGCTGTGATTTTTTCACGATATCTGCGGCGTGCAGGTTCATTTAATTGTTTGACATAGTCGGTGTCCTCCATGATTCCTGCGTTGATGAATGATTGCGTTTTCACTTCCTGACCTCCACTTGAATTTCGCGCGTCATAGAAGTCACGTGACTGAAACCAAGCTATTGTACAACCCTGTCTCCTAAAAATTACGTTCCCACAGGACTAAACTGCATTCTCAATTACGTTTAGCTAGAAACGTATTTTCTCCCACGTTACGTTCGTTATGAACGTATCTCAAATATGTTTATTTTCTACATATCTTCTAGAAACATATTTTCTCCCACGTTACGTTTCTTATGAACGTATCTTAAATACGTTTATTTTCTACATATCTTTGCCATTTATTGTCTTATAATAATGATAATAGTCATTTATAAATATAATTTTAGAGCACACATTTGAAATCAGTAGGCGAGGCTGTAATCTCGCCAGCTGTTACTCTCAGGAGCGAGGCAGAAAATAATAGTTTTCTCGTGCCAAAAAGCTGCTGTGTCGTTTTATTGCACCTCAAACATTAAAACAAATCCAGTGACGTGTTTCTGTACTTCCTCTAAGAAGACAGTAACAGAAGATCTCTGTGACGCCAGATGTGGTGTTGTTAATGCAATATTTTATCCGAAAACAAATTCAGTTTAGGATGGCCGAAGACACTACACTACCCATAATCCCCAGCTGTCGTTTGGGACTTCAGTCCCGTTGACAACCCCCGTGATTAATCTTCAAGCTCTGGGATTGGATGTTGGAGTGGCAGTGTGCCAAGGTTACGCCGAGCATCAAGCTCTTTGAAATGGAACGAAACCACGGCAGACTATTCAAAACTGGACTTGAACGCCCCCCCAGAACTACACATGCTGGCTATTGTGTTTCGCAACATGTTCTCTATGGCACGTCTCTACTGGGAATTGTAGTTTTAAAAGACGTTTTCGTTTTTCCCAAAATTAGAAGTTAACAGTATTAAACTGTGTACAGCCCTGGAGGTTTAGGCGATAGGAAACACATTGGTGTGTACAAATGTAAAACATGTAATTACTAAATGGGTGAAAATCGCTTAATCGGCAGCATTAATATATACCCACATGACAGCTCATTGTTACTTTGTAATTCTACTCCACTACAATTCAGAGGTGAACCTGGTATTTTTACTGCACTACATTTATTTTAGTTACTTTGCAGATTCTGATTAATGATGTGAAATGGAGGTGGACGAGGGCAAGTACTGCGGCATGGTGATGCTGGACCTACAAAAGGCTTTCGACACTGTCAATCACCCCATTCTGATTGACAAGCTAAAAGCAATTGGTTTTGATAAGCTATCGGTGAGCTGGATGCAATCCTACCTGGAGGGGAGAGAACAGATGGTGGAGGTAAATGGTACTCTGTCCCCCCCCCTCCCAGTGAGCTGTGGTGTTCCACAAGGGTCCAATATTGGTCCGTTACTGTTCCTAATTTATGTAAATGACATGTCATCAGCATGTGACTGCAACTTGTTCCTGTTCGCGGACGACTCAGCCCTGCTGGTCTCTGACAGGAACGGATTGCAGGTTGAAAAAACCCTCAGCTCCGAGCTCGGCAGAATCTGCACCTGGCTCGCCGATAATAAATTATCATTACACCTGGTTAAAACAGAGTCCATTCTCTTCGGTTCGAAACATAATCTCAGCAAATCCGACGACTTCTCAGTTGCAGTGGGCGACATTATTGTCACAAGTAAGAAGGAAATTACATACCTAGGATCTATTCTTGAGGCAAACCTCTCCTGTGATAAAATGGCATCCAATGTAATAAAAAATGTCAATCAAAGAACTAGATTCCTATACCGGATCTCTTCTCTGGTAAACAAAAACACCCTGAAAACTCTGGCAGGAGCACTCATTCAAGGGTACTATGACTATGCTTGCACGTCATGGTACCATAGCACCTCCAAGGCGCTAAAAATAAAACTTCAAACATCGCAAAATAAACTGGTCAGACTACTGCTTGACCTTTCATCTAGAACCCACCTCACCTCTGCCCACTTTGACAACCTAGGATGGCTTAGAGTAGACGACAGAGTACAGCTACTTGCAATGGGCCTGGTCTACAAGATCCACTACACCTCTATGGTACCCATGTACATGTCAAAATTCTTCCCAAAGGTCAAGGAATACCATGATCATAACACCAGAGGGAGCTCCACAAATCATGTGAAACCCAGATTTGGCACAAAAAAGGGGGAATACACGTTTCGCAATTATGCCACATCAAGGTGGAACGCTCTTCCCACAACTGTAAAGGAAAGTAAAACTATACTTACCTTCAAAACCTCTCTTAAAGAGCACCTTCGGGGGAGAGCATTGCAAAACTGGCCCCGGTAATGGTACAAATCTCAACCTGTCGTTCAATGGACAGCTTCCCCCCCCATCTATGTATATACTCGCATTTTAGACTGTTACTAACTGTATATCTGTAGACTTGGTATGTCTTAAATGTCCGGTTAGGATGTATTAGAACGAAATCTAAAATGAAAATTGTAAACAAGCAATCTGTATGTAAAAAACCACCTGTATGTAAATTGTAAATAAGCCATCTGTATGTCTTATATGTCTTAAATGACATGATGAATTGGAAATGGGGGACCCTGATGTAAACAAGACGAAAGTCTTTCTCTGGTCTGCATCCCCTTAACAATTGTATGTTTTGAGCTGTACTGTACTGTACCCAATATACAAGCTGTTAATAAACTTTTCAATCAATCAATCAATCAATCAATCAAACAGCGACGGACATTCCCGGGGTTTCCTCAGAAGTAATCTGGAAGGAAACTGAACACAACGTGTCCACTTCTGTCTCACCTGCACCATACAGGTTGGTAAACTGTGCATAAATCATATGAACCCCCCCCCCCATAATGTTCGCGTATATAGTGTGACGGCCCACTAAAAGTGTGGAGTGTTTGTAGCGCTGTTTACATGTTAAAATAATTTATGAATGTGTGTGCGTATTAGTTTATCTTTCCCCATGCGGCGCCATCTTGGGGATAACGTGGTCTGACACGGAGATGGTGCGAGTGAGATCGTGTGTCTGAAGGCTCCCGCCCACTAAATATTTCCATACATGTGAAGTTATGAATAAATATGCACCTTATGAAAGGTATAGTTTAGGTAGTGTTATACTGGATGTTTGTTACACAAGTATGCTGTAGTGTTTGTAGCATTATGATTCTCTAGTTTAAATGCATTTTTGTGACCTGCAATGAATGGCAGAAGGGTAATTACAGTTTCAAGGGATATTTAATACAGGTTTAATACTGTAAAACAAGATGCATGAAAGGTACAAAAAGATTAGTGAATGTAAAGTTCAGCTTAAATGTGTGTTTGTCACAGTAGGGGTTATTGACAGTGGATGTGTGTTGATGGAGCTGTCAGAAAAGTGAATGATTAAGTAAATACACTGAAATGCATAAGAGAATTAAGATGTTTAAATAAGTTTGTGTAATAAAACTACCAACAGAAGTAATCTGGAAGGAAACTGAACACAACGTGTCCTCATTACTTCTGTCTCACCAATCTCATAAAAAAACGTGTAATAACTACGTTGGTCCACAACGTAGGACGTAGTATTTCTACAAAAACGCCTCTGAAATTGTAAGATCCCTACCTTTTTTTTCACCATTCATTTCAATGGCTGGCGTCTATGTCACGTGATCTTCACATTTCTCCCTGCAGAGAAAAAAAAACATGGCCGACCTTCGTTTTATTCTCGGTGTAAAATGCCTATTTTAAAGTTAGTTTGGCCATTAAAATGCGTTTTGATGTCATTTGATGCGAGAAATATGAGTTGTTATTTCAGATTATGTGTGCAGTGGATCTACATGATCTTTAGTTTGCTAGTTATTACGAACATTACTTCAGGAAATTGTGTCGATACAACGTTTTCATTGTTACCAAGGTGGTTGCTAGGGATGCTGCTATCGATTTTATTTCTGTTATGTTGTGTAACTGTTTAATGGTGTTATCTTTATTGCTACCCCCTTCCCCGTCAACGTATAGTGTTGGTCCACAGCGCAAACGCATTAGTTTAACAAAATCTGCATCTAAAATTGTGGCATAGATAGCCTTTAGGATTACCCACATTTTTGTATGTGGTTGTGGATACAGCCCTATCTTCACTTGATGAGAGGTTTCAGCACCTTGAAGAGGTAAATGACAAGTTTGGAGTGCTCATCAACTTTCCCACCACATCAAACGAAGAACTGTCAAACCCTGAGCTCTGCTCTGACCCATGATGGACAACCAGACATTGATGGCAGGGAACTTGCTGCAGAAATGCAAAAATGTTCCACATTTGCCATCAAAGAAGATGACAAACATGGAACTATTGACCTTCCTTCATGAGAAGAAGCTGACAGAAATGTACCCCAATTTGTGGGTTGCTCTGAGAATCTCTGCCACTCTTCCTGTTACAGTGGCTGCTGTTGAAAGAAGCTTCTCAAAGCTCAAACTGGTAAAAACGTACCTGAGAGCTTCTATGGGACAAGAACGTCTCAGTGGACTATCCATCATAAGCATCAACCATGTGGTCTCAAAACAGCTGTTTTATGATGATGTCATAGATCATTTTGCTTCAAGAAAGGCAAGGAGAGTCAGGCTAAGGTAAGGTGTTGAGGTGTGAGATTGAGGCCTGTAGTATTTTAATGGTTGGATTTTGGCTAAATCTTGCTTTTAACCAAGACTGAAGTGATTGATAGCAAATATTTCGCTACCCAGAAGTAGTATGTTTAAGTGTTCAGCAAAGCAGCTTTTGTTTTAAATTAGTAAATGTTTCTGGGTTGTACTTCTTACACATCCAGGTCTTAAGGTGAGGCAATTAGTCTCTCACGGACTGTATATCAGTACAGGTTGATTGTGTGCCTGTCAGCAGAGTAGCAACTTGTTGCCCTGTCTGACCTCAGCAGGGAGCAAGTGGAGGGGCCATGTGTGAATAGGCCTTTAGAAAACACTGGTGTGTTGGCGAGGCTGCTGACTGCAATTATAGGTTTTAATGTTGTGTTTGTGTTAAAAAATGTATCTCCCAAAAAACGTATACAGCTTTGGTCAGGGCCGGCCCTGCGACACACACCTGCAGACTCTGCACGTAGGAGCAGCGGAGTCCAGGCGATGCTCCTCCTCCAAGGAAGAGACACACGTTCACTAAACCCAAAAAACGATATCCGGTCACAGAGATCTGCTATTTAAAAGTAAAGTCAACACATAGCGACCCTAAATAGTCTATATTAAGAACAAGACAATTTTTAACATATATATCGTTTTTTGTATACATATGACAAATGTGCGAGGGTGATGACGTCAGAACATCGTCCTAGGAGCCCCGGATAGCCCCGGCCCAATGTAACCCCTCGACACTACATACAAATATGAACCTGAAAATGGGCAAAATATGTCCTCTTTAGTACAAGTCTAGGAAAACAGCCATTCAACAACAGGTTGCCCTGGCCTCAGACCACCACAGCCTGACAATGGCACAGCGAACTAAGAAGAGGATTAAACCTGTTTCCTTGATGTTTGTCTCTGGGGAGTGGGCCGATAGGCCTACATAGACCGGTTGCTGTAATATAGCTTTTGATCTTGGCGTCGGGGGTCTCAATAGCGCCATAGAGTCCCCTATCGGTCGGGGCCCTTGGGGGAACTGTTGGACCACCGCCGGGCACAGCCAAATCCAGCCTCTCCTCCTGGCTAGCTGGAGAAGAAGGTTGCACAGCCACGGCCACAAATACAGCTTCACTTGTGGAGCTAGATGCAGGGGCGGATCTAGAAAAATATTCATGGGGTGGCAAGAGGGTGGCAGGAGATTTTGAGGGGTGGCAGAAGTATATGCTGATTTAATCGCAGTCATATCAATCAATGTTAACAATCAATGTTAGACCCCCCCAAAGAGGTTAAGGATGGCAGCTTCCTCATACGTTGCACTCGGAGAGAAATAGTTGAGACAGAGACTGTGAAGGTAAACTTCTGTTGTTGCAATGTTGAGGTAGAATGAAGGAGTCTGGAACCGTTGTTAGCCAAAAGCACTGAAGAGTTTATTGATCACAGTACAGACAATAACGGCCGGGGAGATCACTTAGTTGCACACCGTCCCGTGTTTCACCAGCGATCTCTCTGAACCAAAAGACACAAAACATCTAACCAACACGAGGAGAGGCGGGCTTCCAGAAAGCCCGCGTATAATCAATTAGCCGATGCAAGACAATGATCTGCTTGTCTCAAAGAGATGCTGCCAGGTCAACCCTCGGACATAGGAGACGCGTTTGACCTGTGACCTCAACCCACAGAGAAGTCTCTGACTGACTACAAGCAGATGTCTGCAGTATCACAGACTCTAAGGAACCATAAAAGACTCTATAAACAGATCAGATGAAAATATTCTCTTACAGAGACGATGAACTGTTAAGTCCTTAGGCATGGTTTATTTTACTCTGCACTGCAGGTGCATCCTTTCGCTCAGCCGAGCTAACTTAGAATAACAACACCTATTGCCTCACAGTGGTACAATAATAACATGACATCCCTTTGTGAGCTTGAGTACAGAATATATATATATATATATATATATTTAACAACTGAGGACAAATGTACACATTTCCCTTAACACACATTTATCACGTTAACAGTTTTCTATGCTCATCGAGTCATTCGTGAGCAGAGCATCAAGTTGGCTATAACAGCTGAATGCGGCGATTTCCATGTTGTTCAGCAAAACGCCTCACAAACTTATTGAGATCCAAAGCTTTACTGCGTTTGGATTCAATGCTGAGTACAGCCAAACTTGACAGTCTCTTTTCTGTCATTCCATCCATCTTCTCCCGCTTATCCGTGGTCGGGTCGCGGGGGTAGCAGTTCCAGCAGAGAGCCCCAAACTTTCTTTTCCCTGGCGACATCAACCAGCTCTGACTGGGGGATCCCAAGGCGCTCCCAGGCCAGCGAAGAGATATAATCCCTCCACCTGGTCCTAGGTCTACCCCTTGGTCTCTTCCCAGCTGGACGTGCCTGGAACACCTCCCTAGGGAGGCGCCCAGGTGGCATCCTAACTAGGTGCCCGAACCACCTCAACTGGCTCCTTTCGACGCGAAGGAGGAGCGGCTCAACTCCGAGTCCCTCCCTGATGACCGAACTTCTCACCTTATCCCTAAGGGAGACACCAGCCACCCTGCGGAGAAAACCCATCTCGGCCGCTTGTATCCGCGATCTCGTTCTTTCGGTCATGACCCATCCTTCATGACCATAGGTGAGGGTAGGAACGAAAATGGCCCGGAAGACCGAGAGCTTTGCCTTCTGACTCAGCTCCCTTTTCGTCACAACGGTGCGGTAAAGCGACTGCAGTACCGCTCCCGCTGCTCCGATTCTCCGGCCCATCTCACGCTCCATTGTTCCCTCACTCGAGAACAAGACCCCGAGATACTTGAACTCCTTCACTTGGGGTAAGGACTCATTCCCTACCTGGAGTGGACAGTCCATCGGTTTCCTGCTGAGAACCATGGCCTCAGATTTGGAGGTGCTGATCCTCATCCCAGCCGCTTCACACTCGGTTGCGAACCGATCCAGTGAGTGCTGAAGGTCGCAGACCGATGAAGCCATTAGAACCACATCATCTGCAAAAAGCAGTGGTGCAATCCTTAGTCCACCGAACTGCAGACCCCCTCCCCCATGACTACGCCTCGAAATCCGATCCATGTATATTACAAACAGGATTGGTGACAAAGCGCAGCCCTGGCGGAGGCCAACCCTCACCGGAAATGGGTCCGACTTACTGCCGAGGACCCGGACACAGCTCTCGCTTTGGGAGTACAGAGATTGGATGGCCCTGAGTAGAGACCCCCTCACCCCATACTCCCGCAGCACCTCCCACAGTAACTCCCTGGGAACTCGGTCATACGCCTTCTCCAAGTCTACAAAACACATGTAGACCGGATAAGCGTACTCCCAGGCCCCCTCCAGGATCCTTGCGAGAGTAAAAAGCTGATCCGTCGTTCCACGACCAGGACGGAATCCGCATTGTTCCTCCTCAATCTGAGGTTCGACAATCGGCCTGACCCTCCTTTCGAGTACCTTAGAGTAAACTTTCCCGGGGAGGCTGAGTAGTGTGATGCCTCTGTAATTGGCACACACCCTCTGATCCCCTTTTTAAATAGGGGAACCACCACCCCGGTCTGCCACTCCTTCGGTACTGTTTCCGACTTCCACGCAACGTTGATGAGACGTGTCAACCATGACAGTCCCTCAACACCCAGAGCCTTCAGCATTTCCGGGCGGATCTCATCCACCCCCGGGGCTTTGCCACTGTGGAGTTGTTTGACGACCTCAGTGACCTCTCCCCGGGAGATTGGTGTTGATCCCCCGTCATACTCCAGCTCTGCCTCTAACATAGAGGGCGGAGTTGTCGGGTTCAGGAGTTCCTCAAAGTGTTCCTTCCAACGCCCTAACACTCCATCAGTTGTGGTCAACAACGTCCCATCCTTACTGTACACAGCTTGGATGGTTCCCTGCTTCCCCCTCCTGAGGTGTCGGACAGTTTTCCAGAACAACTTTGGTGCCGCCCGAAAGTCCTTCTCCATGTCTTCTCCGAACTTCTCCCACACCCGCTGCTTTGCCTCGGCCACGGATGAGGCTGCTGCCCTTCGGGCCTGTCGGTACCTTGCAACTGCCTCGGGAGTCCCCCGGGATAACAAATCCCTGAAGGCCTCCTTCTTCAGTCGGACGGCTTCCCTGACCACCGGTGTCCACCAGGAGGTTCGAGGGTTACCGCCCCTTGAGGCACCTAGGACCTTGAGACCACAGCTCCCCGCCGCGGCTTCGGCAATAGAGGCTTTGAACACCGACCACTCTGGTTCAATGTCCCCAACCTCCACAGGAATGCCCGAAAAGCTCCGCCGGAGGTGTGAGTTGAAGGCCTCCTGAACTTGGGCCTCCTCCAGACGTTCCCAGTTCACCCGAACTACACGTTTGGGCTTACCAGGTCTATCCAGAGGCTTCCCCCGCCACTCGACCCAACTCACCACCAGATGGTGATCAGTTGACAACTCCGCCCCTCTCTTTACCCGAGTGTCCAAAACATACGGCCTCAGGTCCGATGATACGATAACGAAATCGATCATGGACCTTCTGCCTAGGGTGCTCTGGTACCACGTACACTTATGAGCATCCTTATGTTCGAACATGGTGTTTGTTATGGCCAATCCATGACTAGCACAGAAGTCCAGTAACAAACCACCACTCCGGTTCAGATCAGGGGGGCCGTTCCTCCCAATCACGCCCCTCCAAGTGTCTCCATCATTGCCCACATGTGCGTTGAAGTCTCCCAGCAAGATTAAAGAGTCCCCTTCAGGAGCCCCATACAGGACTCTTTCCAGGGTCTCCAAGAAGGCCGTATACTCTGAACTGCTGTTGGGTGCATAAGCACACACAACAGTCAGAGTTTTCCCCCCCATAACCCGCAGGCGTAGGGAGGCGACCCTCTCGTCCACTGGGGTAAACTCCAACAAAGAAGCACCTAACCGGGGACTTGTGAGTATCCCCACACCCGCCCGGCGCCTCACACCTTGAGCAACTCCGGAGAAGAATAGAGTCCAACCCCTATCCAGAAGTAAGGTTCCAGAGCCGACGCTGTGCGTAGAGGTGAGCCCAACCAGATCCAACTGGTAACGCTCCACCTCCCGCACAAGCTCCGGCTCCTTCCCCCCCAGAGAGGTGACGTTCCACGTCCCCAAAGCCAGCTTCTGTCGCCCGGGTCTGGTCCGTCGAGACCCTCCGCTTTCACTGCCACCCTTCTGGCAGCGCACCCGACCCCATCGCTGTTTCCCGTAGGTGGTGGGCCCCGCGGGACGGAGAAGCGGAGGTGTTGCCCACGTTGCCTTTTCGGGCTGGGCCCGGCCGGGCTCCGTGGCAAGCCCGGCCACCAGACGCTCGCCGACGAGTCCTCCTTCTGGGCCTGGCTCCAGAAGGGGACCCCGGGCTTCCTCCGGGCCGGGTATCCTCACTTCTTGTATCGTCTTTCATGAGGTCTTTTGAACCAATCTTAGTCTGGCCCCTTGCCTGAGACCAATTTGCCATGGGAAACCCTACCAGGAACACAAGGTTCCAGACAACACAGCCCCCAGGTTCATCAGGGCACACAAACCTCTCTACCACGGTAAGGTGCTGGTTCTTCAGAGAGGCTGAAGAACATTGTTTTCTGTCATTGTAGACCTCAAATAACTCTTAATGATCCTAAGAGTTGAAAAACTTCTTTCACAGGATGCACTGCTCACCGGTAAAACTACTGCCATTTTACACAATCTGGACAACTCGTAAAAAACATCATTGTATGGGTCAAAATTGAGCAAACTCCATCAGAGTGGTAGGACTCCCCTTTTCCTTATTCTTTCTTTCTAGTACTCTCCTCGTCTGATGTAATTTGTGTTTAAGATCCTCAATATTAGAATCATAGGCATTAGCCAATAAAAGAATAGCCTCCTCACTCAAAAAAGTAGCACTTGATGGATTTAGTGCCTGGATACCTTGCATTATGTTGCAATTTGTGTGAGAAAAGCATCTTTCTATTTCTCCAATCATGTTATCCATAACTGGATAGTACACATTGACGCAAAAAGAGTGTTTGCCATCTGGAACTACATGCTGTCCCAAAGTGAAAGGGATGACACTATCTTGAAGGGTCCTTGTTGTCTGTCTTGACCTCTTTGGCTTTCGCTGAGTTGTTTCAATGCTACTTCTTTCACATAAAACAAGTGCTTCACTCCACACTTCATCAAAGGAGGCTTCACTGCGATATTGTACCAGTGTCACTTTAAGTGCTTCAACTAGTTCCACGGCCTTAGCCAAGTCCAATGTTTTGGACTGGAGCATATCTGACAAAAAATTAGAGTCACTCAAGACCTTTCGGAACAGTACAAGGCATCCAACAAAATTCAGATCAATCTGAACCAATATCCCCCCTGGCTTCAACAGCTCTATGTGGATGGTTCTCAGAGGAAATCTCTTCAAGCAGCTGTACTATTGCAGGTAACCTATCCATAACATTGCGACATGCTCCATGTGTCACGGTTTGTGCAGGAAGCAGGACCCAAATCCAGATTAAAGTGACAAAAACTAGCTCCTTTATTTCAAGGCTCAACTATAACAAATACAGAACAGAACACTCACCGCAGACCAAGTCAAAGGTCAAGTCAAGTCGGAGGAGGGACGCATCACTAAGCCACCAGGGTGGGTGAAGGGGGTCAGGAGGATGAGACTGAACTGACCGCCCAGGGGCACGGCAGAGGACCAGGAAGGGGTCTCGGGCGGACGGCCCGGGGGTAAGGCAGAGGACCAGGAAGAGGAATTCGGGCGGACGGCCCGGGGGCAAGGCAGAGTCCAAAAAGAGGAACTCGGGCGGACGGCCCGGGGGCAAGACCGAGTCCAAGGTGGGGACCATGGAGGGGCGAAGGCAGCGGCAGGAAGAGTCAGGGGGCCGGGCCCGAGGGCGAAGGCAACGGCAGGAAGAGTCAGTGGACCGGGCCCAAGGGCGAAGACCGCGGCTCTCAGGGGGCCGGGCTCGAGGGCGAAGACTGCGGCTCTCCGAGGGCTGGGCTCGAGGGTAAAGACCAGACAGCTCCGGGGCCCGGGCAGGAAGGCGCTGATGGGACAGTGCCGGAGACCGGGCAGGACCCGGTGTCGGAGCTGGTGGGACAGGCCTCGGCAGGATCCCCCACGGAAGGGGACCAGGACACGGGATTTGCAGGACCCCCGGCAGGAGAGTAGTCGGCGGGGCCTCCAACGGCACAGGACAAAGGGTTGGCAGGACCCCCGGCAGGAGAGTAGACGGCGGGACCTCCAACGGGACAGGACAAAGGGTTGGCAGGACCCCCGGCAGGACCCCCGGCAGGAGAGTAGTCGGCGGGGCCTCCAACGGCACAGGACAAAGGGTTGGCAGGACCCCCGGCAGGAGAGTAGACGGCGGGGCCTCCAACGGGACAGGACAAGGGGTTGGCAGGACCCCCGGCAGGAGAGTAGACGGCGGGACCTCCAACGGGACAGGACATAGGGTTGGCAGGACCCCCGGCAGGAGAGTAGTCGGCGGGGCCTCCAACGAGACAGGACAAAGGGTTGGCCGGACCCCCGGCAGGAGAGTAGACGGCGGGACCTCCAACGGGACAGGACAAGGGGTTGGCAGGACCCCCGGCAGGAGAGTAGTCGGCGGGGCCTCCAACGAGACAGGACAAGGAGCTGGCAGGACCCCTGGCAGGAGAGTAGACGGCGGGACCTCCAACGGGACAGGACATCGGATTGGGATTTGAGAAGGGACTAGGGAAGGGACTGGAGATGGGACTAGAGATGGGACTAGAGAAGGGACTAGAGGAGGGACTAAAGGAGAGAGGAGGGAACTGGAGGAGGGACTAGAGGAGGGACTAGAGAAGGAACTAGAGAAGGGAACTCGAGAGGGGACTCGCGAGGGGAACTAGAGGAGGGGACTAAAGGAGGGAACTCGAGAGGGAACTCGAGAGGGGACTCGAGAGGGGACTCGAGAGGAGACTTGAGAGGGGACTCGAGAGGGGACTGGAGAGGAGACTTGAGAGGGGACTCGGGTAGGAACTTGAGAGGTGACTAGAGAGGGGACTCGAGAGGGGACTTGAGAGGGGACTCGGGTAGGAACTTGAGAGGTGACTAGAGAGGGGACTCGAGAAGGGACTCGAGAGGGGACTCGAGAGGGGACCCGAGAGGAAACTCGAGAGGGGACCCGAGAGGAAACTCGAGAGGGGACCCCGAGAGGGAACTCGGGTAGGAACTGGAGAGGGGACTCGGGTAGGAACTGGAGAGGGGACTCGAGAGGGAACTTGTGTCGGTCGGTACGCCGACAGGACATGGGGAGCTGGCGTCGTCTGGGGAGCCAGCAGGAGACGAGGTGCTGGAGTCGGCCGGTACACCGACAAGACTCGGGGAGCTGGCGTCGGCTGGGGAGCCAGCAGGAGACGAGGTGCTGGAGTCGGCCGGTACGCCGACAAGACTCGGGGAGCTGGCGTCGGCTGGGGAGCCAGCAGAAGACGAGGTGCTGGAGTCGGCCGGTACACCGACAAGACTCGGGGAGCTGGCGTCGGCTGGGGAGCCAGCCCTGTAGCCGAAACTGGAGTCGAGCCCATGGCTTCCGGGGCCGGTACTGAAGCCGGAACCATGGCTGCTGGGGCCGGAACCATGGCTGCGGGGGTCGGAATAGAAGCCAGAATCATGGCTGTAAGGTCCGGTTCTGGAGCCGTAAACATGGCTGAATGGGCCGGCTCTGGAGCCGGAATCATGGCTGTAAGGTCCTGTTCTGGAGCCGGAAACATGGCTGTAAGGTCCGGTTCTGGAGCCGGAAACATGGCTGTAAGGTCCGGTTCTGGAGCCGGAAACATGACTGCTGGGCAAGGAACCGGAACACGGATCAATGGCTGTGTGGGGTGGTACTGGAGCACGGTACCATGGCTATGTGGGATGGTACTGGAGCACGGAACCATGGCTGCTGGGTCCGGCACTGGAGCCCGTACCATGGCTGCTGGGGCTCGGGCTGCTAGCCTGGCCTTGCGACGACTCCTCTTAGCAGCCTCCTGAATACTCCGTGGACCTCCATAAGCCTGACGAGTTCCGGAATACGACTCCTGGACAGGAGCAGGAACTGGGGCAGAAGCACTGGCTGACTCCAAACGGACCACACCGAGACGTTTGTAGTCAGCAGGCTGGAAATCACACACCCAGAGGAAGTTCAAAATCCAGCCAGGCAAGAACTTCACCAAGTCTGGTTTCTCCATAGCCAACCGGTGCGCCTCTACCAGAGCGGCCTCCCTCTGCCGAACACTGGATGCTCCACTCCACCAATCACAGCAGCAAGCCAAACCAAAGGAAAAATGCTGTAGCTCCACCTCAAATGGATCATCTGCTGGGTCCATTTCAGGTCGGTTCGTTCTGTCACGGTTTGTGCAGGAAGCAGGACCCAAATGCAGATTAAAGTGACAAAAACTAGCTCCTTTATTTCAAGGCTCAACTAACAAATACAGAACAGAACACTCACCGCAGACCAAGTCAAAACACAAGACGAACCGACAAAGACAGACGGAAAAACCAGAACTTAAATACACCCAGGACTAATCAAACAAACACGAGACAGGTGAGGAGGGAGGAGAAAACACAGAGGCACCAGGTGAACACAATCGGGTAATCAGGGAGGGAAAACAGACAGAAAGCAACAGGCAGGAAACGGGGGTGAACAATTTACAAAATAAAACAGGAAACCCAAAGACAAGACAAAACAACAACACAGACAGATCGTGACAACATGTCTGCAGGCCCAACGTGTATCACTAAGCCTTTGGAGTTCCCTTGGTGCACCGTCAAACATCTCCCGCTGCACTTCCAGCTATTTGTTGTGTACATAAGACCCAGATATGAACACATACAATCGTTCCATCAATGAGAAGAAGTTTCCCGCATCTGTTACACTTTTGACAGAGTCTACTATGACTAAGTTTAGGCAGTGTGTACTGCAATGCACATAGAAAGCATTTTTGGCTACTTCTTTTATTTTCGCTTGAACACCAGCATGTGCCCCGCTCATCACTGCAGCGCCATCGTAGCCCTGACCGACAAGGTTTTCTTTATACTCCAGCCCATGTTTCTCAAGAAAACAAATAATCTTACCACTTAACGCAGCAGCATCCAGGCCTTCTGCCACGTCAAACTCCAGAAAGCTCTCGTGAACAACACCATTGTAATAGTATCTCAGAACAAATGAAATTTGCTCTTTTTTCTGAAGATCTTTAGTTTCGTCTACAATAACTGCAAACTGCCTGCTCTTTTTAACCTCTTGAATTATTTCTTCCTTAACCATTGCAGCCAAACATTCCAGTATCTCGTTTTGGATAGTTTTACTGGTGTATGTTACATTTTTAGCTTGCTTTTCAAGTCTTTTTTAAATCATAGGATCATGGTTTCCCAGCAAATCTAACATAGCTAAAAAAACACCTTTTTTTTCTGAGTCAGGATTCTCCCTGTGACCCCTCCGCTGGGCTGTGTTTTCTGTGGCAGTTATAATCAGAATCTCAGCTAGTGTTTTAATGTAGTTTTGATTTTTAATCACCTGTTTCTTATTTTGCTCATCCAATATTCCCATCATTGAGCTATTTCTGTCATTCATTTTCTTGTTTTCTCCCCATGCAAACATTGTATTTACATGGCTTTCAGATCGGGCATGAGAACAGAAACCACTGTCTTTCATTGTGGCCTTTTTCCAGTTACGATACCCGTCAATTGAGGTGAAAACGGTCTTGGGGGCATCAGGTAAAGAGAAATGTCTACAGGGGAAACAATACGCTGAATCATTGGACTGTGAGTACTCAAGCCATGAATGAGTTTTGTACCAGTCCGTTCTGAAGCTTCTTCTGGCTCCTCCCTGAAGGGTCTTGGGGAAACTCTCCCGTGTCGGCTGAGCTGGCTCCTCACACCTGGACTTGGATATGTCTAGAAAATGGGAGTAAAATATATTCAAACTGTAATAGAGCTTAACTGATTACACATTATAATCAACTAATTATAACACAGTTTGGAGCTGTCATTTATTCAATATGTGTTTAACCTACTGGCTGTGTTAATGCGTGCAGCACAACATTTTGGCCTAGGTGTGTATTGTTTTGGGTAATTTTTGAATTTCAACCTCAGCTGCTATAATAGGTCTAAAATACATTGTACACAAAATACTCACAATCTACCCTTTTACTCATACTCAAAACTATCTAAGGAAAGCAAACATAATTTTTTTTAATTAATAATATATTTATTAGACTGAGGCTAGCCCTGTCTCTTAAATAAACTGTTTTGCAAAATGTCCTTTTGTGTGATTTTTGCATCTTATTCAGATGCATTATACTTTGTATTAACAATTTTCATCACATGTGGACCAACTCGACTGGCCGTTGGTTGCAAGGGTTTAGGAATATTCCTTTCCCCCTCACTGTCTGAGCTCTGCATGCCGTCTTGTTGTCTCTCGCTCTCTCCCTCTTGCACCTTGTCTATGTGATGCTCTCCCTCTTCCGTCTCTTCTTCTCTGTTGTGTTCTCCTTCCTCCTCCTGTCCCTGTTCATCTTTGCCTTCTATCTCATCACTGACACTTTCCTGTTCTTCATCTCCTTCCACCTCCTCATGTCCCTGGTCATTTACCTTGTCACTTCCCTGTTGCTCAGCCTCACTTTCTATCCTCTTTGGTGACAAAAAACTTGCAATGCCACGTTTCCTCTTCATTTCTATAAGATTCAAAGTCCATTTATTACGTTGTTTTCTTTTATATTACCAGTAATCATTATTAATAATGGTGTTCAAATTAAAATGCTGTTTGAGCAAATGCTTGTTGTTTTCCCACTTACTGTGTGCTTCAAACTCTAGCTTGTGGCTTGCAATCCAAACAGATTCCTGAAATAAGATTCAAAGTAATTATTGAAGAGCAGAATCGTTTAGCCTTGATCAGGTCGTACATCTTGCTAAATGATTGATAATATAAAAATATTTCATGCATGACATTTTTTTAAACAAAAACCTAGCTAACGTTCCACGCACACTGTACAGTAAGTAAAGAGTTACTGATAATAACGTTACTCAACCGGGTTTGTATTGTTTCAATATCAGCATTAACGTTATGATTCACATGGACATATCTAACTTCTCTCTTTTATGTAACTGGAAAACATTAGCTTTGTTCTACACTTATTTCACAGGAGACGTAGTTGATCAGTCTTACCTCATTCCTTCCGTCTACTTCTAGAGATGGGCGAGTCATGATTCATCCGGATCATTAACCCGGATCCTAGTAATGAGCCGGTCGTGACGAGTCTCCCTCTCGATTAACCCGAGTCCTTTGAGTCCTACACCTGATGTGACGTAACAATTAAAACTATAAATTGCGTCACTCTTTACTCTCTTTATAACGTGTACAATCACATTACAACGTTGTTGTATCCAGAGATCCAGCAGACTCGTCGCCATGCACGAATCAACAGCAAATTCAGCCCCTCCTCCGGCTCCCGCGAGAGTCCCGTGAGCCGTGAGTGAGCCGTGAGTCGTTGGACTCGCGGGAGCCGTGAGTGAGCCGTGAGCCGTGAGTGAGCCGTGAGTGAGCCGTGAGCCGTGAGTGAGCCGTGCGTCCGCAAATCTCTGAGTCTGCTGCGACTCGTCGAGGGAGCCGTGGGACTCGCGGGAGCCGTGCGAGCCGGAGGAGGGGCTGAGTCTGCTGTAGATTCGTGCATGGGGACGAGTCTGCTGGATCTCTGGATCTGCTGCCTGCTATATGTTACGGCTCTGAGTCCTCGTAGGCTACTGGTCTCTCTCGATCATTGACCTGGATTCACGGATCCCGCGATTTTTCCGGCTCTAAATTAAGTTTCAGTGTAGACTTCTAACAAAATGGTCATGTTGTGCAACAGTCTCCTGTAATAATATCTGCATTTCCAATAAGGATCTTACTTGGAAACTCGTTTATTTTGAACATGGCACACAAAAAGAAACAAATGATAGAAAATTGCAAAACAGTTAGAATATATAAAATGTAATTATACAATTATTATTATTATTATTATTATTATTATTATTATTATTATTATTATTATTATTATTATTATTATTATTATTATTATTATTATTATTAAATGAAAACACAATTGTGCAAAATTAGCTTAAGTACAGGAACATATTAAAATAACTATATACATATAATGCAAAACACTTATTTTTTAAAATGCACACACACACACATGTTTTATTAAAGCAAAAGACACTGTGTAGCGGAGGTTAATGTAACGTTAGTTTAATATGCTGGTTAAATGCAACAACTTTTCGGTTTCACCGGTAGGATTTCTACGGTCTTGGTCATGCTGACTCATATGACTCAAATGACTCAAATGACTCGTATGATCCGGATCTCTTCAATGATTGACTCAGAAGACTCCGAGTCCATAAAATGATCCGGATTTGCCATCTCTATCTACTTCACCGAATGCTTCTCTATTTGTTCTGTCCCGTTCAAAATTAAATCGCCGCCAATCACATTTCAGCTCGCGCCAGGGAGGGGGGTAACTGGCTCGTGTCTTGTGGTGCATTCACTTGCACTCGGACATTAGAGATTTTTTCTCATAAATGTCCGATGAGCCACAACTTTTATTTCAAAACAAAGCTGCCAACTGGGGTGGCAGCTGGGGTGGCATTGGCAAGGATGTGTTTTAGGGTGGCAGCTGCCACCCCATGCCACCCCGGTAGATCCGCCCCTGGCTAGATGGCAATGATGGTGGTGGGGCAGGTGAGCTATCGTTAGCCTCCGGCTCCGGCTGCCGCTGCACGTCAACATTGCTAACGTTAGCGCTCGATTTATAATGCTACCGAACTTGCTGCTGCAGCTACAGTACAGCACAGGTTAATTAAACGGTTCGCTCGTCACGCAAGGTATCACATGACATGAAAGGGAGCAAGGTCATTGGACAGACAAATTACAAATTAATTGAGGTTGCTTGGTTACTTTGAAGACTGCGTGAACCGGTCAATGCCATTGGGGCTCCCAAAAAAAATTTTTTAAAAAGAAAAAAATGTAATTCTTTTTTTTTCTTTTTTTGCATGGGCCCCTTGCCGGCTCTGGGCCCCGGTGCGTTGCACCGGCTGCACCGTTTACAGTTACGCCACTGATTTGTTGGTTCCTTTAAAATCAGGTTAATGTCCAAGGACGTTTGGATGTTTTTCACATTTGTTATCAAAGACATCTGCTGGATTGTCACGTGCCTTGCCAGTGACCTGTTTAACGTGGATATAAAGATGGGGACAGAGCGAGACGTGTCTCACTTCTCTGTCTGAACAGCGATATTTCAGAATGAGGAGAGCTGCAGTTTTTCCGGCGTTGCTGCTCTGTCTGCTCTGGACGGGGGCTCGGGGTGAGGATCAGAGCAGCAGTCAGACCCAGGTGAGCATTGGCATCTGGGCTGAGGTGAAGGAGCTCAGAGACATGGCCATCGAACACAGGATCAAGATCCAGAGGCTGGAGCAAGACAACACAGGTGACACAGCTGGCACAAAACACACTGAGAGCCATGTCACGCTGCACTGAGAGCCATGTCACGCTGCACTGAGAGCCACGTCACGCTGCACTGATACATGCAACCATCATCACTGACACTCTTCACTTTAAGGACTCATTTGTTGTTTTTAGCCACACAGGTCAGACTGACAGCCATCGAGAGCAAGCATGCAGGTAAATATTTACATATGCTGATTTATATGTTGATGTACAATAATGTTTGTGACAGAGCTCCACAGTGACATCTACAATAATATTATTTATCTGAAGAAAGTGTCCCCACCACTTTTGAAAACAAAGTGACGCCTGCCAATGAGTATGAGTGTGTTTTAATCCTAATTAAAAACCTAAAATGTGTTCAGTTCTAGAGGCCAGGGTGATCTCTAGTGAAAAGGATGTGGGGGAGTTCAAGAGAGCAAACGCAGGTAAGCTATCTGAGTTAAAGTGAACTCTTTAGTGTGGTAAAAAAACAGGTGTCAAACTTTCTAATATGTGATGTGTAAAAGTGACGGAAACTGAAATAAACTGAGGATGAAAACTATATTTTAAACTTGTTCAGGTCTAGAGAACAGGATGAGCTCCAGAGGAAAGGAGGTGGAGCAGCTCCAGAGACCGAACGCAGGTGAGAAACTATTATTAAAAAATAAAGATTGGCTGCTTTATGTAAAAAAACAGATGGTGAATTTAAAAGTGAGAAAAGAGAAGTAAATTATATGTTTAACAGAAATAGTACAAACATATTGATGAGATATGTTTGTTTATCAGCTGTTAACCTGCTCTTTCTCTGTATTGCAGAACGCCTGGCTCGAGTCACAGCGAGTGAGATTAAGAGCACAGGTAGGAGAACAAAGTAATCAAATAAGAATAGAAGAAATTACTAATATAATTATATTTTTCTATAAAAACGTTGGATTTGTTTGCCGTTTTAAAAGGCAACAAAATATTGCAGTGAATTTGAAAAGTGAATATATAGTATGCAGGGTTGGGAGGGTTACTTTGTAAATGTAATCAGTTACTGATTACTGAATACATGGCTCTGAAAGTAATCAGAATACAGTTACAGTTACGCGACGGCGTCTTAAAAAAGTAACGTAATCAGATTACTTTTAGATTACTTTATTTTTCCATCACAGATGGGTATGTTTTGGTGTAGGCCTCCAGGAGACATAAAAAGCAAAAGGAAATTGAACGTGTTTTACTGTTTTAATGGCTTATCAAGAGCACAACTGAAACATAACATCTGAAACGATGTAACAACATAATAAACTCTTTGAGGATGCAGCTTGGGATGTGAGGAGTGAGGGACACGGCTTAGAACGGGCGTGTCGTCTTCTGTCCTGCCAGTGTTGGCAGGACATGAATTAAAATGTCGAATTCGGACTTCATTTTAAGGACATGTCGGCCAGGGGTGTAATAATAATAATAATAATAATAGCTTCGATTTCTATAGCGCCTTTCAGGGGACCCAAGGTCGCTTCACAAGTAATAGTGCAAAGACAAACATAACAAAACAAAAGACAGACAAACAGAACAACAGATCGATTTAGGGGCCGAAAGCCTTGGCAAACAGATGGGACTTGAGGGCCCTTTTGAAGGCTTCAAGTGTGGGGATGTTGCGTATCTCCGCAGGGAGAGCGTTCCAGAGGGTGGGGGCTGCCACACTGAAGGCTCTGTCCCCGTAGGTTCGCAGTTTGGTGCGGGGGGTGGTAAGCAGGCCAGAGTCTGAGGACCGCAGGTTCCGGGGTGGGGCATGTGGGTGAAGGATGTCCGATAGGTACTGGGGGGTAAGGGCATGGAGGGATTTGTAGGTAAGGAGGAGGATTTTGTAGGATATGCGGGACTTGACCGGCAACCAGTGTAGGTGGATGAGGGTGGGAGTGATGTGCTGCCACGGTTTTGTGTGCGTGAGTACCCTAGCAGCACAGTTTTGGACATACTGGAGCCTGTCCGGGGTTTTGTTGGGAACCCCGAACAGGACACCATTGCAGTAGTCCAAGCGGGTGGTGACAAATGCATGGACTAGGGTTTCGGCAACCGACTCCGAGAGTGACGGTCGGAGTCTGGCAATGTTCCTCAGGTGATAAAAGGCCGATTTGGTCACAGATTTGACGTGGGAATGGAAGGAAAGGGTGGAGTCGAGGATGACACCCAGGTTGCGGGCTTCAGGAGATGGGGAGATGGAGCAGCCGTCAACCTCAAGGACGAAGTCACCAACCTTCTGGAGCAGGGCCTTGGGTGCCACAACCATGAGCTCTGTTTTCATGCTGTTTAGTTTCAGATAGTTGCATGACATCCATGCTTTGATGTCATGCAGGCAGTTGATGAGAGACTGAGGGGGGAGCTGGGAGGATGGAGTGGTGCTGAGATACAATTGGGTATCATCAGCGTAGCAGTGGAAGTTGAGTCCATGATGTCGGATGATCTGGCCGAGGGGGAGCATGTAAATGGTGAACAGGAGGGGGCCAAGCACAGAGCCCTGGGGTACACCGTGGTGGACTGGGGCCGGGGCTGAGTTTGAGCCACTGATGGAGACAAACTGTTTCCTGTTGTGGAGGTAGGATGTCAACCAGGACAGCGCTGTGCCAGTGACACCTAGGAGGTCTGAGAGGCGGGTGAGGAGGATGTTGTGAGAGATGGTGTCAAATGCTGCAGAGAGGTCCAGGAGGATGAGGATGCTGAGGCGGCCAGAGTCAGCAGCAATGAGGAGATCGTTGGTGATCTTGATGAGGGCGGTCTCAGTGCTGTGTTGCTGTCTGAAGCCGGATTGGAAGGGCTCATAGAGCTCATTGTTGGACAGGTACTGATGGAGTTGGCCGGCGACCACTCTTTCCAGAGTTTTGCTGAGGAAGGGAAGGTTGGAGATCGGCCGGTGGTTCTGGAGGTCGTCGGGGTCCAGGCCAGGTTTTTTGAGTATGGGGGTGACTGAGGCCAGTTTGAAGCTGGTGGGGACTATACCAGGAGCCAGAGAAGCGTTGATGATGACCACCATGTAGGGACAGGCTGTGGGCATGGGGTCCAGGGAGCAGGTGGAGGTCTTGGCCGAGCTGACCAGTTTGGCCACTTGGAGAGCATCCACAGGGGAGAAGGAGGAGAGGTTGGAGTGGGAGAGGCGCGGCGCTTGGGGTGCATTACCAGGTGGCTGAGGTGCAGGTAGGGGGGGAAGGGCCAGTCACCAGGAGCTGCTGATGGATGGCCTCGACTTTCGCCTGGAAGAAGTCAAGGAATTTGGAGCACAGATCGGGAGCCCCTGAGGGCTGAGGGGCGTCAGGGGGCCGTAGTAGGCGGTTGATGGTGGAGAACAGTCTTCTGGGGTTGCTTTGCTGAGCACCAATGAGACGGGAGTAGTAGTGAGTCTTGGCATGGGAGAGAGCTTCCTTATATGTTTTGATATGCTCACGAAAGGCCAGGAGGTGGACTGTGAGGCCAGTTTTTTTGGAGAGCCTCTCCAGCTGGCGACCAGAGGCCTTCAAACGGCGGAGTTCAGTGGTGAACCAGGGCGCAGGGCGGGTGAAGGAAACAGTCCGGGTTTTAATGGGGGCGAGAGAGTTGAAACTGAGGGATAGGGCAGTGTTGTAGTGGGCTACCAGGCCGTCCACGGTGGAGTCGGAGGGACCCGAGGCCATGTGGGTAGCTATCAGGTCCGATAGGGCCGGTGCACTCACAGTCTTAATGTTCCTAAACATGATTAGAGCATGTGTAGAGCTATATTTGTTCAAGCACCGGATCGGCAAAACAGGAGAGTGTGTGCACCAGTCTGCCTAGATCTATGAATTCATGTCTGTGACTCTCACAGTATCTGCTGCCCGCAGTTGTTTTATAGAAGGAAAACCTCCTTCACTTCATGAAATCTCTGCAGCACCAGGAGGCAGCGGGAGGGTTAACTCAGCCTCTGAGAAGACGAGCGTGCAGTGCCTTTCACGCACCGCCTTCACTGTGTTTACCTTCACAATCATAAGGCTAAAGAGCGACCGCAGGCTGATGTGTTTTAACCACACACACCTCTATACACACACAACTTAAACGCAGACTTTTGTTCCTCCATGTTTCGTTGTTATCGTTTCACTGAGCGAGCGGACCCGCCCCTTTTTTTTTCAAACGCTCCTTTTTGGTCCATCTGCGGCGGTAATAGGTTTTGTGCGCTGTGATGATTCAGCTGTACCTTTAATATAGAATATTAAATGTTGTGAGGAAATCTTTCCACCAATAATTCCAATAAGTAATCCAAAATGTATTCACTTCAGGTTTACGAAAGTAACTGTAATCAGATTACTCGTTTTTCAAATGTAACGCGAGCTGAATACAGTTACTTGATTTTTGTATTCTGATTACGTAACGGCGTTACATGTATTCCGTTACAACCCAACCCTGATAGTATGCTAGAACATTATTTTCACATCAGATCTGCAATAGTGAAATTGTATATAAGAGACTATAACTTTATTTGACTAAAACAATGTTAAACTTGTTCAGATAGAGTCCAGGATGAGCTCCAGTGAAAAGGAGGTGGAGGAGCTCCAGAGAGAGAAACAGAAACTATAGAGTGGTGCAGGAATGAATCCTAAAACCAGGAAGTGAGTCAGCATTTCACCACTTCCTGTTCCCTGGTCTCAGAGCCAATGGGATCTCTCCATAGGATTTAGGAAAATAGCTGGAAATAAGGTCTGAGACACCATTGAAGAGACGGATCACGTTTTGTTCTACGACATTAAATCCATCAGCAGTGACCCCACTGGTGATTTCTGAAGAGTTGACGTGTCTGAGAAACGATGGTTGTTACCAAGTGGCTGAATAGGACTACAGAAGTTGTGGAGGACGTTGTACGTTATTACGCCGATCACGTAAACACTCCGCTAAGTTTGTTTGCCCTGTTCTGCTTGAAAGCAAGTCCCTGCCTCCTGCAAACTGTTCAAACAAACGCTTCAACTCGTTACATTTAGAATCTGTATGTTTGAATATGGATCTTAAGTTTGCGTGACGTTGAAGTCGTGCTGCTGGACTCGGCTGTAGTTCCTTTATAGCATAACGTTAGCATTTTGCTTCTGGAGATTAGATTTATGATTAGAAAATTATAAAAGTAGGCTGAACAAAACGTGCATTTATCAAACAGGCTCGTTTTCCAAAGACCTTATTTCGAGCTATTTTCCTAAATCCTATGGAGAAATCCCGTTGCTTTTTTGTCGAGGGAACCAGCAGCTTCCAAATATACGTCATCCCTGCACCGCTCTATTATCAAGAGTCAAAATGTTATTTAATGAATAGAACTGGTATACTGAGGAGAATATTAAACATCAATCTCTGCTGACTATCAGAATCCAAACCACTGACTTTCTTAGTTTAATAGACAGTTTGTGAATGAGTTCTCATCTCTCTGTGTGCTTCCTCCTCTTTCTCACAGGCCATCTTCAGGTGGCATTCTCAGCCGGTTTCACTGATTCAGGAGCCGTCGGACCCTTCAACACTACAATCACACTGAAGTACAGTAAAGTCTTCACCAATATCGGCCAGGCTTACAGCCCAACTACAGGTACCACACACACACACACACACACACACACACACACACACACACACACACACACACACACACACACACACACACACGAGTGTGCATTTTCTTCAGAGTTTTCTTAATGAAACCATTAAAACATCTCTTAGTGTTCCTACAGTAGATCATGCTAGAAAGTAGAACCAAGTCAAGAGCTCCTACGTGTCCCTTATTAAAAAACCCGTCCTTAAGTCCTGCTGAAGCTCCAGAAACAATCTACCCTCACTGACCTACTCCTCTGATGCAGGTATCTTCACAGCCCCCGTCAGAGGAGTCTACTACTTCAGATTCAACGTGTGGGAGAACCGCAGTTTAGTTCATACCTCTGTTGAACTTCATCACAACGACCAGATGAAGATGAGGCTTTATGATTACAATGATAGCACTGGCTATGTCTCTGCGTCTAACGGAATGGTTCTTCAGCTGGAGCGGGGAGATGTTGTCTGCATCGTTCTCACCTGCGACCACGGCGTTTATGATGATTCTTATAACCGCATGATTTTCAGTGGATTTCTACTCTTCCCTCAGTGAAGCCCACTGTAAAACACCCACTGCATTAAGTTTCAACATTACATATTAATAAAGAAGTGTGTTGACTGAATATATATAATTGTTTGTGTTTATTTTTGCTTGGTTACATGAACAAGAGGCATTCATTACCATAACAACGTTTTCTACGGACAATATCAGACCAACACTTTAGCAGTGCTGTTGTTGTCCTAACCCTCTAAACTGAGACCAAGGCCCTTTCTCATTTCTCCAACTCCCCTCCTCGACTCCCCTCCTCGACTCCCCTCCTCGACTCCCATCCTCGACTCCTATCCTCGACTCCTATCCTCGAGACTGCGGACGAGCCGAGGAGGGGAGCTGAGGAGAGAGGAGGGGAAGCAGCAGGCGGTTAGAGAAATGAGAACTCCTCTCCTCTGAGCGGATGTGTTCATGACGACTTATATATTTACTTTTAATTCATTCACAGTGCGGTATAATGAGACAATAACAGGCTACAGATGCGGACACACACATACACACACACACATATATATATTTATATAAATATATACCATTTCAGAATCAAACAGAGCACTCTCATAATAACGTAACACTATCAGAGACTGGGTATATATCTCCCCCCCCTCTCTGGTCGCTACAATGAGGAAAATAAATTATGGGCCAAAAGTTGTATTTACAAGTATTAAAAGTAAGCAGAGGACACCAAACCAACTGAAACCTGTCTGTCCGCTGCTTCTACGCACTGAACAACATACACACATACACACTGTACCACACACACCGACAGCTCCTAAAGCACAATCAGGCTACAGCCGTTGTGTATTTTATTATGTGAAGCACTAAATGGTTTTAGAAAAATATCGAGTCTTTGTTTGTAGATATCTACTAAACTAAAGCAAATACAGAGAGTAATATGCCTGTTATACTGAGTGATGTGGTGACACGTTATTGGACATAATTCACCTCTCGTATTGTGTTGCCACACGGACCCTTTAGTGGGAACACCTGTAGCGTTAGCTTCCATTCCTGCTAGCTCATCAAGCAGAGCAGTTCATGTGATAACCTCTCTGTTATTAATGGCTAATAAAGATTAGAACTCTGTTCTTAATACACCGCCTCCGACTCCCTTTTCCTGGCACTACACTGGTGACCCTGACTTTTCCGAGAAAGTTTCCGGGAAATTAACGAGCATCGCTGAACGCGATGTGTTCGTAAAGCTGCCGGAATTCTGGGAGCACGCCGCGGAGGCATGGTTCGCACATGTGGAGGCGCACTTCACCTGCCGACAGGTCCGTGACGGGGACCTGAAATACTACCATGTTGTAGCAGCGCTGGGCAGCTCTGCGTCGTCCAGGTTGGTGGGATTCATCGCAGCCCCCCCACATCATGGCAAATATGAGGCGATTAAGGCCCTTCTCCTTAAGACATTTAGCTAATCTGCTAAGGAGAGGGCCCGCCAGATACTTGACATTCAAGGCCTAGGAGACAGCAAGCCATATCAGCTAATAGAGAATATGCTAAATCTGCTAGGGGGGAGGATCCCCGGATTTTATTCACCGAGATTTTCCTGCGTCACTTGCCTCCCCGGGTACAGACGGCGCTGGCCAACACGCCTGTCATGGAGCCCCGTGCTTTGGCTGAGGAAGCGGATCGTTTTTTCCTGGCTACACAACAGCCCGGTGCAGAGACGTTAGCCGCGACGCTCAGCGGCCCACCTGCAAGAAAGCGTGGCGGAGGCCGGACACGGCTGTGGCGAGCCGGCGTGGAGACGCCGGAGAGTGCGTTTACCACGGGGGGCACGGACCGCGATTGACGACGGCTAACGGCGGTCCCATTCGCACGTACGGCGTGAGGCCTATGTGTCTGTGCATCGGAGGACAGCGTTTCAGCTGGGATTTCGTGACAGCGGACATTTCTTTTCCCCTCCTCGGAGCGGATTTTTTGTGTGCTCATGGACTCTTAGTGGACGTTAAGAATAGGCGTTTGGTTGATGCCTTAACGTTTTCTTCCCTCGTGTGCACACTTGGCAGCGCAGCGTACAACGGGCTGTCAGACTCGCTGTCAGGGGCAGACACGTTTCTCAGACTGTTGGCCGAGTTTCCAGACCTGTCGCTACCCACCTTCTCTGCGCTTACCACTAAGCATGGCGTGGAACACCACGTCACTATCGGGGGGCCTCCTGTCTACGCCAGGGCCCGGCGGTTGAACCCTTCTAAGCTGGCTGTGGCGAGGGCGGAGTTCGCAACCATGGAGCGCCTGGGCATTGTCCGCCACTCCGACAGTCCTTGGGCTTCCGCCCTGCACGTCGTTCCCAAACCGAACGGCGGGTTCCGCCCGTGCGGGGATTACCGCCGACTCAACGACACCACTACGCCTGACCGCTATCCGGTGCCGCACATTCAGGACTTTTCGGCGCATCTGCCGGTACGTGGGTGTTTTCCAAGGTGGACCTGGTGCGTGGATACCACCAGGTGCCCATGCACTCCCTGGACATTCCCAAGACAGCAGTGATAACGCCTCTTGGACTTTTTGAGTTCCTGCGGATGCCTTTTGGACTCAAGAATGCCGCTCAGACGTTCCAGCGCCTGATGGATTCGGTGCTGCGGGACCTGCCGTTTGTGTTTGTCTACCTCGACGACATACTCGTCGCCAGCGCTTCAGTGCAGGAGCACCTGTCCCAACTCCGAGCCCTTTTCACACGGCTCAACGAACACGGATTAATCATCAATCCTGCAAAGTGCCAGTTCGGGGTGTCTGACATCGATTTCCTGGGGCACCGCGTCACCAAGGGCGGTGCGACACCTCTGCCAGCGAAGGTGGAGGCTGTTGCGGCTTTTCCTCGCCCACTCACAGCCCGGTCGCTTCGTGAGTTTCTGGGGATGGTGACTTTCTACCACCGTTTCATCGCCCGGGCCGCACACATCATGCGGCCGCTGTATGAAGCGTTGAAAGGCAAGACCCCCGTCCAGGAGATTGACTGGACACCAGAGGCGGACGGCGCTTTTGCTGAGGTCAAGACCGCGTTGGCTCAGTCGGCTTTGCTGGCACACCCATCATCTACGGCTCCCATCTCCATCACCACGGACGCGTCGGACTACGCGGTAGGCGCAGTGCACGAGCAGTGGGTGGAGGGCGCTTGGCAGCCGCTCGCCTTTTTCAGCCGCCAGCTGACGCCTAGAGAAGGCAAATACAGCGCCTTTGACCGGGAGCTCCTCGGACTTTATTTGGCCGTGCGGCACTTCCGTTTCATGCTGGAAGGCTGTGAATTTACGGCGTTTGTCGACCACAAGCCGCTCACCTTCGCCATGTCAAAAGTGGCGGAGCCTTGGTCGGCACGTCAGCAGCGGCAGCTGTCCTACATATCGGAGTTCACTACGGACATTAAGCACGTGGCTGGCAAGTCAAACCTGGTTGCAGATTGCCTCTCCAGGGTCGTCATCGGTGCCGTCCAGTTGGGCCTGGACTATACTCGCATGGTGGCGGACCAGGTCACAGATCCCGGCATCCAGGCTCTGAAGGTGGAGAGTGTGGAGCTGCGCTTGGAGGACGTGGTGTTCGGCGACGCGGGCATTACAATCCTGTGTGACGTCTCTACGGGCCTGGCGCGGCCTATCGTCCCTGCCAGCTGGAGGCGTCCTGTGTTCGAGGCTGTGCACGGCCTGTCACACCCCGGCGTTAAACCTTCAGTACGTTTGGTAGCGGCAAAGTTCGTTTGGCAAGGACTGAAAAGGGACGTGAGGACTTGGGCCAGGGAGTGCGTGGCTTGTCAACGCGCTAAGGTGCACCGCCACACGAAGGCCCCGTTGGAGCGTTTCCTGGTGCCTGAGAGGAGGTTTGATCACGTCAACATTGACCTGGTTGGTCCATTGCCTTCCTCTCAGGGGTTTTCCTACCTCCTCACCATGGTGGACAGAACGACTCTTTGGCCGGAGGCGGTTCTGCTCGTTTCGACATCAGCCGCAGACGTTGCCCGGGCCTTCATTGCAACGTGGCCTTACGGACGGTAACTGGGTCGACAAGCTGCCCTGGGTGATGCTGGGCCTGAGGACCGCACCTAAGGAAGATCTGCAGTGTTCTACAGCGGAGATGGTCTACGGTCAGCCGCTGAGAGTTCCGGGGGATTTCCTCCCAAATGCATCAGCTCCCTGGTCTGCCACGGCCCAGCGAGTTTTTCTGCGTGACGCGGCGGAGGCTTTCGCTCCAGTCCCGACTACTCAGCACGGTGCGCCAGGGTCTCGAGTTCCCGTGGAGCTACGCTCGGCTTGGCACGTCTTCATTCGTCACGACGCACACAGAGGCCCCCTGCATTCCCCTTACGATGGACCTTTCCGGGTTTTGGAACACGGTGAAAAACACCTGGTGGTCGACATGGGCGGTAAGGCTGAGCACGTCTCGGTTGACCGGGTGAAGGCTGCTCACTTGGACGTGGACCGGCCGGTGGTGCTGGCTCGGCCGCCGAGACGGGGCCGACCACCGGCTTTGATTCCTGTCAGGGAGTGTGGACCTGTTGTTCCGGTCCCTCCTCTGTCAGGGGCCACACGGGCGGAGGTCGCTGTACCGACTCCGGTGCACAGGTCTTGTGGGGGCAGGCGGATTGTTCCTCCCCGCCATACGGATTTTGTTTACACCTGAATTCTCGGGGGGCTTGTGTGGTGACACGTTATTGGACATAATTCACCTCTCGTATTGTGTTGCCACACGGACCCTTTAGTGGGAACACCTGTAGCGTTAGCTTCCATTCCTGCTAGCTCATCAAGCAGAGCAGTTCATGTGATAACCTCTCTGTTATTAATGGCTAATAAAGATTAGAACTCTGTTCTTAATACACCGCCTCCGACTCCCTTTTCCTGGCACTACAGTGATATATATTTTATACACTGCTCTGCTTTCTGCACGGACCTCACAGCTGTTCTCTCTGTAAACATTGCGTTGCGATGAGAGCAGTTAATAAAATAATATCCAGGGGATGCATGCAGAGCTGTCATTGGCTGAGATAAGTCCGGCCGTGCGTCGCGACTCTTTGAAACATCTCTGTTACCGGAAATGCATCCACGAAAGAGCCGTGGAGGACCCATCAGTGTATCCTCGGTTATAGCTCCTCCAGAGAGCCCCCTCGATGCTCGGTCCTCGAAGTGCATTTAGAGAAATTAGATGTCCTTCAACATGGCGCGCTAAAATTCATTTCCGGGTCACTACCGGAGGACCGAGCAGTCGAGGAGTCGAGGAGGGGGATTTGATTAAATGAGAAAGGGCCCAAGTCAAGACCAAAGAGCTCTCTACAGTCTGTGCCCTGACGACAGAAGTGAGACCCACACTGCATGACACAGATATGAAACATATAACATAAAAAACAGAGACACTCCTCAAAATGATCTGTCATATCCACAATCCCAGAACAACTCAAATGGTTGCTTGCCATATATACTACAGTATATGTTTGTGTATGAATGTTATCTGAGAAATCTAAAGCAGAGTTGTCTTTTATGTCCTGGAATCTTCCTTTATTTTATGACCTCTTTGTCAGAGACAGAAACTCATCAAAATGAGGTTGATTCTGAGACCAGACCTTCAAAAAGGGTTCTTGTGATCAAGACCAACTCAAGTCCCAAAAACTCTGCATTAAAGTGTTAATAAATACAAAAAGGACGTCATATTTTCTTTTATACATGACTATATTATTTGAATCCATCCAAGCTAAAATCAAGTCTGTTAACATGTTAAATGTGTACAGAAGTTTTCTCACATCAGTATTGCACTTAATTAGCTTTAATAGGGATAGCTTGGTTTAATACAAGTTTGTGAAACATTAAACACACTGAGAAAAAATATGAAAGAATGCAGCTTAGTCATTAAATATGTTACTTTTGAAAGCTTACATAATAAGATATATTCAAGGACAACATTTAAGTTGTTGTTTGTTTTAAAATGTGGAAAATGTCCATGGACGTTTTGCAGATGTCTTTGATGTGTTATCAAAGACATCTGCTGGATTGTCACGTGCCTTTCCAGTGACCTGTTTAACGCGGATATAAAGAGGGGAACAGAGCGAGACGTGTCTCACTTCTCTGTCTGAACAGCGATATTTCAGAATGAGGAGAGCTGCAGTTTTTCCGGCGTTGCTGCTCTGTCTGCTCTGGACGGGGGCTCAGGGTGAGGTTCAGAGCAGCAGTCAGACCCAGGTGAGCATTGGCGTCTGGGCAGAGCTGAAGGAGCTCAGAGACATGGCCATCGAACACAGGATCAAGATCCAGAGGCTGGAGCAAGACAACACAGGTGACACAGCTGGCACAAAACACACTGAGAACCACGTCACGCTGCACTGAGAGCCATGTCACGCTGCACTGAGAGCCATGTCACGCTGCACTGAGAGCCATGTCACGCTGCACGGAGAGCCATGTCACGCTGCACTGAGAGCCACGTCACGCTGCACTGAGAGCCACGTCACGCTGCACGGAGAGCCATGTCACGCTGCACTGAGAGCCATGTCACGCTGCACGGAGAGCCATGTCACGCTGCACTGAGAGCCACGTCACGCTGCACTGAGAGCCATGTCACGCTGCACGGAGAGCCATGTCACGCTGCACTGAGAGCCACGTCACGCTGCACTGATAGCCATGTCACGCTGCACTGATAGCCATGTCACGCTGCACTGATAGCCATGTCACGCTGCACTGAGAGCCATGTCACGCTGCACTGATAGTCATGTCACGCTGCACTGAGAGCCATGTCACGCTGCACTGATAGCCATGTCACGCTGCACTGATAGTCATGTCACGCTGCACTGAGAGCCTTGTCACGCTGCACTGAGAGCCTTGTCACGCTGCACTGAGAGCCATGTCACGCTGCACTGAGAGCCACGTCACGCTGCACTGATACATGCAACCATCATCACTGACACTCTTCACTTTAAGGACTCATTTGTTGTTTTTAGCCACACAGGTCAGACTGACAGCCAGCGAGAGCAAGCATGCAGGTAAATATTTACATATGCTGATTTATATGTTGATGTACAATAATGTTTGTGACAGAGCTCCACAGTGACATCTACAATAATACTATCTGAATAAAGTGTCCCCACCACTTTTGAAAACAAAGTGACGCCTGCCAATGAGTATGTGTTTTAATCATAGACTATAAAGGTTTTAATCCATCGATCTATTTATTCCCAGTTCAATATATGAACTATTATGAAGGTATGCACATTGCTCCATCTGTTATTGTCTTAGTGAACAATAAAAGCATGTCATTCTCTGATAAAAACACGTTCACACACACCTCTGATCACCTGCTGATTAACTGTCTGCTCTCTCAAATGAATGCGCCATCCTGTGGTGAAAGTCAGAACTGCATGGTACTTTCACCTTGTGCTGATCAAATAAACACAAAATACATTATGCAAGTAGAAGTACTCAGATCTTGTACTTGAGTAAAAGTAGAAGTACTCAGATCTTGTACTTGAGTAAAAGTAGAAGTACTCAGATCTTGTACTTGAGTAAAAGTAGAAGTACTCAGATATTGTACTTGAGTAAAAGTAGAAGTACTCAGATCTTGTACTTGAGTTAAAGTTGAAGTGCTCAGGTCTTGATTTGAGGTGGGCTTTCTGAGCTCTTTCTCATATAAAAAGTGATTTGATTCAGTGTCAATATAGAAGAACAACATATGGATTTCTTGTGATTGAAGCGACCTGACTTTTTCATTTATCTTATTAACTGAACTCCAAGTTAATTAAAAGTTTGTACTGATGTGTGATATCAGCTCTAACATCTAGCACAGGGGTGTCAAATTCAATTTAATCTCGGGCCACATTAGTATCATGGTTGCACTCAAAGGGCCAGTTTTATATAAGACTATATAAAAATACATATATACATTTTTAATATATATAAAATAATGTATTATATTACATTATTGCCTCTGCATTGGATTATTATCGGATATGGTAATAACTTCATAATTAACTACGTCTGAAAGCAGAAGTCTGGGGCAAATAAATGCAAGTCTCTTCAGTGAGAATGTCACAAAATGATTTAAAAAGAAAAGCCAAATTCTGGAAAAAAAGTCAAAAGAAAAAAAAAGAAATGACATTTTGAAAAAAAGGCAGATTCGGAAAAAGAAAGAATATTTTGAAGAAAAAAAGTCAAATTTGAGATGCATTGTGGGACATGTAGTTTATGGGCAACCTGCTTCTGTAAAGCGGCATTTAACCATATAATAAACATATTATATTCTTTGCAAGCTCTTGTGGGGCCGCATGAAATGAAGTCACAGGCCGGATTTGGCCCCCGGGCCTTGAGTTTGACACCCCTGATCTAGCAGGTGTGTGTGAGTGTGTGTGTGAGTATCATCGTCTCACATACACACTCTTAGGATTTAATTTCTTCCCCTCCGCTGACTTCACTCGAACTCATGATGAACTCAGGTGTGTGTGTGTGTGTGTATGTGTGTGTGTGTGTGTGTGTGTGTAAAGGTGCCCAGAGCTTTCTGAAGGTGTTTGTGTGTGTAGTACACTTCATTTGAAAAACACACAAACATAGATACTGTATCTGATAATAATCATACAACAGTATTTGAGATGTGTTAAAGAAACACAGCTCATGATCCAGATGATTACAGATGTCTTTAAGGTGAAGGTGTCTTGCCTTTTATTTAATTTGAATGTTGACAGGTTTACAGAGCATTACAGAGAGTCACTTTTTAAACGCTTTTACCCAAAGCAACTTACATACATTCTATATCAGAATCAAGTTTATTGCCAGTTTACAAATACAAGGACTTTGCTTTGGTGTCTGGTGGTGCGAACATCAACAATCTAAAATAATAAGTTGCATAGGTTAACAAATAAATATATAAGGATCATACAAAATAAGTATTTGTAAGAAACATTAAAAAAGGACCTTAAAAGCAAAAAAAACAAGAACACTTCGGACAATGAAAAGATGACAATATATGGCAAACTACAGTGTATTATATTTTAAAGTGGAAGTCTGCCTCAATCCCCACAGGAGGAATTTGTGGTGAAGTGTCTGATCCGAATATCAACGCACTACTCCACTGAGCCACAGCCTGCCAATGACCAAACAATTATTAAAATAACAATAATAAATACAGTAATAAGGCAAGGCAAGGCAAGTTTATTTATATAGCACTTTTCAACACAAGGCAATTCAGAGTGCTTTACAAAAAACGAAAGACATTAAGAAAATGGCATTTAAAATCAGTCATTAAAAAGAAAAGCTAATAAAATAAACATTAAAAGAAAAAAGTACATGCATCAAAGTTACAGTGCAGTCTAAGATATGAATAGTTCAATTAAAAGCAGCGACAAAAAGAAAAGTCTTCAGCCTGGATTTAAAAGTAGTCAGAGTTGCAGCGGACCTGCAGGTTTCTGGGAGTTTGTTCCAGATATTTGGAGCATAATAACTGAACGCTGCTTCTCCATGTTTAGTTCTGACTCTGGGGACAGAAAGCTGACCAGTCCCTGAAGACCTGAGAGATCTGGATGGTTCATAATTTAGCAGGAGGTCAGAAATGTATTTTGGGCCTAAACCATTCAGTGCTTTATAAACCAGCAGCAGTATTTTGAAATCTATTCTTTGACACACAGGAAGCCAGTGTAAAGACTTCAGAACAGGAGTGATGTGATCCACTTTCTTAGTGTTAGTGAGGACTCGAGCAGCGGCGTTCTGAATTAGCTGCAGCTTCCTAATAGATTTTTTAGTGAGACCTGTGAAGACACCATTACAGTTCAAACCGGAGAGACGTGATGTAAGAATTACATATTTATTGTTTACACGTCATATGAATGAAATGATTGCCATGATAATACAACAGGAGAATGTAATGGTGTTTGGCGATTAGGCCCCGGTTTGCAGGATAATCATTCAGGAGGGAAAGCACCGCTCCGATTAAATCCCCGGGGTCTAGACACTGGTGGTGGTGATGAGTAGGTGAGACCGGTCTGAAGGAGGAAGGTTTAGCTTTGTCCTGAAGGAGACGGGAGAGGGGTGGAGGCGGGTTGCGTGTGATCATCTGCAATGACAACTGACAGGGAGGAAGAGCAGGCATTTAAGGCATTTAGCATGTGCAGCGATTGGCTGCTGAGGGGTGACGCCCTCGTATTTAATGAGGGGGGAAGGGAGCCATAGAATGACGTGTGAGTGACTCGAGTTAGGTCTTCCTTATTGAACTTGCGCTAAAGCTTTCATTTCAAACCGGAGAGACGTGATGTAAGAATTACATATTTATTGTTTACACGTCATATGAATGAAATGATTGCCATGATAATACAACAGGAGAATGTAATGGTGTTTGGCGATTAGGCCCCGGTTTGCAGGATAATCATTCAGGAGGGAAAGCACCGCTCCGATGAAATCCCCAAAACCAGTGAAGTATGAATACTGAGATGAACTGAGTTGCTTACCTTGTGGGGTGACTGGTGATCTGGGAAGGAGAGATACTAGATTAACACGTATATGAGCGACACTGTGCCGGAATCACTGCCGGAGCTTACTGGTCATGCTGAGACTCTGACTGCCGAAATCAGTGCCGGTCTTACCTGAAAACGACCTGCGGGTCGCATGCCTGGCCAGCAGGGCTTGACTACGCCGAGGAGCGAGCGGTTTCGTTTTGTAACGGTGGCCCAACGTCCACGACACCGAAGTGTACGGTAGCCTTCCGCTACGACACCGAAGTGTACGGTGGCCTTCCGCCACGCCTGACTTCGCAGGCTATATATATATATATATTTTTCTTTACTCTTCATTTCTTTTTCCTTTGTTTTGTAACTGGCACCGAAGTGTACGGTGGCCTTCCGCCACGCCTGACTTCGCAGGCTATATATATATATATATATTTTTCTTTACTCTTTCTTTCCTTTGTTTTGTAACTGACACCGAAGTGTACGGTGGCCTTCCGCCACGCCTGACTTCGCAGGCTATATATATATATATATATATATATATATCTTTTTCTTTCTCTTTCCTTTGTTTTGCAACTGACACCGAAGTGTACGGTGGCCTTCCGCCACGCCTGACTTCGCAGGCTATATATATATATATATATATTTTTTTTTTCTTTACTCTCTTTATTTCCTTTGTTTTGTAACTGACACCGGAGTGTACGGTGGCCCGAGTCCACGCGGACCGCAGGAAATACATCTTACACTGATACGTTTGAGCAAGGCCTGGGAATGAAATACCTGTGTGCCGGAGATGAAGCCCGTTACATGTGGTTGCAGCGTGAGACGAGACATTATTCCCTGTGGGCGGGGCCCGCGGAATTATGACAGGAATGCAGTTTTGAATATCGGGAACCTTAGTGAGACATGTATACTTGTGAATGTGTTTGAGCCACCACCAGTTATATGTATAACTACCATAGTTAGGGTCTGAGAGATCTTTGGGAAGCCCGTACGGCGCTGATGTCCGGACGAATGAAGGTTGTGAAGGCGGAGGAGGACCACCGTCCTAGTTGTTGTAGGGATGAGGTAGAGAGACCTTGATTAGCAGCAGAGGTGGCTGCACCTATCCTGAAGGAATGCCCCGGGTATGATATGGGTGATAGGCTGGATTTAGTGAGAATTTGCTTGAGGTAGAAATTGACGGGGCCATGACCCTGCGAACCACTCTCCCTGGAAGAAACCCCCCAAAACCCATGGATGGGCGGCATCCGTGAAGACCTCATTGAGTCAGAGGAACGCACGAGGCCATCGTAAAATAAAGTAATTCCGTTCCAGTCGGCGAGCAGGAGGGACCAGAACCGAAGGTCTGAGCGGCAGCCTTCGTCTAAGAAAACGCAGTCATGGAGGTTGTCGACCGCTGATGCTGCGTCCAGGAGGCGGGAGATGAACGAGCGCCCCTGGGGGATGACGTGCATGGCGAAGTTGAGGTGTACGAGAAGGGAGAGCGACTGTTGTTTTGTGATAACTTGTTGCTCGCAGTATGACTTGGTGATGTCCTGGATGCGCTGCGATTTGTCTGAGGGGAGAGACGCCTTCATGTCTATGGAGTCGAGGATGATGCCTAAGAACTCTAAGCGTGTGACGGGACCTAACGTTTTCTCTTTGGAGAGAGGGACACCTCACTCCTGAAGCAGTGTTTAAGCTTGGCCAGTGAGATCCCTGAGCTGTCCTGTGGCGGGTTTATGGGGAGGAAGTCGTCCGGTAGGTGAAGGACGGAGGGGATTCTGACGATGTTCAGCAGGATCCAATAGAGCGCTTCCGAGAAGGAATTGAAGATGCAGGGGCTGCTTCTGCACCCGAAGGTCAGGCGAACGCGAAGATAGAGTTTGGACTCCCACTTAATACCGAACAAGTTCCACTGAGACGGATGAATGGGGATGATTTGAAGGCATCGGTAATGTCCGCTTTGGAGAGCCGAGCTCCGTGCCCTGTGAACTTGATCATCTTTATTGCATTATCCACTGAGGCATGGTGAAGGGAGAACTGATCTGGAGGGATGATGCTATTGACGCTGCAGAATGGGCCGGAGCAGGGAGCGGACAGATCGAAAATCAGCCTTTTATTTACGTGTGGCTATTCCGATGGGATTTGAACGGAACACTGAGAAGGGGGAGGAGCTAAAAGGACCGATTATATATCCTTTGAGAAGTTCTTTGTCGATGAGCTGGGAAACTATGTTGGGTTCTTTAGCGGCTGACTGTAAGTTTCTTGCTACGAAAGTCACTGTGGGAGATGGGAGGACCCCTACCCTGAAGCCTTGGGAGAGCCCTGACGGGAGATAGTCAACAAACACGGAATCTGTAGATAGCGCAGCTGCTAGCTGAGGGATGTTAATGGGAGTGGAGGGGTGATATTCCAGAATGTTTTTAGTTATTTATTTATTTGTTGATGTTTCTGGCGCAGAGCCACTGTGACGGCCCGTCCACACGGTGGCGTGCGTTACAGCTTCCAAACGCTTCTGCCCATTCACTTTGAATGGGGTGACGTTACTTTTAGTAGAACTGTATTTTGGGAAGCGACGTGGAGCGTTTGCTGGCGTTGCTCGCTTCAAAAAGTTGAGCAATGTTCAACTTTTGGCGCCTCGGCAGAAGCGTCAGCCAATGAAATCCCGTTTATGCAAATCTGCCGGTACAAGCGCTAGCCAATCAGACCGCGTGTATGTTGGGAGAGACTACGCAGGTAATTCCTCATATTCCAAAAATGTGAGGGAAAATTCATTATGGCGGTAGTGAATCACCCGGTGCTGTATGATCAGTCTCTGTTCATCTACCGGGATACAAACCAGAGGAGCGAGGCATGGAGGGAGGAGGCAGAGACAGTGGGTGAAACTGGTAGGTTTTCGCCTGTTGGGGATTTTTTTTTTTTTTTTTTTTTTTTTTTCCAGTTTACTTAGTTTTAACATTGCTATTGCTTTGTGTGTCGGGGGCAAGAGATTCATGTGATTGGTTGTTGCTGCTGTGCGGACCAGTAGCGTAGCAGAAATTTACTTTAGGGTGGGCCTGTAAAAATATAGGGTGGGCCAGATTTTTCTTCTGCGCATCGGAAACTAACCACGATCCCGCCGGTACCGGTGGCAGATTACTTTTAGAATACTTCCTTTCCTCTTCTTTTTCTTCCTCCCTCCTCTTCTTTTTATCTTTTCTTTTCTCCTTTTCCTCTTCTTTCTCTTTAGAATACTTTCTTTTCCATAACAGATGGGTATGTTTTGGTGAACGGGAGACACGTATTTTACTGTTTTAATGGCTTATGAAGAGCACGAACACAACATTTTAGTGTCATTCTTGACAGCTCTCTCATCTGCACCGCACATAAAAAGAAAAACTCACCCAGACTGCATTCTTTGTACTGTCTTAAAACCTTTCCTTGGAAAAGTTTATGCATTGTAAGGTGTCCTTGGGTGCTTTGAAAGGCGCCCCTAAATAGAATACATTATCATTATTATTTATTATCTGAAACAATGTAATCACTTTTAAAACTTTTCCCAGTTACTTGCCCATGCATTCGGCAGCAGCAGGCCATTCAGTTAGATTTGATCCTGTTATGAATGTCATCATTTCGACAATAAATAAATGCTACATAAACGTTATCTTCCACGTTTTATCTAAACGTCTCCGTTTCTACCTTCCAATATGTTTTGAAAGAGAACTCTCTCTCTCATCTGCGTGCGGGGCGGGGCCTCACGGACACGCTGCATCTCTCGCTCGCAGATACGCTGCAGCGCTGTGCACACGGTTCTGCCGGTAATGAATATTACATTGTGAGGAAACTTTCCACCAATAATTCCAATAAGTATTCACTTCAGGTTTACGAAAGTAACTGCACTCAGTTTACTCGTTTTTCAAATGTAACGCCAGCTGAATATACTGATTTTTGTTTTCTTTCTTTTTCTTCCGATTACGTAACACCGTTACATGTATTCCGTTACAACCCAACCCTGTGTAAGGGTCGAGTGCAAACGTTTTCGTTAAAACTAGTATCTGAGTGCAACGGAAGTTGAAGCTCCTGTGGCGGAGTCTTCCAGAGCCTGGAGGCGAGCATCGATAGCTATCATGGAGCTAGCCAGGGATTGCAGGGAGCCGGCCGCGCTACTCTCCATAGGGGTGTGTGACACTCCCGGACTGGCGAGCCTGAGAAGGGGTGGATTTTTTGGAGGGGGACGGGATCCTGGAGGGCTCGACTTCCTGCCCTTTTTTACCTCCGCGGCTGCGGCCTCGTCCTGCTCTCTGGGAAGCTGGCTGGAGCTGCTGCCCCGGACTGGGGAGCTACGCTGGAGACCTGGTCCGAGAGCTATCGCCGCTGAGAGAGAGTGAGGCCTGGGGCTGTGGGAAAGCCCTGCTGCAGGAGCCGAGCGATGAGGAAGTCTTCCTCTGTTGATAAGCCGCTGTGGGGAGCCAAACCGGGATCGGAGACTTCCAGAGAAGGTTCGTGTTCCGAATTGTCCGAGTTGGACATCTTGAGCTAGTTGTTTCTTACGGTTTTTCTCACGAGAAGCAGTATTGTATTGCAACTGCCATTGCGTGTGATCATCTGCAATGACAACTGACAGGGAGGAAGAGCAGGCATTTAAGGCATTTAGCATGTGCAGCGATTGGCTGCTGAGGGGTGATCCCCTCGTATTTAATGAGGGGGGAAGGGAGCCATAGAGTGACGTGTGAGTGACTCGAGTTAGGTCTTCCTTATTGAACTTGCGCTAAAGCTTTCATTAGTCGAGTCTACTGAAGATAAAAGCATGGACAAGTTTTTCCAAATCCTGCTGTGACATTAGTCTTTTAATCCTAGATATATTCTTTAGGTGATAGTAGGCTGATTTAGTAACTGTTTTAATGTGACTGTTGAAACTCAGGTCAGAGTCCATGACTACACCTAGATTTCTGGCTTTATCTGTTGTTTTGAACATTGCAGACTGAAGCTCAGCGCTAACTTTTATACGTTCTGACTTGGCTCCAAAAACCATTACCTCAGTTTTATCTTTGTTTAATTGGAGAAAGTTCTGACACATCCAGTCATTGATTTGTTCAATGCACTTACTCAGTGTTTGAATTGGAGCATAGTCTCCTGGTGAAATTGTTACGTACATTTGTGTGTCATCTGCATAGCTATGGTAACTTATTTTGTTGTTTTTCATTATCTGAGCCAGTGGTAGCATGTAGATGTTAAAGAGAAGAGGACCCAAGATGGAGCCCTGAGGAACCCCACATGTCATATTTGTCAACTCAGATGTGTATTTACCTATAGAAACAAAGTTGTTTATGTCCTTTAAGTAGGATTCAAACCAATTTAGAACTGTTTCCGAAAGTCCCACCCAGTTTTCCAGTCGGTCTAGTAATATGCTGTGGTCAACAGTGTCAAACGCAGCACTGAGATCTAATAATACTAACACTGAAGTTCTGCCACTGTCTGTGTTTAAGTGGATGTCATTAAAGACCTTTACAAGAGCAGTCTCAGTGCTGTGGTTTGGACGAAAGCATGACTGGAACACATCGAAACAGTTATTTAAATGCGAGAAATTACTCAACTGTTGAAAAACAACTTTTTCAATGATTTTACCTAGAAATGGGAGGTTTGATATGGGCCTGTAATTGTTCATTACTGAAGCATCTAGATTATTATTTTTTAAGAGCGGTTTAATGACTGCAGTTTTCAGGGCCTGTGGAAAAATACCTGAGTGAAGAGATTTGTTTACTATATGAAGTAGATCTGAGGCCATGCAAGGCAAAACATCTTTGAAAAATCCTGTTGGAATAATATCAAGGCCGCAGGAGGAGGATTTCAGAAGTTGAATAATGTCCTCTAGGTTTTTATCATTAATCTGATGGAATTTTGTCATGGTGTTTGAATTGATGTTAAGTGGACACAGAGACAACACATTTGCTGTTCCTGATGCAGAGGCACTGACTGCTTGTCTGATTCTCTGAATGTTGTCAGTGAAAAAGGCAAAATCATTGCACGCCCTGGTGGATAGAAATTCAGAGGCTACTGACACTGGGGGGTTAGTTAGTCTGTCGACGGTAGCAAACAAGGCACGTGCATTGTTTTTGGTAATGATGTCAGAGAAGAAAGACTTTCGTGCGTTTTTCAATTCCAAATTATAAAGGCCAAGTCTCTCTTTATAGATTTCAAAGTGAACCTGGAGATTTGTTTTTCGCGACCTGCGTTCAGCTTTTCGACACTCTCTTTTTTCTGTTTTCACGGTCATGGCCTTTCATGGAGATATTTTCTTCCCAGTCACTTCCTTTACCCTAGTTGGAGCAATGGCATCTATAACATTTTGAATTTTTGAATTAAAATGATCTACTAGCTCATTTACTGAGATGTTAGCAGGGGCAAGTGTGGAAGAGAAATTCTGAGTAAACATTTCCCTAGTATTTTCAGTTAAATATCGCTTTGTGGTTACCTCTTTTTGAACATTTGTGTGAACAGAAATAGAGCTCTCAAAGAACACACAGGAATGATCAGAGAGTGCAACATCAGTCACCACAACCTCAGAGATATTCAGACCCTTTGAGATAATTAAGTCCAGAGTGTGCCCCTTATTGTGCGTGGGCTCCGTCACATGCTGAGTCAGTCCATAGTTATCAAGACAGCCCCTCTGTCCTGGGGGTTGTCAACATGGATGTTAAAATCACCAACAATGACTAGACGATCAAAGTCAATACACACTGTAATGGCAATTTCCTTCTCCTATGTCCTAGATATTTTTGCCGTTACTTTCACAGAAGGGCTGAAGAGTGATCCAGACGCAGACACAAACAGATGATTTCCGGTCCTTTGTTGAAGTTTATAATGTTGTTTATTCAGCTTTACATACCAGGGTTAATTGTACAGTTTCTAATTGTTGTGATGAGCATCTGCCGGGCTGGTGGAATCGGTATGCTCTCTTCCTCCTGTGTCCACACCTCTCCTGTCACCTATGACCTCCTTATATACACCCGGTGCAGCTAAACCCCGCCACCCAGTGTTCATAAATAATATTGCACCACACATATAACTCAAATAAACTGACACACCAACAACACCCACAAAATGGCTCCTACACACCGGCCCCTAATTGGCTTTAGTATGAAAACAAAAACAATTATCAATAAATAATAAAGGAGCTATAAAAATGGTGTGTATGTGTTGGTATGTAATTCTTAAAGAATTTTCAGTTTATTTTCTTCTCCCTTATTTTAAGGGTCATCAGTCTTTGCTGTTCTTAGGTTGAAGCAGTCGTGTTGCCATCCCGTCCAGCGCTGAGAGAACCTGTGGGTTATATTTTCACCCAATTCCAAGCCTCTCCTTATAGGGCTCCTGCATTGATGAGTCAGTCACTTCTTCAGGTCTGTCACTTGGATTCAGCCGGTGCCCTGCTACCATAGCAGCAAAATCGCAGATGAGCTGCTCGGTAACGTGTTTGTTGTTGGGCAAGCTGGGATTTTCATGTCTGAATGGCAAGTCTAGGCAGTAGTGTCCATCTGACATCTTCACTTTCTCGGCCACAGGCTTGGCTTCTTCCTCAGGCACTGCGTCAGATTTGTGTAACTCGACATCTGCTGTGAAGTCAGGCATGCTGTGACAGGAGTCTGAAGTCGGCTGGCTTTCAAAAGGCTCGTCTTCTGCCTCTTCATAGTAATCACCTGAATCCCGACCCTCATCTTCTTCTTCTTGGGGGGCCTCAGTTTTGCCTTCAACATCCCCTCTCCTTCGGCGTCTGCTACAACATCGCCATCCTCTTTGGCGTCTGCTACAACATCTCCATTCTCTTTGGCGTCTGCTACAACATCTCCATCCTCTTTGGCGTCTGCTACAACATCTCCATCCTCTTTGGCGTCTGCTACAACATCTCCATCCTCTTTGGCGTCTGCTACAACATCTCCATCCTCTTTGGCGTCTGCTACAACATTTCCATCCTCTTTGGCGTCTGCTACAATATCTCCATCCTCTTTGGCGTCTGCTACAACATCGCCATCCTCTTTGGCGTCTGCTACAACATCTCCATCCTCTTTGGCATCTGCTACAACATCTCCATCCTCTTTGGCGTCTGCTACAACATCTCCATCCTCTTTGGCGTCTGCTACAACATCTCCATCCTCTTTGGCATCTGCTACAACATCTCCATCCTCTTTGGCGTCTGCTACAACATCTCCATCCTCTTTGGCGTCTGCTACAACATCGCCATCCTCTTTGGCGTCTGCTACAACATCGCCATCCTCTTTGGCGTCTGCTACAACATCGCCATCCTCTTTGGCGTCTGCTACAACATCTCCATCCTCTTTGGCATCTGCTACAACATCTCCATCCTCTTTGGCATCTGCTACAACATCTCCATCCTCTTTGGCATCTGCTACAACATCTCCATCCTCTTTGGCGTCTGCTACAACATCTCCATCCTCTTTGGCGTCTGACATTTTTGCAGAGTGATTCATAAAGTTCAGGAATTGTTTGTCTTCTCTGGACATTTCCTCTGTTTCCTTGCTTGTATTTTCCTTGAAATCATGATTGTATTGTTTGACCAATAGCTCCTCTAGGCGTACAATGAATATCTGATTGACAGCAGCAGCAGGGTGGCCATTAGCGTCTCTGCTGTCGTTGCTTCCTTTTAGGGGACCATAGAAGACCCACCCCAGTAGGGTCTTTACAGCGTACGGTCCTTCTCCTTGGTTATTGATCAGCTCCCAAGGTTCCAATACCTTAGGAGAATTTGTCCCAATGAGTAGGTCAATGCAAGAAGCAATTTCATTAATTTTGATGTCCTTTAAGTAAGGCCATTTTTCCAGATCTTCTTGTAGAGGAATATTGTGCTTGGAAACAGGCATGGTTTTATGTGTGAAGACATCGGATAGTTGAAGGAAATTGTTTTCGTCCAGACTCCATATTTCCAAACCTGAGATATGATGACTAGACACAATGTTTTCCTGATTCATTGTCTTTAGGAGAATGTTAGTCCTTTGTCCTGTAAGGTTTAGCCTCCTCATTAGACTTTCTGTGCAAAAGTAGATGAACTTCCATGGTCCAGAAATGCATAAGTTTGTAACACTTTGTGGATCTTTACTGGTACAATGGAGAAGATGGAGTTATCACCGACCCCAATGTGCCCACATGTATGAGGTGAGATGACACTATTACTTTCCATTGGCTTCCCATTCTGTTTTGTGTGTTCTGCTTCCTCTCTTTTGCCTTTTTGTTCAATGTGGAGTATTTCAGGATGACTTTGATTGCACACATACCATGTCAATCGACTGTGGCAGTGTTTGCTCATGTGTCCTATTTTTAGGCATCCAAAACACACCCCTTTTCCTTTCAAGAAGTCCATTCTTTCTCTGTGTGTTTTCTTCAGGATGTGTGGACACTGCTCCAATGAGTGACCACTTCTTCTGCAGAACAAACACAAATGTAGGGAGTTGGTGGTTGATGGAGGTATTTTCATTCCATTCGTTGTTGCATGTTCTAGCACTGGTGGTCTTGGGCAGGTAATAATTGTTGCAAAACTACTTCCCCTTAGGCTTGGTTTTCCCTTTGAAAAGGTAGAGATAACAGTTGTGATAGCTGCAGTTGGTTTATCATCCTGGATGCTTCCAAACAGAGGATCTGACAGTATCTTCACTTGCCTTTCTATAAAGTTGACAAGGTCAGGAAATGTAGCTCGATGCCCACGCTCTTCCTGTAGCTGACATGCTCTATTCCTCCACTTGTCTCTGAGTTTGTACGGTAGTTTCTGAAGTATGTGTTTCATGTTTGAAACAACATTCATTTAATCCATATAGGTGAGATGTTCCATTGCATCAACCTCTTAGGAACAAAGAGAAGGCTTGCAGTGCTTCCACATCTTCGGCTTTGATCATTGTCCAGGTAAATGCTTTGTTCATGTATGCAGTGGCGATCTTGTGTTCATTACCAAAGTGTTCTTTAAGCAGCTGTTTTGCCCTTTGATAACCTTGAGCTGGAGGCAGATGTTGGCAGCTGCGCACTAGGTCCTTTGGTTGTCCTCTAGTGTATTGCTTAGGTCAGAGGTGCCCAGTACGTCGACCGCGGGCGACCGGTCGACCGCGGGGGGCAATGCTGGTAGATCGCGAGTCATTCATAAAAAAAAAAATCCTGTTCCGTTAAAATAGACAAAACAGGTTTTGATCCCTCCTCCCTTGGCCTCCCTGCCACTTAATTCAGGAGTTTACTTGATTGACAGAAAAAGCGACCTATCGCTTTCCAGTCTGTTAACCCAGAATGCAAAGCGATACAAAATCAGTCAAGTGCCGGGAAAACTCAAATTAAGTTAAAGAGACAAACAAGAGACAAACAACAAAATGAGTGCGGGACCCGAGCAAGAAGCTAAAGACAAACCACTTCCACCCAGAATGGGAGGAAGAATATTTGTTTGTGATGTCACATTCAAAGGTTATTTGCCTTATTTGTAAAGCAAGTGTCGCTCTGCCAAAGAAAGGTAACGTGGAGAGGCATTATCGGAGTGTTCACAAGGCATATGACAGCGACTTCCCTCCGAGTAGCGAGTTGAGAAAGAGAAAGGTCATGTATTATTGCTACACAAATATTATCTCGCAGTCTTAGTGTCGCCAACTCGTTTCTAACATGCAAAAAGACAAACAAATGTCGGTGTATTTTCGATCTTTCCAATCGAGACAAGATCTCTCCCCCGTCTGTGCGCGAGGGGGCGGGGCAGTTTACACACACGCGGCTGCTACAAGCAGCAACACACGGAGGAGATGGCGGAGAGAAGCGCTCCAAGGGTGTGGTTACATGTTACCCGTCTTGAGGCGGACAATGCTCCTTGCCAAGAGAGTTCATCATGTGAGGGCGGGTAACACGAGCAATGTGTCTAAACATTTATCAAAAGTGCTCCACATCCAGACGGAGGAAAGCACCGGGTTCCACTGTCTTTCTAGCAGCTCTGTAGCTCCATCACGAGTAACGTTTCCACGTCAGGTGTTATGTATGCTAGCAGCAACACACGGAGTTAACTCCATGATACAAACATGGGTTAATGATTAGAGGAAACTGAGTTACTCTTTATTTTGTTAAAGTTTCAGCTATTCTGTTCACAGTTCTGTCATCACATTATTTAATACGATTTGTTAAAACATTGTTGTTTATTTTGATGTGAAATATTATTTATTTAATTTAAATAAAAAGCAATGTTAGTTTTGTTCACAATTTGTTAATTTAATAATATATGTATTTTTGAATCAAGTATTCATCTTTATTGTCTTCATTGTTAGTTTCCACATGCCTAAAACAACCTCAAGCTAAATCTAAACAAGAGGGTTTGAGAAATTGTGCAAGGCATACAGTAATAGTCTGAATAGTCGATTAGTCGTTTCATTAATCGATAGATTAATCGATTATCAAATTAGTCGTTTGTTGCAGCCCTATTATCCATGTATAAATAAAACGTGTTATTGAGCAACCCTTGCAATTTGGGATTTTATTTTTGGTTGGTAGACCTCGGTGAGCTGGTCATTTCAAAAGTAGCTCACCAGCCCAAAAAGTGTGGGCACCCCTGCTCTAGGTAATGCAGGCAGTCACTTTCATCATCAGTTTTCCGCTCTACTCCTCTTTCAAATGCACGGATGAAGGCTTCAAACTGCAATGGGTCACCGTCATAAACAGGAATGTCTCTTGGAGGTAAAGTAGAAGTGAGATGCTGTTGAGCCAGCATAGCAGTGATGTCATTTTGCCTCTGGATTAGGTTATAGATGACACCTTGATTACCATAGTTGATTACAGGTGGTGTGATGTCAACATGTCCCTGCACATGTGTCTGTATACTTTGTCTGGGAATAGAGGTTTGGGCTTGATGAGGCAAGAATTCAGTTGCATGTAGGTTAAATCTTGTTGTAGGGTTTCTGAAGTAAGAGCTCATCCCATCTGATGCTCTAGAGGTGTGTCTTGATCCCATGCTGAGCACGTTTAGCCTGGCACTGGCTTCTGCCAGTTTAGTTTGTATATCCAATTGTTCCTTTTTCCGTTTCACCTGTTCTTCCTGTTGTTCCAACTGTTGTTTCAACTGTTGTTCCTGTTGTTGTTTCTGTTGTTCCAACTGTTGTTTCTGTTGTTCCAACTGTTGTTTCTGGTGTTTTAATTGTTCCCCTTCTACATCAAGCTCATGTTGTTTGTTCAGTGCTGCCGCCCTTTCGATTAAAGCCGCCCTTTCTGCCTGGGCTTCAATTCGAGCAGAAGAGGTAGATGATGCGTGTGATGAACCAGTTTTGTGTCTTGACTGAGGGTGTGATGCCTTTGAAACGCTGTCATCAGGTCCGATGTCATCTGAGCTGACACTTTGTTCTATGGCACTTCCCACAATAGAGTGTGTAATTGCCTGTCCACGCTCAGATAACCACACATTTGCATCTTGTATAAATCCATCAAATATATGCATCTTTTCTTGCAGCCACTGCTTTTGCTTTCCCATTTCTTCTTCAGGCAGTTGAAGGTCGGTTAATGATTTGCTTTTAATTCATCACACAACTTCATACATTCAACCAGTTTCAACTGTATTTCCTTTGCATTGTCTTTTGAGCTCATAAGCTCTTTCAGTCTTTCCATTAACTTCTTTACTTGTTTGTAGCTGAAGTTTCTTGCTTTTTGACCGTTTGCAATAAACAATTCCAATCCTTTGGCAGTGTGAGTGATAATCCTTTTTTCTCTCACAAATTGCAGTCCAACAGTGCCATCCAGTGGCGGTTCTAGAACATTTTACATGGGGGGGCAAAGGGGGGGCAAGAGGTCATGCCAGGGTGGCATTGGAGGGCGGACAGTACGTGGTATTTTATACTGTATATAACCTATTTATTGTTAATTCATGCCCTAACACAAGTGTTCTTAATGCACCAGAGAAACAAGGTGTTCAGACAAACAATCGGGTGCCCTTTGAGTCCCCCAAGCTTACCTCAACCATTTTAAATGAAAGGAAATTACAAAATGTATTTTAAAGCAATGAATTAATGGAACAGGTTGTTTTGCATTACAATGTAAAACTAAATATATATTTTGTTTAAAAAAAATTGGTTTTCTTAGTATTAGACAGACATATTTGCATGTCCTCACTAAGCATTATTACATATTAATGTAATATCAAACCAATCAAAATGGCCAATTATCCCAAAATTGTCACGATCTGTCTTTGTGGTGTTTTGTCTTGTCTATATCTGTTTTTCTGTCTGCGTTGTGTTTTGTCTTGTTTGGATTTGTCTGTGGTTCCCTGTCGTTAGTTTCCCTGGTGTGTCCGATTACCCGATTGTGTTCACCTGTGGCCCCTGTGTTTTCTCCTCCCTCCTCACCTGTGTCTTGTTTGTGTGATTAGTCTTGTGTGTATTTAAGTTCTGGTTTTTCTGTCTGTCTTTGTCGGTTCGTCTTTTGTCATGACTAGTTCGTCGGTGAGTGTTCTGTTTTGCCTTTGTTGTTCACCTAGCCTTGAAATAAAGGAATTCTCACTTTATTCTGCATTTGGGTCCTACCTGCTTCACACACCGTGACAGAACGAACCGACCACAAAATGGACCCAGCAGATGATCCATGGGAGGTTGAATTACAGCATGTAACCTTCTATCTGGCTTGCTGCTTCGATTGGTGGAAGGGAGCGTCCAGTGTTCGGCAGAAGAGGGCCGCTCTGGTAGAGGCGCTCCAGTTGGCAGCAGAGAAACCATGTTTTGTTGAGTTTTACCTGACTGGATTTTGGACTTCCTTCAAGCATGTGATTCCAGGCATGCTAGCTCCCTGTCTCCCAATTCCCAACCTGGCACCATACGCCTTGGTGGGTTCCGCCTGAAGTCAACCTTTGCTTCTGCCCCAGTTCCTGCTCCTGTCCAGGAGTCGTATTCCGGAACTCGTCAGGCTTATGGAGGTCCACGGAGTATTCAGGAGGCTGCTAAGAGGAGTCGTCGCAAGGCCAGGCTAGCAGCCCGAGCCCCAGCAGCCATGGTTCCGGCTCCAGTACAGGCCCCAACAGCCATGGTTCCGGCTCCAGTGCCGGACCCAGCAGCCATGGTTCCGTGCTCCAGTACCATCCCACATAGCCATGGTACCGTGCTCCAGTACCACCCCACACAGCCATGGATCCGTGTTCCGGTTCCTTGCCCAGCAGCCATGGTTCCGGCTCCGGTGCCGGCCCCAGCAGCCATGTTTCCGGCTCCAAAACCGGCCCACACAGCCATGATCCAGGCTTCAGCTCCGGACCTTACAGCCATGTTTCCGGCACCAGAACTGGATCTTACAACCGTGGTCCCTGCACCAGAGCTGGCCCATACAGCCATGGTTCCGGCCCCAGTTCCAGCCATGGTTCCGGATCAAGTACCGGCTCCAGCAGTCATGGTCCCGACTCCAGCACCTCGTCTCCTGCTGGCTCCCCAGCCGACGCCAGCTCCCCGAGTCTTGTCGGCATTCCGGCCGACTCCAGCACCTCGTCTCCTGCTGGCTCCCCAGCCGACGCCAGCTCCTCGAGTCTTGTCGGCGTACCGGCCGACTCCAGCACCTCGTCTCCTGCTGACTCCCCAGACGACGCCAGCTCCCCGTGTGTCCTGTCGGCGTACCGACCGACACAAGTCCCCTCTCAAGTCCCCTCTCAAGTTCCTACCCGAGTCCCCTCTCGAGTCCCCTCTCCAGTCCCCTCTCGAGTTTCCTCCCCAGTCCCCTCTCGAGTCCCCTCTCCAGTCCCCTCTCGAGTTCCTTCTCGAGTCCCCTCTCTTGTCCCCTCTCAAGTTCCTACCCGAGTCCCCTCTCGAGTTCCCTCTCGAGTTCCCTACTTTAGTCCCTCCTCTAGTTCCCCTCTCGAGTTCCCTTCTCTAGTCCCTCCTCTAGTCTCTCCTCTAGTCCCCTCTCGAGTTCCCTCTCGGGTCCCCTCTCGAGTCCCCTCTCGAGTTCCCTCTCCAGTCTCCTCTCTAGTCACCTCTCAAGTTCCTACCCGAGTCCCCTCTCGAGTCCCCTCTCGAGTCACGTCTCAAGTCCCTACCCAATGTCCTGGTCCGTTGGAGGTTCCGCTGGGGGTCCTGCCAACTCCATGTACTGTCCCGTTGGAGGCCCTGTCGACTACTCCTCTGCCGGGGGTCCTACCAATCGTATGTCTGTCCCGTTGGAGGTCCCGCCGTCTACTTTCCTGCCGGGGGTCCTGCCAACCCTTTGTCCTGTCCCGTTGGAGGTCCCGCCGTCTACTCTCCTGCCGGGGGTCCTGCCAACCCTTTGTCCAGTCTCGTTGGAGGTCTCGCCGACTACTCTCCTGCCGGGGGTCCTGCCAACCCTTTGTCCTGTCCCGTTGGAGGTCCCGCCGTCTACTCTCCTGCCGGGGGTCCTGCCAACCCTTTGTCCTGTCTCGTTGGAGGTCCCGCCGTCTACTCTCCTGCCGGGGGTCCTGCCAACCCTTTGTCCTGTCCCGTTGGAGGCCCCGTCGACTACTCTCCTGCCGGGGGTCCTACCAACCCCATGTCCTGTTCCGTTTGAGGCCCCGCCATCCTCTGTCTCGCCGGGGGTCCTGCCAATCCCGTGTCCTGGTCCTCTTCCGTGGGGGATCCTGCCGAGGCCTGTCCCACCAGCTCCGGTTCCTGTCCGGCCGACATCGGGTCCTGCCCGGCCTCCGGCGCTGGCCCGTCAGCGCCTTCCTGCCCGGACTCCGGAGCTCTCTGGTCTTTGCCCTCGAGCCCGGCCCCCAGAGAGCCGCGGTCTTCGCCCTCGATCCCGGCCCTCTGTGAGCCGTGGTCTTCGCCCGCGATCCCGGCCCCCTGACTCTTCTTGCCGCTACCCTCTTCGTCGAGCCCGGCCCCCTGACTCTTCCTGCCGCTGCCTTCGCCCTCATGCTCGGCCGCCCGAGTCCCCCCACCTTAGACTCTGCCTTGCCCCCGGGCCGTCCACCCGAATCCCCCTTTTTGAACTCTGCCTTGCCCCCGGGCCGTCCGCCCGAGATCCCTTCCTGGTCCTCTGCTGTGCCGCTGTGCCTCTGGGCCTGTCAGCTCAGTCCCGTCCTCCTGACCCCCTCCACCCACCCTGGTGGCCTAGTGATACGTCCCTCCTCCGGACCCTCTCCACCCACCCTGGTGGCCTAGTGATACGTCCCTCCTCCGGATCCCCTCCACCCACCCTGCTTGAGGTTTGGACTTTTGTGGGGGTTTTTTTTGGGACGTCTGGGATCCGTCCCTTGAGGGGGGGGGGGGGGGTACTGTCACGATCTGTCTTTTTGGTGTTTTGTCTTGTCTATATCTGTTTTTGGTTTTCTGTCTGCGTTGTGTTTTGTCTTGTTTGGATTTGTCTGTGGTTCCCTGTCGTTAGTTTCCCTGGTGTGTCTGATTACCTGATTGTGTTCACCTGTGGCCCCTGTGTTTTCTCCTCCCTCCTCACCTGTGTCTTGTTTGTGTGATTAGTCTTGTGTGTATTTAAGTTCTGGTTTTTCTGTCTGTCTTTGTCGGTTCGTCTTTGGTCATGACTATTTCGTCGGTGAGTGTTCTGTTTTGTCTTTGTTGTTCACCTAGCCTTGAAATAAAGGAATTATCACTTTAATCTGAATTTGGGTCCTACCTGCTTCACACACCGTGACAAAAATGTTGCTGCTAATATAATCACATGCTTGTCAACTTTAACTGATCAAAAATAAATTCTGAAAAAATACTTGCATTATCTATGAAATTGCAATATTGTCCCTCAGTTTGTTTCAACCCCGTCACGCCATACCATTTACCCTCCTATTAAAAATAATGGATCAGTCCATGTGTGATCTGCATTGAGGGAATTACATCACAAAAGTGTCAGTTTCTTCTCTTAACTATATTTCAGTTTTTGTATTTTCAGATTAAGATTGACAAACTCAACATTTCAACTTATAATTAAGTACACAAATGACATCACCCATCTCTTCAGAGAGCTGAAGGTGACCTGTGCAGCAACACATTTCAATCAATATTTGTCAATACTAAGAGCTGCTAGATTGTGCTGCTGTAATGGAATATGTAAGGAGAATAAGAACATACCGTGGTCCAGCTGGAGTTTCTTCTGCCTCCTGATCCCTGCCTCTGTCCCTCTTTCTGACACTTCATCTTTATTCCTCACATACATTTATTCTTCTTTACTAATGTCTTCATCTCCTCCTCTTCCTCCTGCTCTGACCCTCCTGGTCTCTTCATCTCCTCCTCTTCCTCCTGCTCTGACCCTCCTGGTCTCTTCAGTGAACTCTCTTTTCCTTTTCCTCTTTCTGTTCGTCCTGATCACTTCTCATGTCTTTGTGTTGTTGTTGAATCACTCCTATACTCTGGCCTGCAAGAGTCTACTTGTGAAAAGCACTGGTACAAATGCTTGTATAACTTTTCGCGTTAGGGCCATGTAGCCTAGCTAATATGTAGCATATCATATAACATCAGAAAGTATTGATCAAGCGCACACAGGCAGCTGTGTTTGGATCCAGTTTTTACAGTAAAGGATGTATCCTGGTTTCATTGATCTGGCCTCATGGCTGTGATGTGTAGTTTACGTGGATTTAATAGTAGGCTACCGCGTAGTTTAGCAGAGTGATCGATCTCCCAGCTAACGCTGTCTGCTTAGTATTTTGTAACGTAACGCCCCAAACAGCGCCCGTCTGTTAAACGCTATCGATTCAAACGGCAGCGTTTTATTAATATTTAGTTTCAAGCTCTCGTCCTTAGTAAAAACAAAAACTAGTGGAAGGGGAAATACTCCCAGGGGAAGCTGATCCATAGGTGCTGGGACAGCTCGCTCCCTCTCTGCAGCGGTGTGAGCCGCGGTCTGTGTGAACGCCGCTCCGCAGTTTAATACAGGGCCGTAGCTGCGTTTTTAACGGGCCTAAAATTATATTTAAAATTATTCACTTTTAACTAATGTAATGCTTGTTTTGTTCCTTGAGAAGCGTGTGGAAATAGTGTAGGTTTGTTTTAGTACAGTTTTAGGGAAACAAAAGTTAGGGGGGCAGCTGGTGCCATCTTGTGACGTGACGTCAGATTTCACAGACATGATTAATGTTCACTGTCCCTTTAAGTTTCGTTTTCAGGAATTGTCCGTTAGCTGACAGCGCGCTGTTTCAAACAGCTGACAACGTTGCAGCATTACATCCATTTACTAAGCCATTGTCCAATACAGCTTAATATATCCAATACAATCTACTTATCATGCTGCACGGTGCACATACCCGGCCGCTTTCCCAGTCTTGCTCTCAGCCTCTTCGGTCCTCGCAGGTGGGAACAATCTCCAGCTGATTGTGGCGTGTGCAGCTGATCCGTGATGACGATGTCGATTGTGCATTAATCAAATTGTTTGTTTCCGTTGAAAACTATCCTTAATCCAATTTTAAGTGATTCTTATTGTCCAGTTTCACTCAAAGAGTGCGATTCCACTTAATGTAATGGCAATTTCCTTCTCCTATGTCCTAGATATTTTTGCAGTTACTTTCACAGAAGGGCTGACGAGTGATCCAGACGCAGACACAAACAGATGATTTCCGGTCCTTTGTTGAAGTTTATAATGTTGTTTATTCAGCTTTACATACCAGGGTTAATTGTACAGTTTCTAATTGTTGTGATGAGCATCTGCCGGGCTGGTGGAATCGGTATGCTCTCTTCCTCCTGTGTCCACACCTCTCCTGTCACCTATGACCTCCTTATATACACCCGGTGCAGCTAAACCCCGCCACCCAGTGTTCATAAATAATATTGCACTATACATATAACTCAAATAAACTGACACACCAACAACACCCACAAAATGGCTCCTACACACACTATAGACAGCAGTTCAGTAAAGTCATCAAAAAGCTTGCACAGTATTTGGGTGGTCTATAGATATTTAGGAACAGAGCTCGAGAGGAGCATTTCAGCTGAAGGGCCACATATTCAAAAGAAGCAAAGTTTCCATACGATGTCTTCCTGCATTGAATGGAATCATTGAACAAAATAGCAACTCCACCTCCTCTCTTATGCATTCTTTCCTGACTCATAAAACTAAAGTTGGGAGGGGTTGATTCGATAAGAACAGCTGCACTGTTATTTTGTTCAATCCAAGTTTCCGTTAAAAACATAAAATCAAGATTGTGCTCAGTGATAAAATCATTGATTAAAAATGTTTTTCCTGCCAGAGACCTGACATTTAATAAAGCTAGTTTAAGTTTGTTAAACACACTATCAGTAAGATGTTTTGTGACAAGCTGTGGCTGACATGGAATCACTGCTAAATTTGATAAACTCACACGAACGTTTGAGCACTTCCTGTTTCTAAGCTGATTCACCGCTCTTAATCTATTACCTATCAACACAGATATCGGCAAAGCTACTGGCAGGCAGGGCCCTGGCATGTCCTGGAAAGAGTTGAGAGTGCCATACGCCCTTGAGCCTGACACACACATCCTTATCAGGCTTCGGAGACTGCAGATGCTTTCTTGAAGGGAGGGGAGGTGGTTGACGTAGGCACGGTGATGGAGACGGGGGAGATGGTGCGGGGGTAGAGGACATGCTGCCAGGGGGGGGAGGTGGTTGACGTAGGCACGGTGATGAGGACGGGGGAGATGGTGCGCGTGATTTTGGTGGGCGTCGTTGAGGAGCGGGGGTAAAGGACATGCTGCCAACCCTGCTTATCGCCTTAGTTTGGTCTTTGAACTCCCGGAAGGAATCGGTGCCAATCCTCTGTATCTCCTTCGTGTGTGTTCAGCGATTTCCAGGAGGGTGGGCGAGGGTGAAAGGGTGAACGGAGAGTAGAGAGAGCTGTGGGGTGAAGGAAGAGTATCCTCAGAGGTGATAGGGGGGGTGAAGGGCGGTGGAGACTCCTCCATTTGTCTCCCATAATCCGAACATTCCTCAGGCGGGTGCAGTGATAGATTTTCAGGGTTTTCTGAGCGATGTGTTGTGTCTTTCTCTTGTTTTGATTCCTCCTGCCGCTTGTCCTTGGCAGAGGGAACAGATTGATGACGTAGGCAGTTGAATACGTTAGAGATAAACAATTTCACTCCTGACTTGTTCAGACAAACTCCATTTGCCTTAAAAAGATGTCTAGGGTCCCAGAAAAAGTTAAAGTTGTCAATAAAATTGACAGAATGGTCAGTACAGGCAGTTGAAAGCCAGGTGTTCAGTGCAAACAATCTGCTGAATCTCTCCACTCCTCTTCTGACTGGCGGTAGAGGGCCACTGATGAACACCTCTGCATTTAGAGAGCTGACAGTTTCCAACAGAAACTGTCATGGAGACAATAAATGGAGACAATAAAAAACATTTATTGTCTCCATGCGAGACCACAGAGCCCGGCTGGTATTATTTGTGTAAAGGATAATGTGCAGCGAGGCGGTCATTCTGGGTAAAAGAACACCCGACAAGAAGATCAGGAGCCCGACGAGAAGCATGCAGTTTGCTTTTCGGCCAAACTGTATACAGTTCAATCGAACAGACTTCTTTGTGCAGATGTGAGCGTCCTTAACAAACAGTGGCTATTCAACACATGATGATATATCTCTGGATCTAAGTGTACATTTGGCACTGGTCAAATACTGGTCTCATTAATGCATTTGGGGTTTGAACCTTTGACCTCTGAGTCTCAGCAGCCGGTCCCCGTGCTGTGTGATGGATCAGTATGCAGTGTGAGGGCCTCCTGCTGTTAAACACACACACTATCAGTGTTTGTGGCTTCCAACAAGTTCTGGTCCAGCTGGCAGCAAGACCCCGAGCGCACACACACACACACACAAATATACACGTGCACACACACACACACACACACACCACACAACACACACACACACACACACACACACACACACACACACACACCACACACACACACACCACACACACACCACACACACACACACACACACACACACACACACACAGTTTATTACAGTGTTGGTAAACCTAAAAAGAGAATATAGTGTTTGTTGTGTTGATCAGCTGTTCTCTCTTCTCTGTCAGCTGTTCTGTTCTCTAATACTTTCTGTGTGAATCTATCTCTACTTTCTGAATCTGCTTTCTAGTTTTCACTTTCTTTGGTTCATCTGTTCTGTTTTTAATTCAGCAGGTGAACCTATATGTTCATCAAACAGTCAAATCAAGTGCTGCATGCTCTCTTTTCTGCACCAGTGGAGATACACTTCTGGACAAAGACTTATCTAGAGTATAGGGAAATCATTCAGGCAAAAATATACATGCATGTCTCCAATATCTTTTCAGAACCCCCCCCCCCCCAAATCCAACCAATCAGGATGGCACAGCTGTTGAGAAATGTAGCTGAAACTCAGAGGGATGTCAGTGAATAACGACGCCCCCCACGAAGGATTTATTTGCAATTTTTAATACTTTTTCTTTAATGATTACACAGATCCTTGAGTCGAGTAACAGAAAGCAGAAGATCCAACTTCTCCAACAACCTTGACCATTTTCAAAAAACAGGTAAAGAGATTTTGTTCAGAAAACCTTTAATTGTTAATAGAATTAGTAGTATGACATATTTCAATAAATATTTAGATATATACAGATACAGCAGAAACGGTACATTCTTTTTTTCTCTTCAAATTGCTTCACATTTTTTTGTACAAGCCAAAATATCTGCCATTGTATTTATAGTCATGCAAAATATTGTTTTTCTCAGATTAATGAAAAATAAAAAGGATTTGCTGAACTTTTCTTATATATTTTTTTTATATCATCCTGCTTCGATGTGCACTTTTTCGGATTATAAGCATCGTAATGAGCATTTCTGCTAAAAATCAAACAGGGTGCACTTTGTGCCAATACACAATAGAAGCAAGTAAAAGCAAAAAATTAAGGCCATTCCAACTTGTGCAAAGAAAAATAAATAAATAAATATATTAATCATAATAATGTTTCCTTTAAGTTCACAGCAGCTTCACTGTATTTGTCCCGTCTCCCTTTCGGATTGTACAATACATACAATAAAATACAAGAGAAACCCAAACCCCCGGAAACCGATAGAGTCATTAATCGCCGACAAATCAAACCATGCTACTTTAAAATCCAGTTCAGAACCTCAGGATTTTTTTATAAACGTCCGAAAAAAACACATCTCCCATTGTTCAGTCCGAATGCATCACATCTCAACGTAATGCAATATAAACCCAGTTTCTATCTCATGTTATGAACCCTCCCCTCCCCCCAACCCACACAGTATAACAATGATTAATACAATGATGTGAGGCCTATGACAAAGCTCTAAAATGACTATGGTATACACAACACCCACGCCTGAGGAAAAAAGGGTATGAATCATGTAAACATGGTAGTTGAATGAATGCATGATATGCTTTATAGGTCCTCGTTGTTTCTCATATTCAACCCCCATATGGCACGAGAAGATATGTAAGCTTTAGAAAAATGGACGACTGCTGTTGGCAAAATGAGGACAGGACAGTGCTTCTCACTTGTTCCAGATGCAGTGTCTATGGCACCGAAGAAACATACATACAAATAATAAGGATCTTAATTAGGCCGAGCTTTCCTAGGCCGTGATCAGAGAGGAGGCGAAAAACAGGGAACAAAGGGGGTTGTTTTCGGACTATCTTTGACTCTGAAGGGACTCCAAGTGATGCTAGGTTATATTTGAAGATCCAAAATCAACAAAATCAATATTTATTTCACGATTAGCAATCATTTAGTTGGGCATATCCAAGGAAAACGTAAAAGGCCGCCTCTATCACGAACTCTTTAGCATCCTCTTATTGCAGTTTTTTTACTTTTGTTGTTTTTTACGGAGTTCTCTCGTCTCAAATGATGCACGTGTTTTAATCTATATGACATAAATTCACTCTGAAGGGACTTGAAGTGATGCTAGGTTATATTTGAAGATCCAAAATCAACAAAATCTATATTTATTTCTTGACTTCCAACCATTTAGTTGGGCATTTCCAATGAAAACGTAAAAAGGCCGACTCTATCATGAACTCTTTAGCATCCTCTTATTGCTTTTTTAATTTTATTTTTACTGTTGTTGGTTTTTACGGAGCTCAAAGTCAAGAAAATATATATTTATTTCTTGATTAGCAATAATTTATTTTGGCGTTTCCAATTAAACTCCTTGGCATCCTCTTGTTTTTACTTTGGCTGGTTTGTTACGAAGCGGCTAGACTCCCAAAAGATATATATTTTGAAATCTTATTTTCTTAAAATTCACTCATTTGTATGAAGAACACATTTTGGGTACTTGTAAGGAAGTGCTACATATCGTAAATAGCTTGCGCTGCCTTCAACAAAAATCTGTAATTCGTTAAAATAGTTACTAAATTCCCTTTACCTGATTAAAGTCCATGCCTGTTCCTCTTATATATTGCTATGTTGCGTGTACGTACTTTAGCATAAGAGTTGAGGTAGCTAGCAGGACAAGTTTAGAAAATATTCTGAAAAACGTTGGCCTTTTTTTGTTTGAGTTTTACCATGAAATATAGTAATGCTATCTAAAAAGTTGCACACACATCACTCACAGCTAGCTTACTAGCATGTATGCTAGCTAGCTTTTCTGACTGGTCCTCTTAGTTTTTGTTGGAGTGCTAACTGTGATGCTAGCATGAAATAAAGACCAAAATAAAAGGGTGACATTTTGACAAACAAATAAATGCTTTCTAAACGTTGCACGAATGTCCTATCAAGCTAGCTAAAGTACTCTGTGCCTACTCTCTCCACGTCTTGCTACGTTTCTCTCTACAGATGTAAGCCAAATAGTTGATTTCTGGCAGTTTTAGCTAGAGAAACTGTAATGTTTTTTATTTCGACATAAGAGACGACGTAGTTAGCAAGTTGCTAGCGAAATAACTTTTGCATTTATGAAAAACTTGGGACTTGTTGTTGTTGGCGTGCTAGCACGTAAAAATACCACATGCAATTTGGATAAACAAATAAATTCAATCTAAAAGTTGCACGAATTTCATTCACAGCTAGCTAAGTATCATGTATGCTAGCTAGCTTTGCTGACTAGCTAGATACTCCCGCTACGTCTTGTTGCATTTCCTTGCAAAATAGTTGATATCGGGAGGTTTTAGGTAAATAAATTGTAATGTTTTTATTATTTGGACTTCATAAAGCTACATGTAGAGTTGCTTCGCTAAAAGGATGGATGCTATTAAGCTAATACTGTTCGCCATGAAGCTAAAAGACAAAACGTTAATACTTCTAATTTAAACTTTGTCTAAATCTGATGGTTTACAACCTAAATGCAAGCCGTTTGCATTAAAAAGAGTGAAGAATAAAGCATCCTTGGTGATCATGGCCTTTAAAGATTTACTGGGAATGAGTTACTGAATTAAATGCATCGTTTTTGCAATGATGCTATGGCACTTCCACTTTAAAATCATGACATTTTGGACTCAGAACAGAAGGATGTATGTGCGTGGCATAGCCCTTCGGATCAGTTTTACACACTTTGATAATAATAATAATGAATTAAAAGTCATAGTAGTACATGTAGACTCTCTTTTACACACTGTAAGCATTTGGAAAGAGATAGGGATTAATGGGGTGGTGTTTAAAACATAAGGAAATACAAGATTGTTGAGGGAAAATACATACATGTTTCATATCAAAATATGCCTTTATATATATTATATCATTTAATTTAAATATCTGAAGTTAATCTGGCAATACTGCATCTGGCAATCATATTGAAAACACAAAATGAATATGATTTCACATCCTGCAGAAACATCTTGAACCACTTGCCCGGCGACAGCAGCAGCAAAAGGCAATGACAACGACACGAGAAATGTATTAAAAAAAATCATCTTTGGTTTTGCGTCAAAACCAAGTTGGACCGGGGCTTAAACATTTTGACACGAGACGTTTTAATGGAGATTTTAACTGGAACTAAATCATGTTTTCCTGTATGTGAGGTCTTTTATTTCGAAACGTAATCTGGTTAACCTTATCTCCTTTTTGATGAGAGCCCCACAACTTTTTGGGAGTAATTTCACTGGCAGTAAAAACAGATTTTGAGGTTTTCGCCTATCACATTTATGTTATTACCTACAAAGAACCCAATTACGATGCTCAGTAAGGCAAACAATTAAGCAACGTGATTGGATATTGAAGATCGGCGTTGATTTCTTGTTCAATTAGAAGCTATAAAGGATCTATTTCCTGTCGTTCTGCTGGTGGACGAGTGGTTGACACTTAAACTGGGATTTCCTCGGATTCTCTGTGTTACTACAGTCACTACTTTGACTTTTAACACAACAAATGTTTACTTTGCATAAACAAAATACATCTCAACGTCATTATCATTTGTTCATTTTGAGTTCTGTCTTAGAAAACTGGAATACGGCTCGCGCAGAAAAATACTTTTATCCACTTCTGTGACCTCTCTTTCCAATTTTTAAAACTCAGTCTGTTTGCTGCTGATTTCTTCATGAGGCGAAAGTCCCTCCGGAATTTGGCAATTAGTGACTTTGTTTTATCGCTCTATCTTCCCGCATTGCTTCAATATTTACCGTTTGTTTAGGGATGAATGAGGCAGCAGCAACTCACGAACGTTTTAAGATGGCGTCGCTGAAAGGAAGGCAAAATCATAATTGCATATACTGATCATTGCATAGAGAAGCCTGGCGCAAATCAAAAAAGATGAACCTGCAGAATGATCGAATCCCGTCCAACATGGCAAACATAAATCCAGTTTTTAATTCTCCATGAAGCTTTTTCACAAATGAAGACGCTCGCAGCTACAGTGAATGAGATGGAAATACAGTTAATTAAGGTATAACAGGTGCTATAATCTGTTTCAATTCACTACAATATGTCCTCTCAGCTGGGGAAGGGTGTCACATTAAGGCGGGGTCAAAGCAAGGAAGCACTAATAAGGATGTAAACATATCTGTGGTTCTGTCCCCCATAAACACAACGAGGAAATCCAGGGATTTAAACAAAATAGAAAAACCCGGAAGAAGCTTCGCGAGGAAACGCCGATCAATTCGACGTCCAACAATCCGCATTCCTCTTGAGAAAAAAGCTGTTGTTTACTTGGCACATAAATTAAGAAACA